>NC_080672.1:381702616-382009346 GCF_030247195.1 Topomyia yanbarensis
AAGCTGAATGAGATTAACGTTATATCTGGCAATACACATATTCCCTTTTAACGTGGCGTTGGTTGCTGTACAGATTTAGATAACTCTAATTGCTTTAGTAATAAAAGTTTTTCCTTCTCGTGTTGTTGATCGCTTTCACGTGTCATTCATGGCAAAGCTTTCCTCATTTTTGTTGTACCCTCATTCGTACGATGTAGACGATCATATCGCTCCTTTTTGACGTATAACCGCTTTGAGCATTCGCTTTCTAGTTTCGTCAAGTACATATCCCACATACCACCAGAACATGGTCAGAGGCGACGTTTGTTTCTCAGAAGGTCCTGACATCAATGACATCGGAGAAATACCCAGCTGATTTTGGATCGCGTTTTGCCATTCGGGATTTCCAGTTGTGCTTCTTAATAGCATTTCGTGTTAAAAATTGCTACAGATATTCATATTTACATCGGGCCGCGCCGAGGTTGGTCAACCAATATTTCCAACTATCAAAGACAACTGTCACGATACTCAGTGTCCTCTCCGCTTTTACCTGAACCAGCGCCAATCGATCGACAAATCAGCTGTCAGGCTACGAAATAAAACAGTAATCAGGATCCAAGATATCGATTCAGATAGGAGAAAACGTTGATTGAATTCTATGAAATAAACAATTTATCATTTACAGATGAGACTATATATTAAATTCTATTCAATACGACTTTTACTGGATTTATTGATTTGAACTACATATAATTTTAGCGACTCATTATCGCCGAAATGCGGTATAACTTTTGGAAGGCGTTTTATAAAGCTTATTATTATGGACCCTCCATATTCTCGAGTTGAATTTTTGATCGCTGGTATTTATTATCGCACAACGTGGTTTTGCGGATTCTCCATTTTGTTAAGATGATTTTCCAATAGAAAAAATAACTGTCGATAATTGGCAACCTTCTTCAAAAGTACACTGAGATAAATCCGTAGATTTCCGTAGAAAAAATTGCATTTCCGTAGATTTTATCTACGGATCCGTAGATCCGTAGAAAACCTCCAAATCCGTAGATCTACGGAGATTTCCGTAGATCTGACATCGCTGCTTCCAGGCCCCATTAGTTGATTCTCTGAGTTGTACGGTCATCATGCAATAGTCAGGATTGGGGAACATAGATTTGACACTTTTAATAGAAACGTAGCATCAACGATGACAAGGGAAAAAAGGAATGTATGAAGCAGAATGCCAAATTCTAGATCTGGAGCTTCTTCTTACTGTATGTCTTAAATAATTGCCACAGACGGTTGGAACAGTAGTTAGATAAGAACAAAATGTTGGTGGGCAAGCCATTTGTAGGTGCGATATGAATTAGCGAAATTTTCATTACTTCTGAAACCATATATGGAAGAAAGTGTCCCTGAAAGAGATTTACTCTTTCCATGCATTGCAATATGGTCTTTTCTGACTGACTTTAGGTACTCTAATCTGGTTTTAAAATGAGTATCACCTGTATCAGTCCCGATCATGTTTATAATATTTGAGCAGTTTTTGTTTCTTAAAAATAAGATCCCAAAACAGAGTATCATTAAATATTTTTTATAAATCCTTTATTTCGATTGCTTCCTCATATTTAACACGAATTTCATTGTCGAATATTTATTTGACCACTTCTTCATTAAGCTACAAAATCAGCTTTTAAGACCTACGTGGTCGGCTCGGAATGTTGGGGAACCGACTTTACCTACCTAACATGCATTTGTTTTAACAATCTGCTCGCAGAATCTCAAGACAAGCTTAAACTAATTATATATCTTTCCTTTTATCCTTACTCTCAACAGGTACTGGTGAATCGGGTAAATCTACGTTCATCAAACAGATGCGTATTATCCACGGTAGCGGTTACTCGGACGAAGACAAGCGTGGCTTTATTAAACTAGTGTACCAAAATATTTTTATGGCAATGCAGTCGATGATTCGGGCGATGGACCTGCTGAAGATACAGTACAGTGATCCAGCGAATATGGTAAGATGCAACTAAACGTAGGTCAAAAGTCCAACGGTATGTAATGCTAACCTGTTTTAGGAACACGCGGAGCTGATACGAAGCGTGGATTTTGAAACGGTGACCACATTTGAACCACCATATGTTCAAGCAATCAAGGATCTGTGGGCTGAAGCCGGTATCCAAGAATGCTACGACAGGAGGAGGGAGTATCAGCTAACAGATTCAGCCAAATAGTAAGTATACTTTGTGTTCTAATTTGATGGATCAGGTCTTGTTCAGTTCATCTAATGGAACCCTTTCTTCTGGAAGGTTATCGATATACTTCGTAGTCGTATTTCAGTACTCGTTTACCATAGATTTCTTACAGCACAATAGACTAGTATGGTAACAACATATTTAATAAATTGTTTTGTCTGTTCAAATTTCTATCTCGCAACACTACGAACAATTGACGTAAAACAGTTACCTTATGGAAATAGACCGTGTGGCGGCGACCAACTATCTTCCGACGGAACAAGACATTCTGAGAGTGCGTGTGCCCACGACAGGAATTATCGAGTATCCCTTCGATCTGGAGGAGATCCGGTTTAGGTATCCATACAATGCAACTTGGCTTCGATTTGGTTTCCCTCTGTTGGAATTTGCATAAATTCGGGCGAATGCTGGCTTTTTCTGTTTTTTGTGCCTGTGATTTTTTAACCAACCAACTAATAACCAATTCGTCCAGCATGACAGGTTTATGTTCGTTCAATAACGGTCCACCTTAATTGCACTAAAATCATCCATTGTTTCTAATTTTCCATCAGTCTGCGCATCATGACCTAATCACTCATGCTCAGAACGAAGGGAAGCTGGCACGCAACATTCATATTTAACTTATTTTGTTTACTCCATTGCTGGCTGACTGAAATATTCGTGTCTGTGCATCTTGGTGTTTTTTTTTTGGAATTGAAAGATGATTGCTGTTTTTATTATTGTATTTGTTCGCATTTGCATCCAGAGACCTTGTGTTATTTGTGTTGATTTTTGTGACCGTACTTGCATTTATCATCATTCCAGCGTTTTATAATACGATCAATCGCTTCTGCGAATTAGAATTCATTGCGGAACCGGTAATACACGCTTAAATCATATATAATTTGGCCCACGGGATTTGACAGGTTTTCCCATTCACGTGGTTAAAAGGTTGCACGCTTTTCCATTTCTGGGAATACTTACTGCATCGGCAGGTCATACTAGTTAGTGCTTCCCACAATCATTGGCTTTCAACGTTTGTATTCACGTCGCGAAAACAGCCCAGTGTTTGTGTCTGTGTGGTCGCGTGCGGTGCAATCAGTAGTCACTCTGTCTGTGAGTGTTTTCCATGTGCTCGTTGTCGAGGAGCCGATCAGTACCTACTGCTCTGATTAATGGTCGCGATCGCTTCCAAAGCAAGTGTTTCGGTCGTCCTTTGATCTCCGACATGACGGGGCTCGGTGCGCGTTCTGCTGACTGTCACGTGATTGTGTACACTTCTGTGTGTGCTTTACGTTTTGCCCGAGTTTTTGGTATTATTATTGAGGGCCTAGCGTAGGAGCGGTTTTGTTATCTGAGAAGCATGGGTTAGTTAATATTCGGCGAGGGTAAAGACAAGGAAACAGTTTGGGTGACAAAACTACGTGTAAATCAACATTTATATAGGCGCTGATTAGGATCACAACTATCGGTATTAAGATGAATAGGGGTGAAGTAGTAGTAAAAATCTTTAGTTTTAGCTCCAAATTTGTATTATATTTGTGATTTCCACTTCTCATTAGTAATCCTGCAATATTCATTGCAATTGAGGGAGTGTGTAACTGGTGGTACTTTGATGGACTCTAGCAGACGAACCAAGTTTAATTCGGGTAAATCCTTTCTTGATAATATTTTTCTTATCTTAGAGATCCGAAATAAGAAAAAACATCTTTTTTATTTTTTTTTATAAATTTTGTGCTGTCAGATCCCCTTAAGGTAAATTTAAGATAAATAATCAGGAAAGGTTATGAGGCTATATCTAGGGACTAAAGAAGAATATTTTAAGAGTTTCGGTTTCTTAAAAAGAAAAAAAATATATGTCCCAATTTTGTCAATATCCCCGTTTTATCAGTCTGAAATTCACCAAGGGACTGATAAAACGGGTCTTCACTGTATTGCATTTATTAAAACGTTGTTTAAATGTTGCATTGCTGTATGGGAATTGAATGAATAGCAGTTGACTAACACAATCGCCGCAAAAAAATGTTCAAGCCGACGATACCTTACCTCCTCCCCGTAGGGTTCAACTGAGAAAGCCTCGAAAAGCGGCCATTTTTGAAATCGAAAAAAACAGCTATTTCTCGCATCCTTGGAATATTCTTTTTAATTCGTTCATTTGACACAGCTCATAGTGATAGCCTAACGGCGCCGTAATTTTGATTATCCGTTGGATCTCGCGCACGAAACTTTTGATTGCGGCGCGGAAACTGGCTTTCGCAGCAGGAAAACCTTTGTCAGCGCGCATACTGCGTCATGGGGGTCTTTAAATTCTCGCCACTTCGAAAAGACAGCTCGTGATCAAATGTTCTTCCCTGCTTCTTGCACTTGCAGGTGACCAGTGTAAATCCGTCGTATTGTTATTGACTTCTTCACTAATGTTGCTTGCTAGATGCTGCTTCTGCGGTTGTCATAATGGCCTGAACAGCAGCCACAAATTTGGCAATTGTTTGTGGTTGAGGTATTGTAAAACGAAAACGATCGTTGACTTCCTTAACCCCTTCATGCACATGTTGCTTATAAACAACAACTTTTTAAAATATCTTTTACTTAAGCACCAACAGTTGTAAGTATTATCCGTAGAACAGAAGTTATTGGAAATAGTCTGATCGCATTCCGTTGGAGCAGTGCTGCCAGAGACACTTTCAGTTAACGGTGAAAAATGAAATTTTGATATAT
Source organism: Topomyia yanbarensis (assembly GCF_030247195.1). Classification (NCBI taxonomy): domain Eukaryota; kingdom Metazoa; phylum Arthropoda; class Insecta; order Diptera; family Culicidae; genus Topomyia; species Topomyia yanbarensis. The sequence continues at coordinate 381,707,542 of NC_080672.1, forward strand.
CCAAGTTATCTTGAAATAATTTGAAAACCTAAGGAAACCTAACAATTTAGATTGTCTTCGACTACATTTTCCATGCATTTGGGCTATTGTAGACATTCTAGAAGAATTGTATTATAAATCGAGAAGTTACTAGTTGTTGTTCACTTGGCTCGATGGTAGGTCTGACCCAGGCAGAATTTAAAAGTAGACTTAGTTATTAGGGTGGTGTAAAGGGTAACGAAAAAAAACCGCATGCTTTGTTTTCAAAGATCGCCGCATCAATCTGTTGGTCATCTTGTATGAAAATAAAACACATTTGTGAAAAGCCCTTAAACAAGGAGTCTGTAATTGTAATCTATTGATCATATGCTAGCCAGCTAGTTTCAAACTACGGATCAATTTAATGATATTGGAGGGAACCCGCGAAAAAGAAATATTTTTATTTTGTATTAATCATTCAATTTACGACTATTTGGATCGCTATCAATAGTTTTAACCAAATTATTATTTGTGCAATATGATATTTAATTCTTGTTTCCAAATGTTTGTTCTTTCGGTGCTTTATTTTTTTTGCTGTCTAAATTCAAAAGAACGAAAAATCTCAAGAATAGTTCATATTCAAAATAAGAAAAAACCTCAAAGTAATAAAATTAAAAGTCAAAAACAATTAGCTGTAAATGTATAAAAGCAGGTAAAATCCCAGATCCTTTAAGGGATTATATCCAAATGAATCGAAAAATTCGAAAATTTTGTTCTCGTGTTTTCTTATTGTACCTTCCCCCAAGAATGTTGCTACAAAATTTCAAAAGAATCCGACTATTACAACTGAACTTATAGCGCTAAGTAGCCGAAGGTGTTCTGCAACCTAAGTGACTCTGATTTTTACGCGCTCAGGGTTTTCTCTGAACGTATCTAGTCTAGTCTACACATACACAGCCAATACATGTAGGGATCCTAGAAAATTGCAAACGTTCGCCTACAATTTTACTTACCAATATTAATGTTTGTGATACATATGATATGCGGCACTATCATTAAAGCGGCCAGGCCAACTGTGCAGCGTACAAAGTGAAGATGATTCAAAATTATACGGCAATTAAATTATTCATTTAATGCAAAATTTAATCAACGAACCATTTCAAACCCTGAATAAGGAAGAAACGTGGATAACCGTACCGACCGTTTCAATTTGATATTTCCTCAAAAGACCAAATGCGTATATATTTAAATGCCTACCGAATGCTTATTGATTCAAGAAGTCACTTTCTCAGAATGTACATTAGTGTTAGTGCATTACTGATCTTTCGCAAAGTAAGTTGCTTGCAAAATGTGTTGGCGGATTCGCGTAGAACAATAACGAGAGTTATAATAAACTCATCTCGAAAATTAGTCCAAAGATGCTTCGTGGGGGTGTTTTGCCAGTCAAAATTGTATCTTATATTTTCAACGAAGGAAATGTTTTGGTTTTGAAGATATTACAAGCATTGTAAGTATCTTTTAGCCCTAATGTTCATCGATTTGTTGCCAAAAGAGACCGAGGCTAGGGGCTACTAAAGAGGGAAGAATGGCACTTCGTTAGCATAAAAATGATATTCTTGGCACTACTGCGGCCTCCGAAGGTCCGAGTCAGTATGGAGTCGGAATAGATGACTCTATGTAGGTCGAATATTACTCATCTAAAGATTGTACAATATTGACAATATTGGATTACCATTTGCCCGTAATGGTATTTCGAGAAATTGCATCCCAGAAAATTACTGATTTGGTAACATATTATTTCGGTTATTGGCCTACAATGTCCATGATCGCATATTTGTCCCTTCTGCTGTAGGATTTCCTATCTTTATGGGACTGAGTTGCGATCATGGGCAGTGCAGGTTTGGCTAATCAAATACATCTGAGGTCTTTTATCCCAAATGGTTTTAAGCCAAATTGTTTTATTCGATTCTGCTAAATGACCTTAATGCCAAATGGTTTTATACCAAATGACCGCTTAACTCTCGCTATGGTTATACCAAGTGAGTAATTCCATGAAGATCCGTCCGAAAATCACTAAAATCGTGACCGACCATTTTAGATTCCGATGAAACTTTACTGGTTTAACCGGCATGGAAAACTAAGCATTTTGCACAGTCAATAAGATTAGCTAGTAAAACAACCAAAATATAATTCAACTATATAGTTTAATCATCAGATTCTATGGAGGGATTCCATGAGAAACCGGCCGACCGCAAAATATAACCATCGTCGATTCGAACGAAACTTTGCAGGTGTGTTCGCTGTATGAATCTCCATGATATTCTCTGGCAATTGGAATATTTTGATACAAGAGTAATTTTTCAAAAGGGCGTAAACGTTTCTACGAGTATGAATTTCAAATTTTTTTTGTTCGATTACTGTATTTTATACAGCAAAACTATCTGAGAACAAGTTACAGGGAATGAATACTTCTGTCCGAAAAAATATGCATTTAAAAAAATGTTGTGTCCTTTTTGCAAAAAAACAAAAATTTATGATAAAAATTTAAATTGCGAAAAAAACCCATTTTTTTAATTTTTTTATGTTTTGTTACCAAAAACCTAAAGAGAAAAGGAACATTTTGATTGTGATTGCATGATGGAGAAAAAATCGGTGAAAAAGTTTTTCTAACAATAACTTCGTACATGTTTTTAAATTTCATACTAATTGACATACAAAATTGTAATTTTATTACAGAATATAATTCTAAGCACCATTTAGGATCTTCGTGGAATTCCTCTATGGTTGATTAATATTTTGATTGTTTTTGTATAGCTTTCAAACGGTTTACAATATCGCTTTGATGTCAATGGGAAAGTTACAGGAAATATTATGAGCCTTACGAAAAACCAATTGTTGTTAATGGAGAAACACGAATAACATATGAAAATGTCGTAATATAACAAAATAATTGTGTTGTTAAAACTAAATTAAAAACATCTCGAAAACTACATTTCAGAAAATTTTTGTTATGAGCATTTTGATTTAAAATGATACTTAGAATTATATTCTGTAATAAAATTACAGTTTTGTATGTCAATTAGTATGAAATTTAAAAACATGTATAAAGTTATTGTTAGAAAAAAAATTTGCTGATAATTTCTCCATCTTGAAATCACATTCAAAATGTTTCCTTTCTCTTTAGGTTTTTGTTGTGTTTTACAAGTCGAAATATTATTCACGAAATGGCGACTTGACAGTACTGTTAAATATAGTGAACAATAATGCAGAAAATGTTTGGTGAAATTACCGATAGTCGTTAAAGAAAGAAAGCAAATTTTACGCGATTTTTGATTGGATTGTTGAAATCTTCGTAGAAAGATTTTACTTCGCAAAACTTGAAAAATATCGTACAATTTTCGACTGGCTTAGCGTATCCCAAGAGCCTCAATCCCTTGAAAGAAAAAAACAATCAAACTGAAATCGACTACGCTTAGTTAGGTTCCCGAAACGTCTTCACACTGATCTAGTGTTTTTTATGGTTTGATTATTATTGTTCTCTACCTGACGTCTGTTTTTCGTTTCAAAATTACCCAGTTACCTAAGCGATCTGGCACGTATCGAAGCTGAAGATTACCTCCCAACCGAGCAGGATATTCTGAGAGCTCGAGCACCGACAACCGGAATCCTAGAGTATCCGTTCGATTTGGATAGTATTGTATTTAGGTAATGCCGCCAAGTGTTCAATGAAACAGGTGTCTGTTCTCCCGTATGGCTAGAGCAGAGTATTACGGCTAGTGTTACTGTCCTACGCTGGTGGAAGCCAATTCGTCACTTCCTACTACACCTAGGGAAATGGAGTTGTTGGTTTTGAAGTTTCCGCTTTCTTCTAACAAACAAAAGCGACTTATTTAGCTTTTCTTACGGCGGCTAGAGATATTATGTTTGGTACGACCAACCTTTGGCAGGAGTAGTTTGTTCTATCAGTAATAGAAGGGTTTGTCATTGTGTTTCTATGTTCATATAGTTATAAAATGTGCAAGTTTTCTCATACATGCTTCAAACCCAAACTCATTTGTTCATATCCAACGCCCATGCAATCATTCGACCTGCTGATAATGTTCGTAGTACTACTTTTAATAATTATGGTATTTCGTCAACTAATTTGGTGTTCATTATTTAGCTTAGTTCGTATTTTATCTGTACTAATTTTATCGTAGAAAGACAAAGCTTTTACGTGTTTCATTATGCAGTTTTTCGGCCTGTCACTAAACTATTTCTTTATTTTTGTTTTATCACATACATCAATACGATATAGAATGGTTGACGTCGGAGGACAAAGATCTGAAAGAAGGAAATGGATTCATTGCTTCGAGAATGTGACATCGATCATCTTCTTAGTGGCGTTGTCAGAGTACGATCAGATTCTGTTTGAGTCCGAGAATGAGGTAAGGCCAATGACTGAACGCGAACTCGGTTTACTAAATATTTTCTCTATTTCAGAACCGTATGGAGGAATCGAAAGCTTTATTCAAGACTATCATTACGTATCCATGGTTCCAACATTCATCGGTAATTCTGTTCTTGAACAAGAAGGATTTGCTGGAGGAAAAGATAATGTATTCGCATTTGGTAGACTACTTTCCAGAGTATGATGGTGAGTAACATTAGTTCGCTTAAAAATGCATTCAGTTTGTTTACATTGAGTACAACAAAATTAACAAATCAAGGCCCGAAGCACGATGATGTCAAAGCGCGAGAGTTTATTCTGAAAGTTTATCTGCGAGAGAACCCAGATCCGGATAGGATGTGCTACTCGCATTTCACTGCTGCCACAGGTCAATCTTTTTTATTTTGTCTTCCGAGGCCTTAGAAATGCGCGCTAGAACGTTATTCCTTATTAGTAACATACTGCCCCTTATTGCTAATAGTAGAAACGTATTACTGATACACGCAAACCCTTTCATTCTATTCCTCACCATACAATGATTTCCAGGACCACAAAGAGACGCAATAGCTGCCAGAGAATTTATACTCCGTATGTTTGTAGACTTGAACCCAGATTCGGAGAAGATTATCTATTCGCATTTCACATGCGCAACCGGTAAGCTAGTTCTAACATGCTAGAATTTATTTCATCTCGTCGCCCTGATCCTTCATTCATTCAATAATATCTAGTTTATCGTTTGGTGAGTTGGCTTTGGTTGAATGCTTTGTCGTAATATAAGCGCCAATTCGTTTTTTTTTTTTTTTGACTAACAAATTATCTTTTTTTTATTAACATTGACTGCTTTTACGGAAACGTCAAATTTTTGTTTCGTCTACGCAATCGAAACGGATAACAGATACCGAAAACATCAAGCTTGTATTCTGTGCCGTCAAGGATACGATAATGCAAACTGCTCTGAAGGAATTTAATTTAGCCTGATTCTGTTGTGTATTTCATTTCATTACCGAACCCTCTAATGTTTTGCCGTTTATTCATTTTATCCTATTGGATTGGACAGTTATGATATCAACTCATTAGTATTAATAAAGTTTGTATGTTTCACGCATGGTTTATGTTTTTCTTCATTTGATTTTCCAAGGTCACTCACTCATCAACTAACATCACCTCATTGAGGAACTATCTTCAATCAAATGTTGTGGCTGAATAATTGCTTTCCTTCAACTGTGTACTTTCGAGACTCAGTATTAGTTGAAACGCGATAGTTCAGATTCCATAGCGTGTTAGGTTTAGCACATTATTGTTGGATGAACAATAAACCGTAGAGATCAATGCATTTTCCACACTAGTGAAATTTATTTATTTTTTTGTAAGAGTTAATAACACATTGGCTCAGCTGAATCCACCTAAATTGCAGCGCTCCTCTCATATTTGTATCTGTCGAATTAGCTTGGCGTACCATTTTTACCGGTTTGGTATCCTAATGATACGCTCAGTTTACCGCAACCATTCCATTTTTTGCCGTGATGTTTCTCCAAGCCGCAATTGTGAGCTCGTGATTCACACGATGTCTCCAAACTGCGTTTTACATCTGTACCCCGCCGTTGCATGCATGTTGCACCTCCGCCAGTATAGTCTTGTTTTCATGGCCGTAGACGACACCAGTCCAATGAGGGATAATTGACATGTGGGTTATGTTAATATGTCTATCGAAAGCTTTCAATCTATATTTCATACGAAATATATTAAAGCTAAAATTAAGCAATTTTTTGTATTTTAAATCGTTTTGTTCACTAGACTGGTTCCTAAAGTCCTACTTCCCACTGATATCTTATGGGACGCGCTCAACTATAGGTACACTAGTACAACTGTAGGGTGTCAGGCCATGTGGCATAAAACCATTTGGTATAAGCCCGCTTGGCATACAGTCCGACTGAGTGGTAGCGGAAAGGAAGCGATTTGCCGTAGGCCCGTAGTCACATTGGGTGGCGGCCAGTTTTTTTTTAAATTTATAGCGTCGGAAGCGGCGCTACTTTGCAAGCAAGCCCAAGTAGCATTTCTAGTTTTATAGCATGCTACAAGTGCATTTTAAGAAGGGCTTTAAGAGCGTCATAAAACCTGTTACTTGGGAAGCAACCATTCGTATGTGCAGAGTACTCAAATATTGGTGCTATGTGTAGTTTAAGTCGGACAGAACTGGATAGAAAATGATGTGGCGTAGCCCCATGAGCCGACGAGCGTATGTGATTTGGGATTCCACGAATCTTCTTTCAGGGACGTGTCGAAAAATATTGTTGAATCAGAAGCATGAGAAAGGTTGGTACGGTTGGGATAATATGAAGAAGAATTGATGTTTTGTGCCATGTCATCGAAGTACAAATATATAAATCGGGTTTGAGAATTGTGCTCGACAAGTCTCTCGAAATTTGGTCCCAAAATCGATTTTTCAACAGAAGGACCCCCGCGAGCACGCCTAGGCTCTTTGTATGGGTCGAGTGCAGGTAATCCAAAGCAATACGCAAAAAAACAATACTGGATTTACAAAATACAAAAACACCCGTACTTTATCACCGACAATGTCATTGTTTGGTATAACCTGATCAGGTTTCCTTCAGGTCCCGGTTATTGTACTGAGAAAGTTGGTCCATTGTTGGCACTTTTGTTTCAGATACCTAATGTGAGATCCCCTGGTATCTTTAGAGTCGAATCATGCCCCGAAATATTTGAAAGTTGAAACCTGAGCTATTGTCTGACCCATTAATTGAAGCTCTAGTTGCGTTGATTTGCGCTTCCTTGAAAATACGACTAGCTCTGTTTTCTCCGTGGAGAACTCGATACCCAGCTGAAGGGACCAAGCAGACAAACTGCCTAAGGTATCTTGCAATGGTCCTTGCAGATCGATGGCTTTGGGACCTGTAATAGAGACCATCATCAGCAAGCTGCCGTACAGGATTGAACAATCATCAATATCATTCACGTAAAAATTGTAGAGAAGGGCGACATGAGCCCTGGGGAAGACCTATGTAACTAAAACATGCACTTTCATGTGTTTTTCAAACAGCAAGTTTAGCAAAAAGTTTTTCAGAGTCGGAACATGCTTGTGCAGCTTCCTCAGAAAGGCTTTCGATGCTATCTGCTCTTTGCTAGCATAAGCCATTTGAATTTCTGTTGAGAGCAACGCAAGATAATCGTTCATCCCTTTATCTTTGCGGAAACCAAATTGTGTATCTGACAGTAAGCCATTTGCTTCAACCAAATTGTCGAAGCGAAACAAGATAATTTTCTCAAACAACTTTCGGATACATGACAGCATAGCAATCGGTCGATATGAGTTGTGGTCGGAGGCTGGTTTTCCTGGTTTTTGGATGGCGATGACCTTCATTTGCCTTCAGTCATGAGGGAAAATTTTACCCTCAAGATACTTATGACAAATATCAACAAGCAGATTCTTTAACAAGTTAAATTTGATTCTATCTATCCCTGGGGCTTTATTGTTACATGTTAAGAGAGCAAGTGAACCTCCACCATTGAAAACGGTGTTTCGTTCGCGTTTTCGTTTGACGTCGCGGCGCGGTAGATCTTCTGTGCCAGGGCGTGATCCGGACAAACCTTCTTGGCAAAATCGAATATTCAACGGTTTGAAAATTCTACGCTCTCATTAGTACTGTTTCGGTTTCGTAAGCGCCGGGCCGTGCCGTGCCCCAAAGAGTGCTCATCGATGTTTCTCTCGTTAGCCCGTCGACGAACAGGCGCCAGTAGCTTCGTTTTTTGGCTTTCATCAAACTCTTCATGCGCGTTTCTGCCATCGCACATTGTCGGTAGCTGTCTGGTAATCCGTCGTCCCGGTAGGTCTTATACGCGGTGGCCTTCTCCGTGTATACGTCTGAGCACTCTTTGTCCCACCATGGGTTGGGGGAACGCCCGCGAGAGTTGGCGTCTGGTACGCGTTTAGTCTGAGCTTGAATCGCGGTATCGAGTATTAAGCCAGTTAGGAACCCGTATTCTTCCTCCGGAGGAAGCTCTTGTGTCGACTCTATTTTTCCGGATTGTATTGTATTCGGTGGCCCTGAACCGTTAGTAATTGTGGTCTGGCAAGCAACAACTTAAATGCCTGGTGTCGAGGGGAGGTCGATTCGATTGAAAGAATAGCACTTTTTGATCCCCAAATATACCCCGTATCCGTAAGAGTTTTGTCGATCCAAGCGAATAATATTAAAATCATGGAAGTTGAGGTCTCTCTGGAGTAAGCCATGTTTCGCATAATGTAAATGCATTTCAAACAATTTAGTAAAATTTTAAAATAATCGATTTTCGGGATAATGCTTCTGCAACTCCACTATAGAACAGTGATTAGATCCGTGACCTCGTTCGATGAATTAGCCATCGAAGCATACAATCGTTGAAAGGAGAGAACATTTTGCAGTCAATTGCATCATAAATGTTTTTACTGTCGGAAGAAAGCTTTTCAAGATTCTTTTAAGAGAGTCAGAAATATTTAAAACTAGAAATATGGTCTACAATGTCAGATTAATTTTATTAATCCAGCGCTGGTTTCTTTCTCCGGCTCAGGCATGGGAACACTTGGAGTAAATGCTGGGAACTGCTTTTCTGAGCTCAGGTTTCTGAGACCGGGAGCGACCTGCTTCGGTTTTGCACCAGTACTTCCTCGAGTTGTTATTGTCGGAGTACCTTAAAGGGACACCTTCTGGCCGTTACACCGAAGCTTAAGAAGTGTTCCTCGTTTTTTCTATTGCTTCTAGGCACAGTTGAAGGCGTTCCCTCCTGGGGTTCGTCACAGGCGTCTTAGTCTGTAAACAAGTCAGTATAGATGTTCGTATAGACCGGTGGCATAGCTATCTTTAGCATTTCTGCAAAAGATCGCTTAGAGCGTCCCTGAAGGGAACGCTTAAGATTGTCTTCGCGCTGTTTGTACGCGGGACATGTCGGGAGATCCCTTCCACAGGAATCGATCGGCAAGTTTCACTGATAGCCACCCGATAACCGATAACGATAACCGGTAGACGTTACGATAACCGGTAACGTCTACCGGTTATCGTTGATCAATCGGGTTTTTATGCGAACAGCGATAAGCACCCCACCATCTGATGTCTTATGCTGTTAAGGGCGTTGCGGTGACAGCGGTAGATATCAAATACCGAACCAAACACCTGGCGAGACAGAGTATGGTTAGCAAGCCAAGTCTCGGTCATGGCGAGGACGTCATAGCAGCAGCCCGTAATAGCTAACAAATAGCTGTCCGCTGATGACGGCTATTTGTTAGCTACCACGGCCACCGACGCTTTCGTAGTAAAATTCGAAACTATTGCAGGACGAAGCAGGTTCGGTTGGAGTGACGTCGACAGTACTAGTAGCAGAGAGCGCAGCAATGTTGTCTTTTGAAGCAGGTTGGTAGGTTCTTAAATCACTATCACGAACGGAATCGGAACGACTGACGATCACTGTATCGACTGCGGCGGGGAATTCGAGGTATACCATATCAGCTGCGTTGCGTAACGATGGGGGCAGCTTGCGACGATAGCTAGATAACGAACTAGAGAAGTTAGCGCTCTACTTCTGAGCTGAGTAAACGTCTTTACCGCGAGAGCTTACGTTCGGAAGATAGTCCACAGACTTGTTGAAATTACCTAACAGCATATTGCTCGTTGGGCATCGCCAAGCCCTGGTTTCGCCGCGCTTATCGCGTTGCTGGGACATTTTGACATGAAACGACGCGAAAATACCTTCCGCGTTGATTTTGCGAATGTGCCGAAAAAACCATCATTCGAAGAGATCCATGTCTTTGTTAGCACCAACCTTGGTCTGAAGAGAGAGGAGGTAAGACGCATCCAGTGTAGCCGAAATCTTGGTTGTGTTTTTGTGAAAACCTCTGAGCTCGAAGTGGCACAGAGAGTGGTCACTGAAAATGACAACAAACACGAAATCGAAGTCGAAGGAAAACGATACCCGATACGGATCCAAATGGAAGATGGAGCAGTAGATGTCAAATTACATGATTTGTCTGAAGATGTGTCGAACAAACAAATCATGGCTTTTCTAAGTGCGTACGGTGAAGTGATTTCGATTCACGAGTTAGTGTGGGACGAAACATTTGCCTTTGGAGGAATACCGACAGGGATCCGTATTGCTAAGATGTTGATCAAGCAAAACATCCCAACCTTTGTTACCGTTGAAGGAGAAACGACTCTCCTTACATACTACGGCCAGCAACAAACATGCAGGCACTGCTCAGAGTTTGTACATAACGGAATATCCTGTGTACAAAACAAAAAGCTGCTAGTCCAGAAGCTCACGGCGGACCAGTCGAAGAAAACATACGCTAATGTGACCAAAACCGGGCAAAGACAAAACTCACCTGTGCTGAAGCCCGTCGAACCAAAATCGTCGAAACCGACAACACTGAATCCAAGCACCTCTGGAACAGTCCAAACGAGAGCAGAAAATAAAACCACTGATACAAGCAAGATTCCCCAGGAACACAGCCACACGAAAACAAGCGCGATCACTGATGCAACACCAGCTTCCGAACTGATCCTCCAACCAACACTGGCAGGAAGAGATATTCTCCATAGAGCAGCACTTACTGGAAAAAATGACGATGTAGACATGGACAGCGATGGATCCTCCGCTTCCAACGGCAGCAGACGGTCACTCAGACGAAAAGCGAGCAAGAAAATGAAACACTACCTGCAGGAGCAAGAGGGGAATACTTCACAAAGAACCAAATAAGTTATAATATTGCTACAATAAACATTAACACGATTACAAACACGACAAAAATAAATGCTCTTCAAACTTTCGTTCGAACCCTGGACCTGGACCTAATCTTTATGCAGGAGGTGGAGAACGAGCAGTTGGTCTTACCTGGTTTTAATATCATCTGCAACGTGGATCACGCGCGTCGAGGAACAGCAATTGCTCTCAGAGATCATATAAAATTCTCACACGTTGAAAAAAGTTTAGATGGTAGAATAACTACACTTAGAATACACAACACCACTCTGTGCAATATATATGCGCCATCAGGCACGGCTCTCCGTGCAGAACGAGAACGCTTCTTTAATTCCACACTACCATACTATCTACGTCATCAGACAGAACACACAATTCTCGCTGGCGATTTTAACTGTGTTCTGAGGCAATGTGATGCAACAGGACACAATACAAGCACAGCTCTTCAAACGCTAGTACGCCACATGCAACTACACGACGTCTGGGAGAAATTGTACTCTCGTACTCCTGGATACACATACATAACCCAAAGCACTATGTCGAGATTAGATCGTATATATATTAGCTCTAATCTTCGGGATCAACTGAGAGTGGCGGATACACATGTGTGTTCATTCACGGATCATAAAGCGCTCACAGCGAGAATCTGCCTTCCCAATCTAGGTAGAAGACAAGGCTACGGATTCTGGTCACTTCGCCCGTACCTCCTAACGCCCGAAAATATCAACGATTTCCGTAATCAATGGCAATATTGGACCAGACAACGGCGCTATTATCCGTCTTGGATCAACTGGTGGATGTACTACGCCAAGAAAAAGACTAAGTCTTTCTTTCGGTGGAAATCGAAAACTGCCTATGATAACTACCATCTTGAGCACCAGAGACTCTACAGTCAACTTCGACAGGCATACGACGACTACTATCAAAATCCTCGAATGTTAACAACAATAAATCGGTTGAAGGGAGAGATGCTTGCACTCCAACGAACACATACACAAATGTTCATGCGGATCAACGATACGCATATATCCGGGGAACCACTCTCCACTTTCCAGATAGGCGAGAGAACTAAGAAGAGAACAGCGATCACTCAGCTTCAAAATGAGCACGGCGAAACTCTCGAGAGTTCTGATGCAATAGAAGAGCATATATATAAATATTTCTCTGAACTATACAAAGAAAATGAGAGGGAAGATCAACCAACAGAAACTGTTTTTCGGTGCGAGAGAATTATTCCAGAAAACGACGAGATAAACGAAACTATGATGAACGACATCACAACAGCAGAAATACTCTCAGCAATAAGGGCGAGCGCATCCAGAAAGGCACCGGGCCCAGATGGCCTCCCGAAAGAGTTCTTCCACAAGTTGTTCGATGTGATACACAGAGAACTCAATCTGATCCTCAATGAAGCACTCACTGAAAACTTTCCATCTGAGTTCGTAAACGGGATAATTGTAATGGTGAAAAAAAAGAATTCCGGAGACACCATAGGGGCATACCGACCGATCTCGCTGCTAAATTTTGATTACAAGATACTAACACGCATTCTGAAAGGTAGACTTGAGACAGTCATGAGAAGACATCGGATTGTAGGCAACGCACAAAAATGTGCAAACCCTGACGCGAATATATTTCAAGCAACACTTACTCTCAAAGATCGAATAGCCCAAATGATCAAAAACAAACAACGGGGGAAGCTGATCTCCTTCGACCTAGACCATGCATTTGATCGCGTACGACGTTCATTCCTATATGGAAATATGAGATCACTAGGCTTCAACACACAGTTTGTGGATTTACTCTCACGATTAGCTGATCGCTCTTCATCCCGTATATTAGTAAATGGCCATCTATCTCCTTCATTCCGTATCCAACGATCGGTCAGACAAGGATGCCCAATCAGCATGCACCTGTTCATTCTCTATCTTCTTCCACTAGTGAGAGAACTTGAAAATGTATGTGGCACTGATCTAGTGGTGGCCTATGCGGACGATATAAGTATGATTGTAACATCAACACGCAGGATAGAGCAAACTCGCGACATTTTCTCTCGGTTTGAGCAGTTAGCCGGGGCGAAACTCAATTGGAACAAGACGACTGCAATTAACGTTGGGCTCGTAGATGAACTGGCATTGCAAGTACCTTGGTTACACACAACCGACCAAATTAGAATCCTAGGTGTAACGTTTGTCAACTCTATTCGACAAATGACATCCATAAACTGGAATGATGTAGTCATCAAATTTTCTAGATTAGTTTGGCTCCATTCATTGCGAGTTCTGACTCTTCATCAAAAAATAATGCTCCTCAATACATTCATAACATCCAAAATTTGGTATTTAGCATCGACCCTAGTGCCGCTCAACGTTCATACGGCAAAACTGACATCGACGATGGGCACGTTTCTGTGGAGCAGAGTACCAGCTCGGATTGCTATGCAACAATTGTCACGAAGTATCGAGAAGGGAGGATTAAAGCTCCAGCTTCCAGCTCAAAAGTGCAAGGCGCTTTTAATCAATCGTCATCTTCAAGAGATAGAGTGCATGACATTCTACAAAGCTGTGATCCTCCAAAACGCTGTTAACCAACCAGTCCCAATAGCTGATATACCATGCTTGAAGCTAGTCCGCCAATCCTATTACCAGCTGCCAGCTCATCTGCTACATAATTTATCTGCCGGTAATTTTCTCCAATACTACGTAGAGCAAACAGAAGCGCCGAAAGTCGAACGCGACAACCCGACCGTTAACTGGAAACACGTTTGGAACAACATATCTACACAGAAGCTGACATCATCACAACGAGGAGCATTATATATGTTGGTTAATAGAAAAACTGAACATCGACAACTAATGTGCACAATTCGAAGAGCAGACGATGAATATTGCGTACATTGCAACGTAGTGATAGAGACTCTGGAGCATAAATTCTCTGAGTGCCCGAGAGTAAGAGCGGCATGGGTTCTCTTCAGACTAAAGCTTGAGACGATATATCCAGGTGGAAGACGACTGTGTTTCGAGGATTTGATCAAACCATCTCTTTCTAATCTAACAAAACATATTAGGGTAAAAGTGCTTAAATTGTTTATAAATTATATTAATTATATTAACCAAAGTAATATTGATATAGATACAGATGAGCTAAAATTTTATTTAGAAACGAACTGAAAAAATAATGTTTTAAACTAACAACCATATCTCAATAAACAAATAAAAAAAAAAAAAAAAACCTAGAAGCGTGAAACGCATTAGTCGTTGTATAGTTGCAATTTAAATAAAAAAACTTGCCGAGAATTGCTTGAAATACCCCTTCCCCATTCATACCCACAAGAACGGGATGACTGTTGAATGCTGGCGGCAAAGGCTCGACTGTGGCGGGGGATCCAGATAGTGCCAAATTAACCTAGTTGTCAAATATTATCTTTCCCGTTGTGTAGATATTCCGAGAATATTGTTTTTCAAAGCCCATGGTTCTTGAATTAAAGTCACGGTTATATATTCTCTTGTGAATCTTCGATAAAGGATTCCAGTTGCTCCTTACGAATGATGCAGATTCGCTTGGATAGTTTTTAGTTTCGTGCCTCATTATTTGAGTCTCACGACTTGCGAAGAAGCGAAATGCCCACTATATCAGAGAAGGTCAGGGTCACGATACTCCGTTCACTACTGGCAAATTTTATCCCCGCTAGCCATTCAAACCTCGACACGGAGATTGTTGAATCAGGAAGCAGGAACCCAGAGAATCCTTTATTGGCTGAGTTACTTCAACTCGCCGGATACCATAGCCTATAAGCTGTCCAGAGTAAGATAATGGACTTGTCCGCCTACTTGTGGAATACAGTCAACCACACATTTGTTACAAATCCAAAATAAATTTGGGTTTTCCGACAGAATTCTCAGTAACGACTTATTTAGTTGTTTTCCGTACTGCACGACATTTTGCCAAAACTCTATGTATTTGATAAAGTCTTCCTCCGATTTAACGGTCTTTGCACAGTGATTACTTGGAGTTACCATAGTGTGCGCAGCTCTGCCAACAATCAGATTCAGGGGGCGCTGCAGTTGAAGGGGTATTTGTAGGCTGAGTAGCACAATTTTGACCAATTGCTTTCTTCGCTGATTATTATTTCGCAATACAAAAACAAACAGGAAATACTATAAAACTTCTCTAGTAAACCGATTGGTAAAAAAACGATTAGAATTTTACAAAATAGTCAAAAATAACTATCCAGAGCAATCAAACCAACTGATCCGTAAAAGTACACTGAACCAAATCAGTGGTACAATCTCGATTAGACGCATCGAGATATTTGGTATGATTTCAAAGGTTTTTCAATGCAGCTTAATTAACAGATTTACGCGGCTGAGATTTTATTTCATTTGAGTATTACTTTTCGTTTAATGATATCATTGAAAATTATAGTAACTAACACCTGGTGGAAAATGCATTTATCGATTACAAACATTAAATTTTCATGATATATTGATTTTTTCAATCCTTTCTCAAACTATGTATAATATCACCAATCCCCAATCAGATACCGAAAACATTAGGTTTGTGTTCGCTGCCGTAAAGGATACGATACTGCAGTCTAATCTAAAGGAGTACAATTTGGTTTGAACTACAATATCGTCTTCGCCATGGTCATCGTCTTCAGCATGGCTGGTACCGGAACACCGCCTCTACTCTTTTCCTAGTACGAGTTGCAGCAGCCGCAGCAGTAGCAGCAGCGGAAGCAACAGTAGATGTAGTCGTAATAGTAGTAACAGTAGCAACAACCGCAGCTATAAAATAGCTGCAATGTTCACCATCACCTTCACTACGACCCTTTCAATGTAACCAAAGATCACCAGGACAGGGGAACAACACCACAAAAAAACTACTCTCTGTGTGATCCTCGTTGCCAAAAAAATCACATCCTCTTCATCGACTGCAACAACAAAACGGCACCGCCGAAGGTAAACCAGCTATAATGCATGAGCAAATAGTCAGGTTGCTACCAGATTGGTTGAAGGGACACTGAAGCTACTTTTACTGTACAGCAAACAATAGAACGATACGCTAGAACAAAAAAAACTACCGCATATTACCGAAAGACAAATATATTCGCACACAATTTACATTGAAAGTCAAAGAGTGATGTTAACAATCACGCATACCCACAACCATTAAATGAATAATTGAGTAAAAGTGACTAGAATACAGCGCAGATTCGATGGAAATGAATTTCCATGTATTAACAAAAAAAGTAGCACTCAGACGGCGGAAGCAAACTTGCATTGTAGACCGATCGAACACATTAAAAACAAAGTGAAAATTGAGATTAAGCCATAACTTGCCAGTTTTTTATATATACATATTTCGACACTTTCTTTTATCGCCAAATTCACATCATGCTCACGAAACGAGACTTTTCAGCAGATCAGAATGGAATGGAAGTTTCCTTTCGCGCGCCCGTTTGGAATGGCTATTATTGTCGTATTTTAGTGATAATGATGCAATGCCAGCACAACCATTTTATATAATGAAAAAAATTGATAGATTCGCTTCGTTTTACACTGACAAACTAAAGAAAGGAAAAAAAGTGAAACATTTTAGTTTTTGTGCATTTCTTAACTAATAGGGATCACCGTTTAGGATACACGCTAAAACGAAAACTGAGGTTAGTAGAAATCATTTCAAAACAAGGAAAACGAGTGCACCGTGCATACATACTAAAGTGTAATAGAAGCGATAGCTTTTTTACTCTATTTTGTTTTGTTGTTGAACCCTTTCCTCAATTTACCACTTTGAGTTGATGGATGTTCGAGTCTGTACAGTTCTCTGTTTTTTATGAATCGTTTAGATTATATTTATTTAATTTACGTTTTAAATTAAATTATTAGTTCTTTATATCGTACATTGTTTTCTTCATACATATCTTCCGTTTTTTGCGCGTTTGATGATTTTGTTTGTTTATTTTTTTTTATTATGATTGAATAGTTCAAACAACACGTACATACTTACGGCGATAATTTAGCACTTTTTGCAACTACACAGTGGTGCATGTAATGCGCTGAAAAATAAAACAAGGTAACAATCCGCACACCCACGCATACACGCATACCTAGGTACACGAAACTGCATTGAAAGAAAGGATAAATGTTTATATATTTATACATATACATAAAAGGAGAATATACAAAACGTAAAACTATTTATTCAGCAAATATTTAGAATTATTTTTCAGCACATTATCATAATTGAATGTATTTAGCTCGGTATTTAGAAATGGTTGCGTTTTTAAATCCGGATCTTCACTGTTCACTGGCTTGTGCTGTTCGGTGCTAGCAGCATCGTTTATTACACACTAACACCGACCAGCAGTGGCAAATGATAGCACCCAGAAGAATCCGTTCAGTCCCAAAATTTAGTTGTAATTTTTACGTAACTATGACTGTGAGATAAAATAATAATCATTTACGCATATTACTTGTATTAAACATTAACGGTTTATATTGTTTATTGTTTAAACTTTGATCTAATCCTCTACGTTCGAAAAAAGAAAAGCAAAACAGCTGGCAAAGCGGCATCCATATGTTCGCTGCTCGTACTGTTAGGCAACCCCGCAGCCGTCACCATTATTCGATGTACAATACTGTATAATGTATAATAACCGCTTATTTCATTCTATTCACGGTTTATTTTGTTTTTAACGATGTGTTTTTTTCACACGACGAATATAATTAAGTGTATATACCTTTATTGTTGTGTTTTTATCTTTTATTTGAATCGTTCTTCTCCTGCATTGTTCCTATTGAGAACTCGTTCGCTATTTTTCATTGGGATAAACATGAGAAGAAGAAAAAATCAGTCAAATTCGTACTACCAATTTTCCGGAACGAAAATGAGACCACATTCGCTGGCTAATTTTGTTTCATAAAAAGTAAGCATAAACCCATTTTAATGTGTAATATTATTCATAATTTTATAATTAACTTAAATGGTAAACAATTGAAATTAACCGAAAGAATCTTTTCTATACGAGAAGACGAACAGTGGAGGTTGCAAGTAAACCAGAAGAAACGTGTAAATATTTCACATAGATTCTGAAAAGAAAAAGAAATGAAAATACTGATAACTCAGTCCAGTTGGTGCGCGTACCGACAGTGGCCTGTACTTCAGTTCTTTGAATGAGTATTTTGTGCTGCTTTTCTACCCTCAAATTGCGCTGTTTCGTACAATTTCCGAACCAAAATGAATTACGAATTATGCTGAAACAACAATGTGGAAAACGATGCAGATCATTCACACTTGCTTGCCACACATACACATTTACAGAGGAGTAAAAAAAAGCGGGGGGCGTATGATAGCAGTATGTCTCCAGGATCAACGGCAACCAAGAAAGGTCTAGTATTACACATAATACCCGTTTTCACACCACTCGATTAGGCAAAAATCAAGCAAAAAAATATGAAAAAGAGAATAGTCACTAAGACGAACAAGGCAAATATCGATCGAAAAAATGCGTAGACATTTGCTTCTTCTTTAAAAACAAAATAAGGAATCAACTATTTATAGGGAAGTCATAGAGCAACGAAACAAGCTAAAAGTAATTGCAAAACAGACATTTTGCTCTATTTTGTACGACACGATAAAAAACCTCTCTGCGGTACGTAAAAATAAATGGAAAATAAAATCAGCATAGGCTTTAGATAGTTAGATTAAATAATTTTGATTGGCCCGATAATTCAACAACCATGTGAAATTGTTATGGGTGAAGTTTCACGATTATCCTAGGTTTGTCTTCTCCTACACTGTCGATCTACACGCATAATAGTCCTATGTATATGAGATGAATCCCATAGAAACATGGGACGTATATGCGTATGACGGCAGTAATCCACATTTATCGATTGTTTGCAGTGGTTTATCGTTCGAAATCGAACTGTCAGAACCAAGAAAAAAAACCTTTCGTTTGGTATTCATTGCTTGTTTTTATAACCAATAACGCAAATGAAACAAAGTGAAATCTAATTGTGATTGTTCCCAGTGAAGAAGCTAGGAATATAACGAATTATGTTCGTGTCAAGAGAACAACAAGATCAGTGGTGACATTTCTGCACGATACATACCTACCCGCGACATCATTCTACGTGTGTTATGTTTTTGGTTTACTTCGCATTGTCTGTTTTTCGACGATTCGAGTCCTGTACATACTTTTCAATAAAACGTATTTTAAAATTGTGTTTTTTCACACGATTCCACGTTGATCCAGTGTAGAATCTATCGTCCTTTATATGTATTATCATCAATCATTGCTAACTATAACAAAAATCACGCCTTTTCCTTGCTTCTTTATCAGCTGGAAAATGAATCACCTTTTAATGCGCGGTAACTGCACAGGACAAACAGAGGAAACTCGAGTAAAGCGTCTTTTTAGTATTGTGTGCCATTATGATTGAAGAATGAAATCTCCTCTCTTACGCGTTCATTAAGATGAAGTAGATTGATTAAGAATCAATAATCTAAACAAGTAAACATAAAACAAACAAAAAATCATTTACCCGCAAAAGAAAATCTCTCCTTGCTATTACTAATATATATTATGATTATTCAATTGAGAAGCAAAAAGAAGCAGAATCTGCTGAAACAACAGATCTTGAAAAACTATTCTGGAAACGATTAACCAATAAACGAGAAGATTGTAAAACGTTCATGTATCTCGTAGCAAAAAAAAACTGAAAACCAAAAGGACTACTAACCCGAAAGGGTGCCGACTGCTAAGTCAAACATTTGCAGGACTAGTGACTATGTGTCATGCACAAACATCGTTGCAAAAAAAAAAACAATTTTAAAAAGTGAAGTAATACAAAGTTTGAAATAGATTACCCGAGACAAAGTTTAATAAAACTAGTGTTACTTCAGACAAAACACGTAGCTAGATCCCATTGTTCCGTAGTCAAATCGCCCATTTGATTACTGCGCACCGGAATCGAAACTGAAGCAGACATCACTACAGAACAAGTAAACCAGCAGACATCATACGTATCTCGGCTCCGGAGGTCGGTTACTGTAATGATGGTGACAAAACTAATTGAATCATACACGGTTATAACAAGTCTAGTGATTCAACCTGTACATTTTACTACCATGCGGAAAAAAATACGAGTGCATCCAAATCGTACATTCTGACGTTTCGACGGTGTAGAATTTTCATTAAGGCCAGCGGAAGGTATCAATTAAAAAAGTTTTCTGCCTTTATTATCAATCGTTGTCTGTGTCATTCTTTAAGCTGACTAACTAATATTCACGATAACGATATGTTGTTTGATTGGCAATATTTTCCCTTCAATGTTGACTTTCTTGAACTATACTTACATTCAATGATTAAACTTTGCAATTTGGTTGTTTCATATATGAAACATACCGAATGAGAGAGCCTATATATTATGATATAAATTTGTATTTCGACAACTTTCCTAACTATGTTCTACACCACTACATAGAAGTGACCGTAGATTACTTTCTAAATATCTGTTATTCCTCGGTGAACACTCGTTTCGTCAAATGATTTTATCGTACCCAACTGCTCGGCCACCAGTGAATAAGAACTAAGAATCACAACAAAGTTGCAATGCGGGTAGAGAAACAACCGCTAAATGAACACGACATATTTCGGAACAAAAGCGTGGTTCGCTAAAGCAACAAAAACTAATCTAGAAACAAGAAGAAAAAGAAACCCGAAGTTGAGGAAGCAAACAAAAAAAAATTCAGAAAGTCCTTTCTTAATAAAATATTAAATAAACAACATTAAAAATAATCTATGATATGGAAACACTACAAAATAAATATATATTTATGTTTTTAATTATATTTAAACAAAGCAAAAGGAAGAACATACAAAAGGTGAAGAAAAACATGAGAAATGTGGAAGTGCAGAATAAAATAATGATAATGAAAATAATGAGTAAAAATAATTATAAATAATATGATAATATAATTGTGTAAACTAATGGCTGGAATTTATAAGAAACTAAATATATAATAAAAATAATAGAAAAATAGATGACAGCACTTATTTGAGCAGAATATCCGAAAAGCCTTTAATTTAATAATGTTCTTAGGATTCTATAACATTTGCAGGAATCACGTTGGCCCGAAAGCTATTTACCCCGAATGCCATTCACCCGAATGCCATTTAACCGAAAATCAGTCAACCGAGAAACATATTGAAATGACAGTAAAGTACAGTAAATTAAGTTTATAACATAGAAATACAGTTACGATCAATAGAACTAAGCTAAGCAGAAATACAGTTACGATCAATTAACATTTATTTATTTTAAGAAAGAAAGCTATCTGTTAAATAGTTAATTAAATGGTACATTTATTGTACATTGATTTTCCCAGTTTCATGTCCTTTAGTGATATTTTTAGTTGTTTAGCTGCTGGTTCTGCTTGCAGTGTACGGAAAACGTGCGTACTAGCAAAGCATTCCATTCTTCCGATTAATGTGCCAGCATTCCACATTATTAGAAATTCTAGGTATCTTTTTGACATATTTTGGTTTCGTAAACTGAACTGCGCACAGTGGCCGGAGGCCGGACAAAACCCAAAACAGCTGTGTTTCAAATATCAATATTTTATGTTTTTTCTAGGCATCTTCCGTACTGATTAGGGGAACCCGGGGCTATTCAGACCTACCTAAGCAAATCGCTCTTTTAGGTGGATAGATGTGAAAGAATTTATCGATCAATGGTCCTAATTGTTAGTTTGAAACCTCAGCTACATTTTGGTGCCATAAAAATTCATTTGCAGCGCTCCATGCCAGCGCTAGGCGACGGTTTGCAAAACTACGTTTTACTGTATCGATTTTGTTGGCTATTTTCGGCAAATTTGAGACTAAGAGAAACGAAAGCAATGAAATTGAAAGACGGATAGGTATTCTAGAGCGAATCAGTTATAAACTTAGAACGGAAAACTAGAACTAGGCAGGCTCATATGGGCATGATCGAAAGGAAATGTGAAGAATTCTTTGCCTTATGCAGAGTAGGAGTTGGGCGTTGCACCCAAGTCTACCGCATGGTCTATGGTAGAACATAACTCATCATCATGTTTTACCGCCGACGCCGGCAAAAAATTCTTCACAAATCCTCGCCTAGAACGACCATGCGATCATTCTTCTCCCTTTCTGCTAGCATACGTCACGGCTTGATGCTAGCAGAAAGGGAGAAGAATGATCGCATGGTCGTTCTAGGCGAGGATTTGTGAAGAATTTTTTGCCGGCGTCGGCGGTAAAACATGATGATGAGTTATGTTCTACCATAGACCATGCGGTAGACTTGGGTGCAACGCCCAACTCCTACTCTGCATAAGGCAAAGAATTCTTCACATTTCCTTTCGATCATGCCCATATGAGCCTGCCTAGTTCTAGTTTTCCGTTCTAAGTTTATAACTGATTCGCTCTAGAATACCTATCCGTCTTTCAGTTTCATTGCTTTCGTTTCTCTTAGTCTCAAATTTGCAGAAAATAGCCAACAAAATCGATACAGTAGAACCTTGCGGCAATTAAAACATAGTAACATAAAAACTTAATCTGGTTAGTCACAGCTGTCGATTAGCTCATCATATATTATCTTTGCTGTGACGTGTGCGCAGTCGCAAGCCGCTGAACGATGGTT
Source organism: Topomyia yanbarensis (assembly GCF_030247195.1). Classification (NCBI taxonomy): domain Eukaryota; kingdom Metazoa; phylum Arthropoda; class Insecta; order Diptera; family Culicidae; genus Topomyia; species Topomyia yanbarensis. The sequence continues at coordinate 381,730,342 of NC_080672.1, forward strand.
CATGGAATAGGGGACTCGAATAGCTCCGTACGCTCATTTTGCACAAAAGTGGTGAGCGTCTTGAAAATATCTGTATTTTCACCCAAATCCCAATCATTCCATAAAATAGCAGCCTCAAGCTCTCCAAAACATCTAGTATTTTTCACGTTTATTCGTTACATTAACTAATCACTTAACCCTCTAGAGCCCAAATTTTTTTTTTGGCTTGAAAAAACTTTTGGAGGTGGGCTTCGTGATGAGAAAAACGAAAATAATGTTGAAAATTCTTAAAAGTAATGGATTTTTCATTAAAGCCTTAAAATAAGTAGGCCGCCTATAGGGGGTGTTGGGCACCTGGGTGAATAAAAACAAAAACTTTTTTTCTTCTAGTTACTTCAACATAAGCGAATACAGAGGGTTGCTTATATTTTGGACTCCATCAGAACGCAAAATACTTAAACTGTAAGGAGTATTTCTCTAGTGCTTTGGTTGTTTAATTATTAACTTCTAATTTATAGTAGGGGAGTCCAGGGTCTGCTGGCGATGGTTTCACTTATCTAGTTTTATGTTTTTAATTTAAGAAGATCGTGTAAAAGTGAATGCGTTGCATAAAAGAGCGGACTGTTAGCTGTATTACAGAATTTTAAATATGTGATGCGAGAATCTCGCCAATTTACGACTATACGCACAATGATGCCACTTGGTCTTTTTTGATGATAAAGTATTGATCGCGTGAGATGTTTTTTTTTCGAATAAAACTGCAAATCAATCGATACTTGTTATTATTTTTCAGCCCCAATGCTCCGGCGCGTACCTTGTATTCAAAAGCTAAATTTTCGAAATTCTTCAGGTGAAATTCCGAAGTAAACAAACAAACAAAAAAAAACATACAAACAAACAAAATTTTCTTGTGGTTACATGTGGTTACATATACGGCCAAGGAAAGTCGTTTTCGCGCGCTATCGAAAAATCTAGTCATTAGTGGAATAGCTGTGAACTCGCCCTAAATAACAAAAATGCTGAAATTTACAAACTTTACCTAGGGTAATGAGCCTATGTTCGCCCTAACCATGTAAAACCGTTGGTTAGAGCGGCGTTAGCCATCTTTGTTCAACGTATTGGTTCAAATGGCGATTTTTGATATCATAATGGTTCATAAGAAGAAAGCAAAGATATTGGTGCCAATTCATACGCATTGCATCAATTGTATTCCGAGTAATTAATGAAATGGTGAGTCACCCTTCCTAATACGACTAAAATAGGCTCTTCACTCTGATACGCTCGAAAAGTCAATATCACTTACGACGTGTACGAAACAGAATTTAATGCAACTGGAGAATGGATTAAACAGTACTTGAAGTGCAGAACTAGAGACAGCGCCATATGTCTAATACAAAAGAAGAAAGATTCCGTCAACTAGCCCCAGACTCTCCTAAATATTAAATTAAATGATAAGAATATCCATATTCTAACAGCAACATTCACCCAATGTTTTTAAAACATACTTCTTTTCAGCTAAAATTGCACATAATGCTAGTTTCGGTACTATAAGTAATCACTAAAGACTGAATTTTTTTTCACTCAGGTGCCCAACACCGCCTCTAGGCGGGCAAAGTATTTTACCAAAAAACCTAAACTTCCGAATTATTACACTAAACCAATTCACATCTACAGTGAAATGCTAGTAACAGGCTACTCAAAAATATTTTTTTAGCTTTTGAAATTTCCAAAAATAGTTAAAATTTGTTTAATGAAGATTACCACTAAACACAAAATAGTTTTTTCTCACGTTTTTCTCGAATTTTCAACTTTGAGCTTCAATTGCCTTTAACAGAAAGCTACGAATATTCAAATAATGTGTGTGTATGAAAGGTGTGAGCGTTGGGAAGAAATGCTAGTGCGGATGACAACATACAATCATGTGTTAGTAGTTTTATTTAGATTTTTATAGAGACCGCCTAGAGGCGGTGTTGGGAACTTGTAACATTGTAATGATTTTTGTTTTGAGGATGGCAAAAAATTCACGGTGTGTATATAAAATGACCTTATTACAAAAAAATAAGCAACGCTGAATCTTTCGCTATTCGATAGCAGATCTTTTTACCTTTAATTTAAGACTTGTTTGAAAATATTCCACCGAGAGTCGACGAACATTTTTATTTTTTCAATTCAATTTGGCGAACTATCGCCAAAATAAGAAGGGGCCAAAATAATCAATCATGCCATATGTATTCGATAACATATAAAATGGTTTCATTTTGAGTATATAGTCCTTGTTTTGACGTGAGTCTTTGTTTTTTTTCCTTTTTCAGGGGTTTTAGGAACGTGTCCACTGGAACACAGTAAGAGAAATAATGACCGGAACGCACAGTGGCCCCAAAGATCAAAAAAGGGGTTTTTTTTAGATTGCGTCAAAACGGTTGACCCGAGCAACACTGGTTTTGACTAGCAGTTTCAGCAACATAATTTGTTACATAAAGGTATACGGCAACGATTATTGAGGTGGTTTAGCCACCAAAAAAGCGCACGTGTAAAAGCTTATGCTTATGCAACTAATCGTAGTCGTTGCTTGTTACAAGTGCTACTTGGGGACTTTAGCATAATGGTGTCTTCAAGAAAGTTTCTTGGAATAGAACTCCGCTTCTTACTGCCTTATCGGATTGATGATTAATCTCCCTAATAGTGAGTTACAAAATTTTTTTCGTCAATGATTCAGATAGACAAATACTTCTTTCAGCAAAGTTGTAGAGAAACTCGTTACAAACATTTTATTTGAAGACTTCAACTCTCTATCTCCATACATTTATATTAATAAATAAATCTAATCAATCGTGAATGTTATACTGGTTATAGCATCATTAAAGTTATCACTTCTTATTCGAAAAATCATGCACAATTCCATAAATATCTCAATAACTACCTTAGAATAAGATGGTAAATTCCACATATGGAAAAATTTTGTAAGATAGAGAGAAATCCTTTTTATTTGACACTCAAAATGCCTACAGTGGTCAAGTTAAGGTTGAGATAATGATCAATTAAAAAAAATGTGACAAAGTTTCATGGTTTGAAAGCATTTACTAAATATGCTATATCTCAGCCTCCCGACCGAATTTTCACAATATTTATTCACGAAAACTTTTGTAATGAATAGTACTTTCTAATACATGCCTTTGGTTTAATGAAAAAAAAAATTGATTTGTAAGGATTTTCTTCATAATTGACTAAAAAATATTATTTTCGCTGTTAATCATTGATCATTGATCGTTTTGTTCTATCATTGATATAAGCACTTTTTTGTGAAAAACTTTTAAATGGAATTTATTCTCCAAGGTCCACAGAAAAATAAAAAAATATTTAATAAATAATCGGACTTCGAAAAAATTACGAAAATTGCTTATATACGACAATTTTACTCAAAAATGGCCATTTTTCATAAATCGCATTTGTGGAACCTCTAGATATTTTTTTTTTAGAAACTTGATTTGTTCTACAAAAGTGCTTAAAATATGCTTATCTTTCATTATAGGGTTAAGCACCATGACTTTTCGCACATCGATTTTTTTTGGGACGGCCTAATATAGTATGTTTCATAAATCATGATATTTAGACTTGAACTAAAAAAAATTGTTCTGGATCCCTCGGTGGATTATTTCCGAATTAGTTTTAAATTAAAGGTAAAAGTTTCTTTTATCCAATAATGAACAATTCAGCGATGCTTATTTTTTTGTCATAATATTGTTCTATTATACACACCGTGAATTAAACACGTTGTATATCCTTTCTAAAAAACCTATTCTAATCCACCTAGTGGTGCAATTGTGTTCTCATTTGTTCAAACTATGATTCCATGGCTGATTATGTTCAATATAATGGTGGAAATGTATACAGTTCGATGTGCACATACATACAATGGATCGACAGCCACGAACTTGAGATGCTATGTGTCGACGCTGAAACACTTGAAACCAGTGGCGGATCCAGGTGGAGGGTCCTGGGGATCTGAACCCCGCCTAAAATTTCAACTTGTTAAGAAATCATACACTAGTTTCAATTTTAAAGTAATTTCAAATTCAAAATCCTTTAGAGCCAAATTTTTCATTGGTTTTTAATGAATGAGTATTGCGTAATGTGTTCATTTCAAAATCGAAATTTCAAACCCAATAGGAAATTTTATTCTAGATTCGCCCCAGCTTAAAACAAAAATATATAATATTTTATTGGCTTGATCAGCATTAACTCAATGTCGACTTTCGGCAAACTTATTTTATCATGTGAGTGTGTGTGTGTGTGAAGGGGATGAATAACCCACAACCAAACCACCTATAAAAGTAAAAAAAATAAGTTGACGATTTTCAGAGTGATTGCATAACCTTTCTATACGAGAAAGGCAAAAATGTGATAAAGTCCAAAAAAGTGAATTTTCGTAAAAAATCTTTTTTTTTAAATTACATCAAATCTCGACGCTTCATGCATTTTAAAGACATTTGGCATCAAAAATACAAATTCGATTCTAATATTTTTCTTTATTCCCCCCTTTGAGCATTTTTCAGTTCAATTTATGTTGGAATTTGCTATGTGGCTTCAACCCGTAACTCCAGAACCAGAAGTTCAATCAATAAAAAAAACCTATTTTAATCCACCTAGCGGTGCAATTGTGCCTTTCTCAATCATGAATCACGAGAATGTGTGCGTTGTTTATATTCATTAAAAACTTTTAAATGCGTATATTACATTTTATTATTATACATCACATGACAACTATATTCAGGAAAATAAATCATTATTCGAGTTCTAAAATTTTGAAAAAGAAAAAACAGCCATGGTAATATTGAACTGAAAAAAGGTGCGAAATCGGCAAAGTCCCAAGTCGATTTTGATAAAAAAAAATTTTAGAGATAACATAAAATCTCGACGTTTCATGCATTTTAAAGATGTTTGGCATCAAAAATACGAATTCGATTTCTGAAATTTCATGGGGTCCCCCCTTTGAAAAAAAAATTAGTGTTCCGACTTATATGGGAATTTCATATGTGACCGGACGATTTAGTCTATATTTCCGGACCCATATAAGCGATCCGTACGAAATTTTATAGACATCTGTGGGGATATTATAGCTATCATTTGGGACTAAGCTTGTGAAAATCGGCCCAACCATTTCCGGGAAACTGATGTGAGTTCGTAAATTTTGAAAGATGGCCGCTTTTCCCGGGCACTTCCGGAACCGTCTATGGTGGTTAATGTAGTTAACGAAAGTTTGGTTGGCCGTCGGTGACCTAGAACAGCAAATTTAAGTTGTTTGAGAGGCATTTTAGCGAAAGTTTTACCTTTTTTGCTTTCATCGGAGTATCGGTTTGAATCACAATTTGCTATGTGATCGCACGCCACAACCTGTAACTCCGGAACCGGAAGTCGGATCGGGATGAAATTAAATAGCCATTTACGGGGACGCAATACCTTTCATTTGAGGCCAAGTTTAGTCGAATCGGTCTAGCCATCTCCGAGAAACCGATGTGACTGTTATTCTGAATTTAGATACTTCCGCCGGGGCTTCCGGAACCGAGGATGGTGGCCAATGTGGCCAAATAGACTTTGAATGGATGTTAGTGACCTAATACTACAAATCGAAGCAGTTGTGGTCATATTTTGGAAAAATTTTCACCTTTATACATTCATTGCAGAATTTATTAAAATCGACATTTTCTGCGTGTTCGTACTTATCACCCTGTAATTCCGGAACCGGAAGTCGGATCCATTAGAAATTCAATAGCAGCCTATGGGAACGTTGCACCTTTCATTTGAGACTAAGATTGTCAAAATCGGTTCAGCAGAATTTATTAAAATCGACATTTTCTGCGTGTTCGTACTTATCACCCTGTAATTCCGGAACCGGAAGTCGGATCCATTAGAAATTCAATAGCAGCCTATGGGAACGTTGCACCTTTCATTTGAGACTAAGATTGTCAAAATCGGTTCAGCCATCTCTGAGAAAAATGAGTGACATTTTTGGTCACATACACACACACATATACACACATACATACATACACACATACATACATACACACATACATACACACACAGACATTTGCCGAACTCGACGAACTGAATCGAATGGTATATGTCACTCGGCCCTCCGGGCCTCCGTTAAAAAGCCGGTTTTCAGAGCAATTGCAATACCTTTCTATTGAGAAAGGCAAAAATCAATAACAGGGGAAGGTTGTACCTTTCAACTGAGACTAAGTTTGTGCAAATCGGTCCAGCCATCTCTGAGAAATAGAGGTGACATTTTTTTTCCACATACACACACATACATACACACAGGCACTTTCCGATCTCGACGAACTGAGCCGAATGGCATATGACACACGGCCCTCCGAGCCGGGATTAGGTATACAAATTTCAGAGTGATTGCATAGCCTTTCTATATGAGAAAGGTAAAAACTGAAGAATGAGATTCATCTGTATAAATTAATGTTACAGAATGACGCTTCCGAGGGGGTCAGAATTATCCCCACGGTCTAAATAGCGCCGAGCCCCTTATATTTTAAAGAAAAATCTGAAAAAAATCTTTTTTGTCCTGCAGCGTAAGGTAAGAGAGAGTGGGTTGGTCTATCCGCATTCTCACCACAAAACACTATTTGAAATACCTACACGCTACCATAAATTATTCTACAGAATAAGTTCTTTTAACTTAAATTTAGGTACTTTTGAGCTGTGTGTCGCTTTCGCACTTATTAGTGTTGTCAAAAACAAAGCGAGAGATTCGACTCAGTCGAGGTCTTCCGTGCAGTAAGGTACTTTTGAGTTGTTTGGGGTATACTCAAAATTAAGTAAATTCAACTTAAATTTAAGTAAATTAAACACAAGGTTGAGTTATTATTTTTGCCGTAGTTAAATGGAAACTACCTTCAACATGGTTTACCTAATTTTACCTTCCTGCACGATACCACAAGATAGAGTCAAAAGTACTGAATTTTAGGTAGTTTTTCGGTGGCGTGTAGAAAGTAGTTCCTCCATGTGTCCTTCTTCTCCGCAATATGATATGAATCTTTCAATTGCCACTTTGCAGGAGAGTGATGCAAGATCATGTGATTTGACTTCGCTGTTTCCATTATCCATATATATGGGGATTTTGATTTTAGCGTTGACATAAACAAGCACGTGTCTAGTTATACTGCGAAATTAATCTTATCGCATGGGTTGAACGTTATCAGCACCCAGTGCCTGACATACTCGAGCTGGATGAAGATGACTTCCGAAAGCGGCATTTTCTACTGTAGCAAATGTTCGACACCGCGAGTACTCGATCTTATGCGAAAAGAGCGGAGGTCAATGGACACCGTGTTAGGCCGAAGAATCACTTTTTGTTAAAGAGACTCAGTCATCTTGACAGATCACCAGACAATAATAAAACTAATGATAAGAAGCTTGATTCGAGAAGTCAATTGCTGCTTTTTGGAGCCTTTCAGCTTTTATCGTACACCATACATTGATAACAGTAAATTGTGTGAAACATGTTTTATGCTTCCAAAATCTTGATCTATAACAAAAAATCCATTTTTTGGGACTTTTGGTACTAAAAATTGGCTGTGCTTTGATTTTTCAATCGATCTTCGATTTTTTAACAGTTTTTATGAATAGATCTTTCTAACGTTATATGATTTAGTTTTGTAGGAAATAATGTGCGATTTTAGGACAACAATATGAAAATATTTCAGATTTTTCATGAAGAATATGTAAATGATTATACTATCACCTCTGCATTTACTCATTGCAGGGTCGTATAAGCATATTACATGTTTTTCGCGAAAATAATAGGGAGATAATTGATCACTATTATTTTATTACATTTTGCCGATCACTTTTGCTATTATGCTCTTTTACATATGTGGTCTTGGCAACACCGTTTGTAGATGGTACATTTTACTGTGACGTTTTGAGAGACGGACTTGTAGTTGTGATATATTTCATGTGATGTATTGCAACCGAGAGTGTAGATATGAGGTTTGGCATTGGCAAAACATACTAACTAAAGTCGACTTGGAGAAACATCACAACGCAAAACATCACATCTACAAAATATTACCAAAACTTTGGTATACTATATGTGACATTTTGAATTAAGATTAAATTAACATATAAAGAGTTATCATTTTTCTCATAGCTGTTATTTGGCATAATAAACTCAGTTTGTTTACATTTGTTAGTTATTACGTTTTGAATAAACGGTATAGAATTGTGCTCGTTGAATATTTTTATTCTCTATTATCTTTATTTCAAAATATCTGATAATAGATTCATTATTTTTTTATATATTCACTATTTTTTAATGTCCAATTAGCTAATCACTTTATTCATTAAATTGATACGAAGCAATATATGTGAACATTTTCTGTTAACAATATTTGAACGTACATTTCGAGCAGTGCAGGCTATGCTGATAATTGAAAGGAATTGATTCCTTCTTTCAAACATGAGCAGCTCATTGAATCTTCATGAAAATGACTCCTTACGTCTGCCCAGTTTACACTTGAAGAATTGTCCCAACTTTTGAGCAAGACTATCCTGTTTGGCATAAAGTCTTTTGGCACAACATCGTCTGACATCAGATATTATATGGTAGTTGGCCATTTGACCTAACAGTCATGTAGCATAAGAACAGACAAACAGACATAACACTATGATTAATTCCTTAAAAATATCGATCCTCCAATTATATTCAAAATGACCGCTAAAATTTGTGAAGAATTGTTGTCGAGTATTATATCTGTTAGTCTGTGGTATAAGTACCATTTGGCATAAGATATGAAAATACTTTCGAATGTATTTCGGGTAGATCGTACATTTGCGTACGAAACATGTCCAATGCAAAAGAAAGATAATTCTCGACAAACATATGATTACGGCGTTAAAGCCAACTGTCAAAATTCACTTTTAGCGGAAATTCTAGACAAACCGCTACTCTCCAATCAACAGCTGTTGGTAGTAAACAAAAGAGAAAAGTTTTCTTTGTCATTAAATGCTGTGAACTATGCTGTCATATGTTTGTCGAGAAATGCTCTAAAAACACACCAAACCGTTTATCAAAATGAGCATTCATTTCGATTTTAATATAGATTCAAGGAAATTTCAAAAGAAGGAATTAACACCTATGTTTGAATAAACCGGTCAGACGAAAATATGACAAATTTGCGTGCAAGTGTTATTTGGCATACTAAATCAAAAAAACTGCTCATGATTGAAAGAAGGAACCAATCCCTATGATCGAGTAAACCGGTTATACGAGTGGATAACAGGTTTGCTTGCGAGAGGCAGCCACATTCGGCGGCATGACCTCAGCAGCTCCACACCGCATCAGTTTCTTGAATGAGGTAATGAGCAAACCTTAGGTTCCATCACAAAAAATGATTACGAACATTAACTTTTCTGGGGAATGTGGCATTCTGGGGCATAATTTTCTGGAGAATGGGGCATTCTGGATAATGGCTTTCTAGGGAATGGTACATTCTGGGCAATGTCTTTCTGGGAAACGGTTCATTCTGGGGGATAGAATTCTGGGGAACCGGAATAGCGGTATTTTATAACTATTATATTCAAAAACTCCTACGTTTAGAAGTACAAATTTTAACATCTTCGGCGAGCATCTATATGTATGTATGAATTCTAACAACTTTGCAGGACGATTAAAAGATTGGAAAAATCACAGAAAAAAGTTTTAATGAAAAAACCGATTTTTGAGCTCCTCACTAAAACAGCGGGCTCCATCTCAACGTCAATAGACAATAAAATAGGGGATGTTTTACCAATTCTCGACCCGCCGATTGACTTACTATTTTTCGTCTTCAGTCATTCATTAAGAAACCAAAGAAATACAATACTCATTCCCCTTCATTTTCAAAGTTTTATTAAAAAAATATCTTTTTCCTATGTCGCACTCGGTGCTCAATGTAATGCAAATGTTTCAACGGAATGTTTCAGCTTTCGAATAACCGCCGCCTGGTCATCAGCTCGTATGATGGCCGTTCCAGACACAATCATGTTGGCACCCGCTTTCGCACAAATATCGATTGTAGATGGACCTACTCCACCATCCACCTCAATGTCAAGATTCGGATAATTTTCCCGTAACCACTGCACCTTGGGCATCATGTCCGTCATGAACTTTTGACCCCCAAAGCCGGGCTCAACGGTCATGATCAATATCATGTCGGCGAGAGAAATAAACTCTGCTACAGATTCTACCTGCGTTCCTGGCTTCAGGGCAAGACCCACTTTCATCCCGGCCTCCCGGACTTTACGACAGATATCTACCACGCTGCTCATTACCGGTTCAATGTGGAAGGTGTATTGATTTACGCCAGCATCTGCCATCGGTTCCACCCACTGTTCCGGAGCCTGAACCATCATGTGAGTTTCGAAAAAGGCATCCTACAATGAATATTGTCCCCTTTAGTTTAGTATGTCTATTATTCAAACTCAGCTAACCTTGATCTTGTTTCGCAAGCACTTAACTACTGGGTGACCGAAGGTAAGATTCGGCACAAACGTGCCGTCCATCACATCCAGGTGCAGATAGTCAGCACCATTGTCCAACAGCCGCTGGGACTCTTCGTGCAGCTGGGATAAGTCTGCGTTCAGAATAGATGGTCCAATTTTTGCACTTAAAGAAGACATGACTACAAGACGGTATTTTTGTTTGTCTTCTTATTTGATAAGATCCACTAGTAGTATGAGTTAAGTTAGTAAGGTTACTAGGCAACTTTATTTATACGTTTAAGTGTTAGTGCGAATTGAGTTCAGTTCAAAGTGACATATATAGTAACATGAAACAGTTGAAAAGTATCGCAATCAATTTTGTTCGACAACTTTGTGTTTTACTATGAACCGAGTTCTTTCAATTACGTTCCAACTTCAACTGAATATTCGAGCATATTTCATTTTTTGGTTACCGTAATCTTGCACGCTTCTATGCATACGCTCTGGTTTCAAGCTTTTTAATTGCGAAGTTGTTTGCTTACTTAAATTTTTTGAACATTTGATTACTCAATAGTGTTTGCGAAAAAATCAAGGCTTGTTAGCTTTTTTTCCTAGGTTTTTCGCCGCTTTCCTGAGATAAGTTAAAATAAAATAAATACAAATCTAAATCATAATCTGATGGCAGCATTTACTTGAATTTTCACTTCGATTCCAGATTATGGCAATCAAATATGAAGTCAAATTTTGTTTATTTTGTTGTGCTTATTTATTATACACATTATTTAACCATTTAAAGTTCTATGCTATATTTTTTTTTTAAAGTTACTCTACTAGATCATATAAACGTTTTGGAGCAAAAATACAAGTTTAATATGTGATTGACCTAAAGCACAAAGAGAAATCAGAGCAAGTGTAGTAATACGAAATAATTTTCTATAATAGAAATAAAACTATAAAACTGTTGTATACTTTACTTTTTTACTTTATTTTCATTTACGCGACTTTAAAAAAAAATCATTCGTCACGCAAACTATGTGTATGAAAAGTAATGCAACACCTTTGAGTGATTCTATATTCACGCAAGCACGCATGTCCGTCATTTCCGTACGTTCACTGTTTCACACTAATACTATAACAAACAGCGATTGGAAGTTCAATCTTGACGTTTTGGCTGACTATCAGTGACAAGCCGCTAATGTTGATGTGACGTGAAGAACGCCAACAGACAACAAAACAAGTATAGATCCATTAGTTATAGTAAAAATTTCAACATAAGAAATCAGTGACGAACGCAAATTGAGAATACTGTCACAAGATGAATAAAAACCTTCTTAGTGTACTGCTGATTGCCGCACTATGCCTGTGCTTGGAGGCGAAGAAGTTCAAGGAAGATAAAAAACCAGCTTGGGCAAAAAAAGACATCCGTGATTACACCGAAGCCGATTTGGAACGTCTGCTGGATCAATGGGAGGTAAGTGTAGTATATCTCGATTGGAAACTATTTCTCACAGTGCTAATAATTTGTTAGGAAGACGAGGAGCCACTGGAACCTGACGAACTGCCGGAGCACCTTCGTCCAGCGGCTCCGATCGATATGTCCCAGCTAGACATGTCCAATCCGGAGAATATCCTGAAGGCATCTAAGAAGGGCAGGACTTTAATGAGCTTCGTCATGGTCAATGGGAACCCCACCCGTGAGGAGACCGAGGAAATCACCAAGCTGTGGCAGACCAGTTTGTGGAACAATCATATTCAAGCGGAACGCTATTTGATTGATGATAATCGAGCGATATTCATGTTCAAAGAGGGCTCACAGGCATGGGAAGCGAAAGACTTCTTGATCGAACAAGAGCGCTGTTTGCAGGTTACGATCGAGAACAAGGATTACAAGGGCAAGCACAATCAGGACACGGACGACGGGATGAAGGATGAGCTGTAGACAGCGAACGGCATCTACAATATGTAAGCGGTGGCATTTTTTTGAGTACACGTAATGATGTATAATATTCTTCAAGTACCGGAATACTTGGTAGTATGAATTGACTGATGTGAGAGATATTTTTTTGGCTGATATTGTGTGAATATGAATAAAGATTACGGATGAATTGAAGTCAATATTTTGTATATTACAAATTCGTAATACGTAAACTTGGTTTCCATATGAGCTCGAGATGGTATAAAGTTGGTCCGGAACTTAGAATGATGGAGGGTAAGTACTTGGACAGTACTTTGGCAATATTTTGACTCAAAACAATTCTTAATAATCTAGAGAATACTATAATGCATGGCGTCCACCAATTAGTATCCGCCTATTTAAATCAGTACACGTACAGTCAAGTCTGATTCGTATAGTAACCACAAAATATGCATAAACAAACCACATAACCTACCCCATCTAGCAAAGTACAAAATAGACTGCAAAAAACGCAGATAATGGATAAAATTATACACAAACTGACTAAAGTGTTGTCCATCTTTAACATACGGTATCTTGAAATCTGGGAAAAAATCAGTAGAATAATATTGAGAGCCTCTCTTTCGATTATTACTGCGTCATTATAAAACTTTCGATTGATTTTCCAGTACAGATCGAATGACGATGTATTAATTAGCATATTGGGTAAATTAAAGGTGAATGTTGCTGGCAAACGAATTATTAACAGAAGCGAAAGTAAACTAAGCGATTTTTTGAATATTACTTAGATCTTATTAAATATTTACTTACTTTACTTTAAAGTATTTAAATTACTAAGCAAATTCCGTATTTTTTTTCGGAAAAGTGAGTTTCACAAATTTGTCAAAATCGTCGTCTCTGCTTCTGTGTTACGATGGATTGATTTTTCAAATGAATGTAATTCGAGCGAATCCGACTCCCGTTTTATTTTATTTTGATGCGAGTTGGCGCCACAAAAGCCCCGGTACTTACTCCTGAGAATGCGAAAAAGAGATAGAGTAACACTAAATTCTTATATTGATTGATTTTAGAAAGAAATAGATGCGGGACATAAAAGGGGGATCGCGGCTTGTCATGACATCTCGAACTGGAACGTTGGGTAGTATTTCTCGGGCCCGAAGGGTATCCACTAGCTGAGACCTTGCGGAACTATATTCGGTGCACGCCCAGACAATGTGTTCGATGTCATGATAACCGTCGCCACAAGCGCAGACACCACTATCCACGAGCCCATTACGCCGAAGACGTACATCCGGCGTGTAATGGTTTGCCGTGAGTCAGGACATCACACGAATGAAGTCACGACCCTCATCCATCCCCTTGAACCAAGGTTTCGTCGATACCTTCGAGACTATCGAATGTAGCCACCTTCCTAGTTCAACAAATGCTCCACGAAGTTTGCTAACTTTCGAGGGTTCTCTGATGAGTAATACTGAAAAGTTCGTTGAAGCGAATAAATATCACCTTCTAGAGCACCCACCATAGCTAAGGAGGCCGCTTTCTTATTGCCCCGAATGGAGCATTGAGAAAGCACCCAAACCAAGGTTATTTGGAAAGATTTGTCAGTCAGTTAAAGCACTCAGTAGCAGCTAGTTGCCTCTGCGTGGAGGAATTATCAAGACATTCATCGATGGGATTGACGTAAATATTGTATAGAAGAAGCCATGTAAGAAGTACATGTGCTTTTCCGACAACTAATTCAGCACAAAGTTGTTCAAAGCTGTTGAAAAACCATGCTGGTGCAACTTCCCAGAAAGAGTGTTGATAGAAACTGAATCAAAAGCCCCCTTAATATCCAATAAAACTGATGCCATTACGAGCATTGGCTTGAATTTAAGTTGTCAAAAACGCAAGACAGTCGTTTGTCCCTTTGCCTTTACGGAAGCCAAATTGTGTTTCTGACAGTAAGCCATTTGTTTCGACTCAATTGTCAAGACGGAATAGGATAATTTTCTCGAACAACTTCCGGATGCAGGACAGCATTGCAATCGGTCGATACGGATTGTGGTCAGAGGCTTGTTTTCCTAGTTTTTAGATGGCGATGACCTTCACTTGCCTCCAGTCATGAGGGACAATGTTACCCTCAAGAAACTTGTTAAATAAATTCACAAACGTCTAGCGCATTATTCGACTAGTTGAATTTGATTCTGCCTGGCCCTGTGATTTTATTGTTATATGAGCAAAAGAGATCTCCACCATCGAAAAAGGTATTTCGTTCAGGGCATCGGACGGAGACGCGACGCGATAGGTCTTCTGTGCCGGGGCGGAATACGGACAAATCTTCTTGGCGAAATCGAAAATCCAAAATCCAATTGCAGCCTCTCGTTAGTACTTTTTCAGACTGCGATCGACAGATGGTCGCTTTCAGACTGCGATCGACAGATGGTCGCTATCGTGGGGATCAGGGATTACCTTCCGCGTGCAATTTAACCGCAGCGATGTTGAGCAGAGGAAGAAGTCTAAGGCTCCCCTGGGGAGCAGGAATCCGTGACAACTTCACTACCTGTTATCGAAGAAAGGTTGATTCTGTAGAGGGAATAGCACTTTCAGATCCCCGAAAGCACTCCTCCATAGGGAGTGTCTCGATTCAGGCGAATAATATTAAAGTCGTGGTAGTTGAGATCTAGATCGGAAGTTAACAAAGTTCCACATAATGCAAATGAATCGCAATCAGACTATTTATTATAATTTTGAAGGAATCGATTTTCGGTATGACACAATAGTAGAACAGTGATCAAATCTGTGACCTCGTTCGATGAGCTAGCCATCGAAGGATGCAATCGCTGAAAGGAGGGGCCATTTGGACAATGTTCTTACTGTAGGGAGCAAAGCTAACGTAAGTCTTAATAGGATTAGTAAATATTGAGTTTTTATTATCCAGTCCACTATGTCCGAGAGTTTGATAATTTCAGTGGTGCGATCGCTCTCGAACTGAAACCAAGGAACACTTAAGGCTTTTGATTTACCTCCTCCGAAACCAGGAGCTACTTGCTTCGGTTTGGTTGCAACACTTCTAAGAGATGTCACTTTCGGAGCCCCGTCAAGGGACACCTTCTGATTTTTACGAGGAAGTTTAGGAGAGGAAATGTTCCTCCTCTTCCTATAACTTCTAGGCACCCTAGTTAATGTTCCCTCTTGTGAGTCATCATCCTCGCCCTCGTTAGGTGGCAAGAGATTATAGAGCTTTGTTGACGATGGTGGCGTTGTTCACCGGCTGAATAAGCGGTCCCAGCCAACCCCGTACTGCAGCAGATCCTCACATGACAAACTCTCATCGTTGATTACGCCTTCCATCTCTACCCTTACCGCTAGAATGTACACATTATAATCCCGCGTAAAGTGCTCATAACAAACAATATTGTTAGCCTTCTTTGAGTTGTATTTTTACCATTTTTTTGTTAACCATTTTTGTTAACGACCTATTGAGTTAATTTGTCAACAGTTTTTTTTTCGGCATTTAATTAGCAAGGGACTGGAAGGTGAAGTATATTTTTCAATATTTAGAGCCATAGTACTCAAGGGAGAGCAAGGTGTTGAAAGGAGAAAGTTTAGAAAAGCGTGGAAGGATCATATATGCAAGCTTAGAGCTCACCGGCGACTTAACCCTTTGTCTGCTACCGTAGGGGTCAGGGTCTTTTGGCATTAGAAATGCGAATCACCTGAGTCTACGGCATGTCCGAACAAGCGTAAAGTAACTTGTTACTTCATGCTGTCGGAACCGACAAAAAGTTAAGTCACGGTAAACTTCCACACTAAGCATTTGCGACGTTGAAACTCATTGAATGAGCCAGTTTTGTTTGTTCCCTCACCAATTGCCTGCCTGAGTGATTTTATTTTATCGACTATTGTGACTGTCTCAGCGTGTGTGACAATATGGTCACATGTGTTGCTGATTTGCACGGTGTCGGCAGCTTTCACCCAACGCTGCAACGATGAATCCCCATCACGGTAAGTTCTATTTTTACCATTTTTTTGTTAACCATTTTTGTTAACGACCTATTGAGTTAATTTGTCAACAGTTTTTTTTTCGGCATTTAATTAGCAAGGGACTGGAAGGTGAAGTATATTTTTCAATATTTAGAGCCATAGTACTCAAGGGAGAGCAAGGTGTTGAAAGGAGAAAGTTTAGAAAAGCGTGGAAGGATCATATATGCAAGCTTAGAGCTCACCGGCGACTTAACCCTTTGTCTGCTACCGTAGGGGTCAGGGTCTTTTGGCATTAGAAATGCGAATCACCTGAGTCTACGGCATGTCCGAACAAGCGTAAAGTAACTTGTTACTTCATGCTGTCGGAACCGAAAATTGAAAAAATTTCTTTGAGTTGACTAGCGACACCCTTATCTTGTCCGAGCGGATCTTTGAAATTTCGCTCACAGCCGAGAACCGTTCTGTCAGGTCTTAAGCAATCTCAAGATAATTCAACGATTTAGTTTTGGGCCGAAAGAAGACTATAAATGGGCCATTTGAGAGTTCTGGGTAGCATTTGGACCAGGGGGAGCCTTAGGAGTTGAACCCGATTCAACCTCCATTCAACCATCCGGGGAGGGAATCGAATACGTCAACGCGCGAGGTCAGTGCCCGCGCAGACGAAAAAAGCAGTAAATGTAATGAGAAAGATAAAAACCACTTATCTTTAAACTGGTGTCCAATGACGAACCGATCCAGGTTATACAGCTGGCTATTGCTTAATCCTCACACGTGAATAAAAGACTGTGGAATGTGGCCTTAAGAAAAAGACACTAAGCAACACCGAGACAAACGTTTAATCGTACACCGCACAGAAACCGAAAGACATTTCAACTGTCTGAGAGTATGTAGGCAACTGTGCATTGTGTGACTGCTACTTGGATTACGAGGAGATGACGTCGTTGAAGAAAAAACCACAGCTCAGCGAACTTTTTTACTTATTTCAATGAAATCGAAAATCTATGTTAACAAGCCCTCTGAACTTTCAAAAAAGTAAGGTTTAACAATTGCTCTCTGGTTAATCCATAAATTTCGACAGGTTTTACAAGAGGATTATTACAGAGCTTAGACAAAGTTTATGGTAAGAATTAAATTGAAAGAACTATTTCTTTAATATAATATTGGAAAATCTAGTAGCTCGCGTGAAAATTCGTCTTATTATTCACAATATACGCATATAAAGTTGTAAAACTTGCCTTTTCAGATCATTGTTTCCTCCTGCATAAAATAAAAAAATACGGTCTGTAATAAAAATTAAATTTTATTCATTTCATGAACCATTCACTATTCTACCGCATCGATTCTACACCTCCTTTCGTACAGGAGGTTGTGTTGTGGCTGCAAAATAAAAACCGCTACGCTCTACACCACGTGCACACAACGGTAAGTGTAGTATTTTTCATTCGAAGCTTACAACCGGCCGGAAGATCGGCAGTTTGTTTATAAAATGGGCTGCGTTGATTGGCTGACGGGTGCTTATCAACAAAATTTCGGGTCCACATCGTGCAAAATACGAAAGGTTTTGTATGTATTATTTTGATTATTTTACATGCTTTTGTGGTGAATGTAGTTGTAGCAACGTACCTCGTATACATAAGCGACATCAGCAAAGAAAGACCATTTTTGACAGTTCTGTCTGTCAGCCAGTAGAGAAGAGGAATCGAACCGTGCATGTTGTTTTGCAATCGCACCAGTGTCAGGTTGATAAATATTTTTCTGCGCATTCTTGTAGTGAAGGTGAAAACATGATGAGAATCGAAAAAGTCAATTTACTAGCGATAAACGAGTGAATCTTGTTGTTTTGGTGAGAATAGTTTTTGCTGCAAACTTGTAGAAGTAGAAGTAACCGGAGTATAATAGTCGGGGAGGAGGAAAAAAAATTATTGTTGAAATAAGAGAAGTGCACGAAAGTGATGTCACCAGGAGTTGCGTTTGATTGTCCAATGAAATAAGGTGACGGATCAATGCAGTAATGTTTTTGCTATTGGTGTAATGGATGACTGACTATTTGAGTCACAGTTATTTGTTTTGACTATAAGAGCTACGTTAAAATCACTTGTTTTCATGCTAGTAGAGACACAATGTGTAGACATAAGTAGTGAATATTGCTTTTTTTCAGATTCATTGGCCGATTTTTGCTAAAAATAGAATAGACACTAGCAGTGAATCACATGCAAATTTGGATTCCACTAACCAGACGCGTAACAGATCGAAGACGCTACGATGGTTTTCGAGAGCATTGTCGCAGATGTTCTGAACCGATTTGTAGGCGAATATGTGGAAAATCTGGACAAGAAGCAACTGAAGATTGGCATATGGGGCGGTGAGTATTTTAGATATTGACACTGATCATGTATCCCATCAAGTGAATAGCACTGAGGGTAATTTTGAAGTCAAGGTGAACCCGAAATCAACAATCAAAATATACTCTGAGACTAGCCCGGTGACGTCGCACAGGCGTAGCGTTTGTTGTTGACCTAGTTATAAATTTTGTAGCTGTTATTTATTTGTTCGTAACATAAATATTCGGGATCAGCACGAAAAACTCACTGTAGAATGTAAACTTTGTTACGGGTTAAATCTTTCGTCTTTTGATTCAAATTTATCATTGAACCAGGAACAAATTTTCTAGAGAATATTTCACCGATCAACCAAAAATATCCACCAGAAAATAGCCACTTTCCGCTGTTCGTTGCTTTGAAACGTATACTTTTCTACCACATTTCCTGATAAGACCGTTGGTTGTTATCAACCGATTTCATGCTATTAGTAACTGCCGAAGAACATTGATTTGAGGCAAGACTTGAGTTCCGAACCAGAAAAATGTGAAACTTATTTTACAATTAGCACGCAAACGCATCATTAGCGACTTGGTGTGTACTATCTCATATAATCTTCGCTACACGAATCGACGGCATTTGCATGGCTTCGAAGATGACGTATCACTTACTACCTTGGTTTTAGCAGTCGGAATCTGTTGATCATACTAACTTCGCCAACACCTATACCTAAAGCCGTTAATCGCAAACTTGTCGCATATTGGTATTGAATGATTTCTTTGTTTTGTCGTCCGTTTTTTTGCTCCTAAAAATAAAAATTTCAATTTGTTTAAGATTGTTTGCAGTAACATAAAAAAAGTAAAATAAAATGAGGCACATATGCCTCCAACGGCAGTATTTTGTGTTGAGCTAATCAAGGCTACCCAACCGTAATTTACTTGCAAGTGCTGCATACTAAGCGATAAAAAATATGATTCATGTCGTACAGTTTCGCTGCTATCACTTGTTGCCTGACAATAAACAATTTAAAGTGCGTTGCAAACTACAATAATGTTCCGATTTTGTCAGTACCATAAGTTTCGTTTTGATTAGTGAATTAGCTGATTTATTTTTTTTCATATACAAACTCTACTTAATTTGAAAGGTACACACTGAAAATATAGTGACAGCTAAAAATTGATAATGTCAAGGGTAAACAAAATAAAGGGCTAACGTAATCGAAAGATTACTATTACAGCTTGCTATTTCGATTGATATGCTATAGTGATGGATAACACGTTGAAATTTCTATGGATATTCGCACATTCAATTTTTAAACAACAATAATTTGATAGAAAACAAACAAATTAATACTGCACGGTCCTTTTTAAAAATAAAAAATGGGAATTATTTTTTCTTTATAACGAATCACATCTTATTATCATCTGGCAACTCTGATCCAAATTTCGAAATCGCGTAACGATACTAAATTATAACGATTCAATGAACCAAAAATCAATCCACAAATAAAAATTAAGAACATTTTTAAACCGAGAGAGCCAACGCTCCAAAAACCGGAAAGGTGAAGTACTCAATGTTTTGAAGTATTCAACAATTCAAAAATCTGTATAAAATTTGAGATGCATTGTTTTGTTAGATCTAGTGTATATAAGGAAGTTGAGAGTCAAACTCGAATTTGCTGTGAACCAGACGCGTGTCGCTATGCAGTTCCACATTTATCAGTACAAACAAAAGTTGACAGACGAATATTATTAATCATAAGTTTTAAATAATTTGAGATGTGAGTGGCATGTTTGATAAGCCCGCAATACAAGTAATACCTCTCAATTGTGTTATCACTAACAGTATCGTTAGTGAATAGTGATTTGTGTATACTACTGGTAGGTTTTATTATTCATTATTCGTTGTAGCTTCAGGTATGTAATAGCTGTATACATATACAGAAAACAATAGCTTCGCGGATTTATCTTCGTAAAACTTAGGTTAATGGGCTGGCCATTTGGTCCATGTTGAAGAACTATAGTTTCAATACGGTTTGTAGAATAGCGAAGAAAAGGTAAAGGATTTCAAAGATGCTTAGATTTTCAATTACCGAATGCGTATGCTTATTGTAATAGTTCCATTCTTATAACTAGACTATTACCTATCTGAAGATGATTTCTCTCGCTCATATGATGGTCAAACCTCTTTTTACAATGTGTAATGAGAGTCGTGCCTTTCAACGGATTGATCAACGTCAATTCTGTAAAACACCTTATCTTAATCTAAATTTGAAAAAAAACACCTTTGCTAATCCATCTATTGCCTCTCTCATATATGGATCACCATCGCGATAACGCTTTGTTTTTTTTTCAAATCAATCGTTTATTTAACACCGTTCCGTTGCGTTGATGATGTCATTTTATTATAATATATGTTATACTAGTGCAGGACTCCCGGTGCGTTTCAATATATCGTAAAATAAATAACCACAAAAATATGATACGTGCACAGCAGACACCAAGCTTAAAGTCAGTCAGACGGCTAGTTTCTGAGTATATGAAACTTACACAAAGAGAAAATAATATCAATATACAGTGATGATCCGATTTTCTTAGTACCATAGTATATTTTCGGTTGACGATATGGGGCGCTGAGAAAACCGTCTTAGGGTTGTCCTGGGGACAAATCCAGAAACATGATTTTTTTATTTTGGCGTATTTTTATCTTTAAGTTGATCAAAATGTGACCGGCAAAGTGTCCAAAGTACCGTAGATTGCATTGTGTTATAAGTTGCGTCAGTTGTACAACTTTAAACGCGAATGTAAATGATAAGACGTATGTTCGGGTGAGTTGATTAGGTTTCCTTGCATTACATCCTGTGATAAAATTCCTTAATAATCGTAACCCGTTTAAACATGTCGTAATTTTTAGACGAACTATATAAAAATTCAAACAACCTGCATTGACAAAATAAAGTCAAAAGCTGACGAAATCGGTTCATCACTGTACGATAAATATGATCACCAACCATCATGCACTCGATTTTATTGAGGTTCGTAGGCAAATAATATTTTTCGGAGATCCTTCTTCTCGAATGTTTACTTATCATTGTTTGATTATTAACTCGTCAATCTGTTGCATACATGCAGCCTCCCAATACATTGCGCTATGCTTTAATCATTTTTGGTGAAGTTGAAACTTGTCCAGGTGTATGTAGGGGGATATGGGCAAATTCGCACCTCTTGCTGTTTCTCAGTCTTGGTAATATCCGTAATAGATATTGAATTGAATCTCTTGAATAATATCTCTCATCTAATATTGTGCTTTGAGTGATACTGTATAATATGTGTTTGTTAATTATGGAGTATGCTTTGGTCCAATTTGGCCCTTTGCCATAGATAAAAATTGGTACGAGATCGCGAAAAACCTTTTGCGAGAGAAGTGTGCTTTCAGCAAAACATTTTTTTGTTAATCGGTTGAAAATTGTCGATGTTATAGCTATGAGCTATAACATCCGCCAAACTGTCCGGAGCTGCGCCCGGTGAAGCAGTACTGGGCAATGATGAAGCGGGAACTTCGGAAGAGCAAGACGACAGTCAAAGACGAGAAAGACATGTTAAGAAAATGGAAAAAAAAACTGAGAAACTGGTACCGGATGACACTGTAAGGACTTTGATGGAGGGCATCAAGCGAAAATGCATTCAATTTTACACTCAAGGCTCCATCGATTAACTTTTCTTTTGATTTTTGAAGTAAATATATGTATAAAACTACTCTAAAATTTTGGTTTGATTTTAAACATTATAAGAAAATCAGCTTGACATTTTCGGCGTCGCAATAATTTCGTGTTCGCCCTTTACTAACAAATATCCTCCTCCCGTGATACTTGTGGAGTGCACAGTAGTATATACGGCCTCTAGCAAAACCAAGTATTGAACTAACAATTTCTTCCCTTTCCTTCCGCGATCATCTACGTTCGGGTCTGGCCGGCGCCGGTATTGATCAATAAACACTTTAGCATCACCAGGAGTTGCACATTGAAAGATATTTCGCTACTCCCAAGCATAATTATCTACTGATTCCCTGTGCAACTTCAGCTAGTCCAGATCGATAACGGAGTAGCAGCCGAGGGTGATCGCACTAGCTCAAGCTCTCAACGATTCAACAAATGAAGAAATCTGTTGAATTTGTCATAACAGATTTTCAACATTCTGTGTGGCAATTCCCGGTTCAACTGTAGCCGCAATATAATAGCGCACACTCCTTCCATTGAGCTCATCGCGACACGGTGAGCAGAAAAAGACAATCTTTCCCTGCGACAACAATTCCTTATTAGCGCGATGATTAAATCCCAAACACTGCTGGCCGATGTGAAAATATCGATCATGAACCGACCAAAGGGCCGAAATCGCAATGATATCGAATCGAGAAAAATAGCTTTGAAAATTCGCTTCAGAAAATTAAATCGTATTTTAACAGTGTTTGCATACTGCGCTTTCAAATGCATTGAAACGCTTTAAAACAATACTAGTTATCGGAAGCATAACTAAAGTGTTTTATGTAATAACGCTTTCGTTGATAAAATTGAAAAAAAAAAATATTTCGCTGAGTGTTGTTATGGAATGTTGATTAGGCCATTTTCGAGTCGCCCTCTTGCTTTGATAACTCTCAATTTTGCCTGCAGTGTCGCCAGAAAACAAAAATCAAATATGGTTTTCGCCGTGCTCGCCGGAGGGGAAAATTTGTTATTCCCCCCAGGCGTTACAAGCATTTGGTTTTTGTTTAGGGCGATTCTATTTACGGGCCTTGTAAACAATGACGCTGTCAATTTCGCCCGTATACACTACCTTAGAAATGCAGAGGCGTAACCCGTCTGGTGGTTTGTTTACAGTTGAGGGATTCCATGAGAAACCGGCAGATCGCAAAATATGACCATCGTCGATTCGAACGAAACTTTAAATTTGTGTTCGGTTTATGAATCTCCATGATTTTCTCTGGTAATAGGGATCTTTAATTTGGAAAAATTGTGCCAGTTTTTCATATTTATTGATAGCTGGTTTCCTTACGAGTTCACTCATATCATTCTTAAACCTTAATTATTCTTTTCTGATTTTTAAATTTAAAAAAACCAAATTAAATTCAACCAACAAACTGACAGTTGTCCGACTAAATGACGTATCTGCAAATATCTCGTTCGCCTCATTGTTAACCGGGACAGCACCCCACACAGCATGATCTGGTACTTTGTCAATCCGCTAACAGCCTGCCATCCCAAGTTTCATCTGCAAACTATGGTAGATCTGATAAGGCGAGCTATAGAGTCGTGCAAGTCGCATGGGTTTGGATGTGTAATTGTCCTAAAAGGAAACAAACTAAAAAATGTTTTTTTCAATAGTTTCGGGCCTAAAAATTGGAAAAGGACTCAGATATTAATTCACGGTACTAATCTGCATCAGAATTTGCCTTAACCCGCACACCCCTAAAGATCCCTATTGCAGTATTCTAATACAAGGGCAATTTTTCAAATCGGCGTAGACGTTTCTACGTGCGATAATTTCTAAATTTTTTTGTTCGATTACACTATTTTATACAGTTAAACTATCTGAGGACGAGTTACAAGGAATGAATGCTTCTGCACGAAAAAAAATATACACTGAAAAAAATGTTGTGTCATTTTTCACAAAAACAAAAATTTATGACAAAAATTCAAATTACAAAAAAAAACCCATTTTTTCTATTTTTTATATTTTGTTTACCTAAGGAGAAAAGAAATATTTTGAATGTAATTTCATGATGGAGAAATCATCAGAAAAAAAGTTTTTCTAACAATAACTTTATACATGTTTTTAAATTTCATACTAATTAACATACAAAACTGTAATTTTATTACAGAATATAATTCTAAGTATCATTTTAAATCAAAATGCATTTAACAAATATCTTCCAAACTGCGATAGTTTTCGAGATATTTGGAATTTTGCTCCACAAGAGCTATTAATTCATGTAATTATTTCCTTTTTAAAAGTTGTTCGCGTTACCCCATCATAAATTGATTGTCAAAAGTCTCATGTTTATCGTTTTGCAGACATAAAAGAAGTTTTTTCAGTGTATTTGGATCATGGAGAAGCTTTAAATAAAAAAGTTTTCCTAACAACAACTTTTGACAAATTTTCATAATTCATACTATTTGCAGTCAAAAGTAGAATTTTATTTTTGGATATGATTCTGAACGCCATTTTAAATCAAAATTCTTACAACAAAAATTTTCTGAAATGTAGTAGTTCTCGAGATATTTTAATTTTTGTTTTAACAACCCAATTATTTTGTTTTATTACGACCTTTTCAGAAGTTATTCGCGTTTCGCCATCAACAGTAATTAGTTTTTCGTAAGGCCCATAACATTTCCAGTAACTTTCCCATTGACATCAAGGCGATATTGTAAACCATTTGAAAGCTACATGAAAACAACCAAAATATAATTCAACTATATAGTTTAATCATCAGATCCTATGGTTGAATAATACTTTGATTGTTTTTATATAGCTTTCAAATGGTTTACAATATCGCCTTGATGTCAATGGGAAAGTTACAGGAAATGTTATGGGCCTTACGAAAAACTAATTACTGTTGATGGAGAAACTCGAATAACTTCTGAAAAGGTCGTAATAAAACAAAATAATTGGGTTATTAAAACAAAATTTTAAATATCTCGAGAACTACCACATCACAGAATTTTTTTGTTAGAAGAATTTCGATTTAAAATGGGGTTTGGAATCATATTCAGAAATAAAATTCTACTTTTGACTGCAAATAGTACACTCAAAAAAAAGTAAACGTTATGCCTATTGATTTTACACATAGATTTTTGCAATTAACGGAGGCATATAGACACTATTTGCTGGCACATAAACCCAATGTGTGTATTTACAAGAAATATTAATCTTACATTCACATTTCATAACTATTAGGCACATAAAACCCCATTCTATAACAATATGCACATATAACTTATGTGTGTGCATACATAGTTTATACAGTTGACACATAGAAGGAATGTGTGCGCGTGATAACAATAGCATTTCTTCTTCATATGAATTTTAAGCGGTTTGAAGCAAATAGAATTAACGTTTGGATTTTTTTCAGTGTATGAATTATGTAAATTTGTCAAAAGTTGTTGTTAGGAAAACTTTTTTATTTAAATCTTCTCCATGATCCAAATACACCGAAAAAGCTTCTTTTATGTCTGTAAAACGATAAACATGAGACTTATGACAATTTATGATGGGGTAACGCGAATAACTTTTACAAAGGACTTAATTACATGAATTAATTGTTCTTGTTGGAGCAAAATTCCAAATATCTCGAAAACTATCGCATTTTGCAAGATATTTGTTAAATGCATTTTGATTTAAAATGATATTTAGAATCATATTCTGTAATAAAATTACAGTTTTGTATGTCAATTAGTATGAAATTTAAAAACATGTATAAAGTTATTGTCAGAAAAAAAATTGTGATAATTTCTCCATCATGAAATCACATTCAAAATGTTTCTTTTCTCTTTAGGATTTTGTTGACAAAATATAAAAAATTAGAAAAAATGTTTTTTTTTACAATTTGAAATTTTATCATGAATTTTTGTTTTTGTGGAAAATGACAAAAAAAATTCAGTGTATATTTTTTTCGCGTAGAAGTATTCATTTCCTGTAACTCGTTCTCATATAGTTTTACTGTATAAAATAGTGTAATCGAACAAAATTTTTTTGAAATTGTTGCACGTAGAAACGTCTACGCCCTTTTAAAAAATTGCGCTTGAGTCAAAATAATCTTAGTGACTGTGGAAAATGTTTAGTCTTCCATGCCGGTTAAACCTGTACAGTTTTATCGGAATCTAAGATGGTCGGTCACGATCTTAGAGATTTTCGGACAGATTTTCGTGATCCGTCCGAGATATCTGATATCCACGATCTTCATTTCCTCAGTTGAAAGTCGGATCCGCCGTTTTGTTTTTTATTGATTTTCATGAAGTGTGAATAGTTTATTAATTAATTTTTTATATTATGAAGTATTTTTACTCCTCTTTAAAATATTATTCAAATCTCCGTCTGTGTACATTAGTTATTTAGGAGCATTTGTCGGTACACGATCCGCAAAAGCCACAACAGACCGGTTCTAAATCATTTAGGGTGATGAGCCCATTTGCGCCATGTTTCTATTATCACCCTACCCATTTGAAGCTGTTGGTTAGAGCAGTGTCTGCCATCTTTGTTCAACGCATCGAGTCAAATGGTAACGCAACAATAGGAGCACTCGATTCGAGTTTTCGTTGCGCTCAAACACGAGAATTTCACTGTTTTCAGTGCATTTGTGTTATTATATTGGTTCTTAACAACGAAGCAAAGCTGTTGATGTCAATTTTTACGTATTCCATGTATTGTAGGGTTGCCACTATTTTTCAAAGACAATCTGGCAGTTCAATTAAAAATATCTGGCAAAATCTGGCACTTGACAGCGACCTCGGAGTCATCGAAATTTGGCATATATTTTAGTTTTCGTAGAATGTGCATCAACCGATTTTTGTAAAATTTGGGACATTTTTACCCAAATTTCCAAAATGTGTATGTAGCTTCCAAAACTTAAAAATCTGGCAGAATGAGAGATTTGTCTTTTTGTCTGGAAGCTGCCAAAACCTCTGGCTATGCCAGATGAATCTGGCATAATGGCAACCCTGTGTAGGGCGAGAAATTAACGAATTAGTGAGGCACCTTGCTTAGTATGGTGAAAATAGGCACTTCACCCTATCGTTAAATTACACGCTCCGCACTGCTGCTTCTCCATCACAGCTACATACGCTACCACTATACGGCACGAAAAAAATAGCAGTGCTGGTACCAATGGAGAATGCAAAACAAACTAGGTAGCGGGAATATTTCGCAACACAAAACAGCGAATATACAGTTTAAAAAGTTAATTCGTCACTTCCTGATCAACAACAGAAAGGTTGCGAAACGATTGGTGACAACACAACGATTAAAGCACAAAAAATAATCGGAGCGATCAAAACAAAACTAATTTCGATTCAATCACAACAGGTGTATCTTGGCAGATTCTTCGATGATTTTTGATTCTGTTCCTGGGGTTTTATTGTTACATGATTAGAGAGCAAGAGAGAACTCCACTGTCGAAAACGGTATTTCGTTCGCGCTATCGTGAAGGGACGCGACGCGGTACATCTTCTGTTCCGGTGCTAAATCCGGCCAAACCTTCTTGACGAAATCGAATATCCAGCGGTTTGAATATTCCATTGAAATTTCTCTTGTTAGAACTGTATCGTATACACCGGTTCATATCCCCAATAGTGCTCATCGATGTTTCTCTCGTTAGTCCTTCAACGAATCGGTGCCAGTAACTACGTTTCTTGGCTTTCATCGAACTCGTCATTCGCTTTTCTAACGTCGCGTACTGTCTATGGCTAGCAGGTTACTCGTTGTCCTTGAAGGTCTTATACGCAGCAGCCTTCTCCGCGTACACGTCTGAGCACTCTTTGTCCTACTATGAGTTGGAAGACCGTCTGCGGGAGTTCGCGTCTGGTACGCGTTTAGTTTCAGCTTAAATCGCGGTGTCGAGAATAAAGTCAGCCAGGAACCCGTACTCTTTCACCTGAGAAAGCTCTTGTGTGCATTGTCGGATATTGCCGACTCGTAGCTTTTCCAATCGATATTTCTTGTGAGGTCATGCGAAACATTGATTCTATCGGTTGCCCCGAACCGTTAGCAATAGTAATTACGATTGGCATTTGGTTGCTGCTGTGGGAATCGGGATTTCCTTCAATTTAACTGTAGCGATGTCGAGCAGAGAGACAAGTCTAAAGCGCTCAGGCGCGCTTGGGGAGCGGGAATTCGTGTCATTTCACTTGTGTTCAAAATGTTGTCGCAAAGCTCGTAGATCGATTACCGTCATGAACGAACCCCATGCCGTACCAAGTTAAAATCTCCTAAAACTAGCTTCGGTGCGCAATATCGCAAAACCGTTGATGACCAAATGAGGCTCTAGGGGGAATTTAGGTGGAAGCTATGAAAAAGTCTTTGATTCTAATTTGACAACCGACAACGTCAACACCTGGTGTCGAGGAGAGGTCGATTCGTTTTAAAGAATAGCACTTTTTGCAGTTCCACAGTTCTTTCTCTGGCTGGATATGGGAACACTTTGAGTTTTTGATGCCCCAGGATGTACTGGGTACTCCTTTTCTGATACTGGGAACTACTTGCTTCGGATTTGCAACAGTACTTCCTCGAGTAGTTATTTTGGTAGAGACTCCGTCTGGCAACGAAGCTTAGGAAATGTTCCTCCTTTTTCTATTGCTTCTAGGCACAGCAAAAGATGTTCCCTCCTGGGGCTCATCAGAATCACATTCGTCAGTAAACAAGTTAGTACTACTTTTTTTTGTTCAGCGTTGTCTATCTGAGACTGTTTGGGGCTCTTGACTTTGCCGTTCTGGTATATTGTTTATGTGGTTGTTGTTTTTGTTACTGTTTATGCAGCAGTTGTTGTTGTTATTGTTTTTTCTCATTGTTTCCATATTTGGTCCCACTAGCAGGGGGTTTGTGTAATACCCTGCCAAGTAACAAATTTAGTTTTATGGTACACTTGAAGATATCTTCAAAATTAGCTCCATAAAACCGGACATAAAACCAATACAACACTGCTTCAAGACAACCATAAACCCCTCTTAAGACGAAAAAGGCTCATTCTTAAGATGGTTCTCAAGAGTATTTTCCAAGGTTTTCTTAAAACTTAGATCTTATTAATACATTCTTATAGTAGTGTTCAAGAGCTTCTTAAAACTAATATAAGACTACCATAAGTCTTGATAGTTTTATGATATTCTCCAAGAACACTTCTAGTGCGCTATGAAACTGCTTTGTTAGATAGAGAGGTTGGTGTATAGATGCAAATTAAGAATAAGCTTGAGAAAAAATATATCCATCATATGATGTTCCATTACCAAAATGGATACAAATAAAAATCCATAATGTAAATGGCCATGTGCGAAAACTTCAACGCGTCAAACAATCTCTAAAACATTGATTTTTATAGGAAATATTAAATCATTTCGAAAATTCAATAGTATGTGTAATTGTTCATAATTGTCATATTTTGGATTAAACGCGTGCATAAACATTTTTCTAGTTCAGAAGTGCATTTCAATCAGTGAGAATCAATTCAGTATATGAAAAAAAGTAATTATTTTGATTCTTATGCTAATGGCTACCATTTCGAAGTGGTCAAAATTATTCACGACGCCATTACTTGTCATTGGATTTAACTGAAACCGCCATAAGATCTTATTAAAACTAATTATTCTTGC
Source organism: Topomyia yanbarensis (assembly GCF_030247195.1). Taxonomy (NCBI): domain Eukaryota; kingdom Metazoa; phylum Arthropoda; class Insecta; order Diptera; family Culicidae; genus Topomyia; species Topomyia yanbarensis. The sequence goes on from NC_080672.1 coordinate 381,760,349, forward strand.
TCAAGAGTAATAGGAGTTTTTCAAGATCGTGATAAATTCATTTTCATTTATGATACACTTGAAGAAGAGCTGTTGGACTTGAATAAAACTAATAGGAATTTTTCAAGACAGAAAGGTTAGATGGAAGATCGCCATTAATCCAGTCTATTTAACATTGAAAATGTTAATGTTGAAATAAAAATGTCTATGATTAATTATTATGGTAATCACAATTCCATCTAAAAGTTGTTGATTTATTTCAACAACGCATATTAAATACAACTAACGACATCTCGCTATATGTGCAGCATACAAATTTTCAAAGTTAAATGATTAATTTATAATTATCGAGTTTGCTGTTTGTACATGATTGAGGTACACGTTACGTCTTCTCCGTTGGGATACGTCACATAGCCCGTCAGTCGTTACAGTTTGTTTGTTTATTATAGAATGCAAGAGTATTTTCACTTCGTTTAAAGCTTTAAGGAGGTTTTATGGTAGCATTCTTAACCCATTATAACCCAGGGGTTTCAAAAAGTGAGCCAAATGCAGTGATATCTTCAATTCCATCAAAAAATGTATCAAAGATTATGGGAAAAATAAAATCGCCGCTTAAAATGGTTTTGAGAATGAAAATATCTCGTGCAAAAATTTCGTACGATTAAATAAAAACAACAAATTTTAAGTTGTTTCACATATTTCTTCGGATTTTTTGATAGACAACACTTCTTTTATACCTGTGGGAACGTTTTGTCACATAATGGAATTATTAGAACGAATTCCAACAATAAAATCTAACTAAATGCATTGCTTACTTTTCAGCCGCCATTTGCCCCTACTATGGACGTTTCAAAACAATGAAATATGAGGTGTAAAGATCCCGTTAGTGCAATAACAAAGCAGTTAGATGCCAAAATTCTACAGTAAATACTCGTTAAACGATGGATAGTTCTGCGTATGAAATTTCATACGCTAGGATATAATGGGTTAAGATACGTTATGCTTCAACAAAAATGTCATAAAGCTATCTTTTGGTTTTAAGGAGGTTGGAAAGCGTTGTCTTAAGAAGAGGCTCAAGATTCTCTTAAAACTGCCCATAAGACTAATTACTCTTATGAAAAATGTAGTTTTATGGATATTTCTTCAAGAGTTCTTGAAGCACTCTTAAACCCCGTCAAGCACATAAAACTAAATGCTCTTTTCATAAGCAATGTTAAAACCAGATTCACTATGTAATGCCTTGATAAAACTACCATAAAACCTAAATAAAACCAATTAGCATTTGAATTGTTACTTGGGAAGCTTCCACTCGGTTTTCTTCGACCGAGCAAGATTAGACTCGAGCCGAAGCCCTATATTGATGGGGTACCAGGTGTCCATCACGCTCCGTTAGCGGTTTATAGGTTCTCAAATCTTTCACTGCTCAGAACGGGTCCCATGATACCTTTACTTCCCAAGTAGCATTTCTAGTTTCATAACACACTACAAATTATAAGTTTTAAGAGGACTTCAAGGGTGCCATAAAACCTCAACTTTTACTAGGGTTAGGGCTCGCAAATTAGTTGAAATGGATGAGGCATGGAGCGAGATAGGACAAGGAAAGAGTGAGGGAATACGCTAACTTAGCATGTTTGCAAGCTTAGCCCCAAAATGAGGCAGATTTGTGCTGAACGTTCGCTTGCAACCAGTTCTTATTAGGTTCCCCCCTTAGAAACCTGCTAGATGGCGTTTGGATACCACACCAATCACAGGGACATGGTATCCTTGAACCTACAGCTCCTCGTTGACCGCAAGTTGCGATGAAAATAATACCGACTTTGACATCCCCTTCTCACTGATTGTTAGCCACAAGTGTACCTTTTCGAACTTCGTGTGGGAGATGTACTTTACGTTCCTAGGGACGAATCGGCCGTGGAGCCTCAGATACATCTCATCATCCACGATCACAATCACTGCGCTTCGCAGGGAAGATATCCTTGACGAACAGCTTCAGCTGCTGATTTTGGATGGCCGCTTATGCTTCCTACTCATACGGTCACGACTTCCACTTCTTCAAGACGATGTCCATGTTGGTCAAATGCTTTCTGATCGTGTGGCCGGTCGCACCGAACTCCGGGTCCAAGGCGCAGAAGGATTTCACCACCTTGTCTCCCGTTTATCGCTGCGGTGCTTAGTGCACCTTTCGGTCACGCAAAACCGTAGGACGGCCGGTACCACTCTATGCTCTCACCTTTCTCCAGGAGCGCCAGGATCTTGTATATGTGCGCTCTGCTGTATTCGGCTGACTCAAAATGCGTCACGATGACGGACTTCTTCGCTCCGGAGTGAAACCGGCGGTAATTATAAACGTAGTTACTTCACGAGCAAAACGATAAATCTGTCAATTTGTTTCTGTATATTGAGTTCTTCGACTCTAGGATACCAACACAGCTACAATGTGTATGGGCATACATGTATACAAAAAGAGTGTGTGCGTGAGATTTTCCACCTGATTTACGTTCACTTTTCAAAATTACACCTCCTTAACCTCAATCTCGCACTAACCCAAGCGCATGTGGATCAGTTCATATAATATAACCTACCAATATTTCACGATTCACTGGTGAATCCACCACCAGGTGACAACATCGGTGAACTTTGTCTCATTTTTTAAATGCAAGCGTTATATAACCCTTTAATTGATTACCCATTTTCAATATATCAAGTCTCGTACAGTATAAACATTAGACTGGTTCAATTTTTGACTTTTAGCTCCACCAGGCTCTACTGATTCTTTTTATGGTCCTTAGTAATTGTGCAAATTTTGATAACGATTTGTTGTGTCTACGGACCCTCCAAAAATTTCAAAGTTTATATGGAAGTTTGTATGAAAAATCGGTTAACATTGAAAATAAATTCTTAAAAAATCACCTCATCAATCAATTAATCAGAACGCTATATATTTCTAAATGTATTCTTCTACCGAACACATTCGGGGAACATTGCAAGTTAATGAAAATTCGTTGAGAAAAGTTATTAACTAAGGAAGCAGTATGACTTCAAAACAAGTGGATTTTATTAGTAACCATAGCAACCCTGTTTGAATAGCTACATCGTTATAGGGGAAGATGGGGTAAAACGCACCCCCTAAGGAAATACGAACATAACTAAGCTATAGAACATCAATTGGGAGAATTTAATTAATGATATCGTGTAGCCAACATTTACCTCTGTAATCAAAATCATAACGCTTTGCCAAATATTCAAAAACATGAAAATAATTCAATTTTTCAAAATCATTAAAAATTACCTTTTGAAAAATAAGCGAGGCAAAACGCACCTGTGCGGGGGCACAATGCACCACAACAACGGTGCATAATGCACTACAACAACGGGGTAGAATGCACCGCAACAACGGGGCATAATGATCGGCGAACAAGCAGTTTTGTTTTCTAACGAGATTTCACAAAAGTGTATCATTAAATAGCCTTAGGTTATGCAATTGATGGGTTTTCAGAACGATTTTTCTGTTTTCGATTAAAAACCAGCAAAATCAGAAAAGAGGGCATTTTGCACCCGATGGAGCAGAGATATAAATTTAGCAAAAAGTGGATTATTTAGTAGATTTTTCATATGTAGTGCGACAGAATAATAAACAACGGTATAAATAGAACTGGAATGCTCTAATATAATAGTAAAACAGTATTTATGAGAGCGTAAAATCCTTGTTTCACGAGCTACAATAATTACATGAGAAGAGCACGTTTTTGTTTTTTTGTTTATTTCTCGAGCTGCCATTAATGTACGGTTATCAAACTTTGACAGTGAATGTTTACTATGGCGGACTTCCGACTGGTGTTACCTTTTTCTAGAAATTTTCAGCTGTTTTCGATATAATCAATGGGTGCATTTTACCCCGGGGGTGCGTTTTACCCCATCTTCCCCTACAAGTGTAAACTAGACTTGCCACCCACCGCTCGCGTATGCCAGATACAGCTATTCAAACAGGGTTGCTATGGTTACTAATAAAATCCACTTGTTTTGAACTCATACTGCTTCTTTAGTTAATAACTTTTCTCAACGAATTTTCATAAACTTTTTATGTTCCACAAATGTGTTCAGTAGAAGATTACCTTTCGAAATATATAGTATTCTGATTAATTGATTTATAACGTGATTTTTTAAGAATTTATTTTCAATGTTAACCGATTTTCCATACAAACTTCCATATAAACTTTGAAATTTTTGGAGGGTCCGTTGACACAACCGATAGGTACCAAAATTTGCACAATTACTAAGAGCCATAAAAGGAATCAGTACAGCCTGGTGGAGCTAAAAGTCAAAAATTGAACCAGTCTAATAAACATTCAATAAATTTAAAAGGTGTGCAATAATTTTGTTACCTCTCTTCCCGTAGGCGACGTCGTACTCAATAATTTGACGCTCAAACAAAGCGCATTAAAGGAGCTTGATCTTCCGGTCAGTACTGTCTACGGTCACCTCGGTAAACTAGTACTCAAGATCCCGTGGAAAAATCTGTACAGCGCACCCGTAGAAGCCATTGTTGACAAGTTGTATCTGTTAGCCGTTCCAAACACAGATGTCCGCTACAATAGCGAAAAGGAGGAGAAGACTGCCTTCGATGCTAAGAAAGCTGAATTGGCACGTATCGAGCAGGCGAAGAAGAATGAGGAAGAAAAGGACAAACCAGTGGCTGATAAATCCTTCGCCGAGAAGCTTACCGCCCAGATCGTCAACAATGTACAGATCAAGATATCTGATATCCACGTGCGCTACGAGGACACTACCACCACTGGATATCCGTTCGCCTTCGGGGTGACGTTGAGTAATCTGAGCGTTCACACGACCGATGAAAATTGGATGCAAACGCTTGTGTCCCAATCAGTCACCAAAATATACAAAGTGGCACAAATGGAAATGTTGTCGGTGTATATGAATTGCAATACGCAGCTCTTCCAAGAACAGGATCAGTCCATGTACAAGACACTTTTCCAGGAAACAATTGCTTCGAAAAATCAAAAACCGGAAGGGTATCACTATATTTTCGGTCCAATCAGCTCGGGTGCTCGGTTGGAAATGGTACCGAATCCAGAATCGGAAGCGACGCCGTTTAGTTCACCTAAAATTAAACTGAACTTGTGCATGGAGACATTAGGTATCGGTATAACGAGAGTACAGTTCCAAAACAGTATGCAGCTGTTGGAGGCATTTGGACGAATGATGCGGGCTATGCCATTCAGGAAATACCGACCACATGGAATTTCGTACAAGGGCAATAGCAAGGTGTGGTGGAAGTTTGCTTACGTTTGTGTACTGGAAATGGACGTACGGCGGCGTCGCAAGAACTGGTCCTGGGACAATATGCTTCAGCACAGGCAGTGTTTGAAACGTTATGAAGAAGCCTATAAGGGGCAGCTTACTGCCAAAAAGATAACCCCGGAAATAACCGCTCGGTGCGAGGAATTGGAAAAGATACTTGATCTACACAATATTATAGTCATTAGACAGAAAATAGAACTGGAAGTTATGAAAGAGGGTAAAAAGCAACAGGAAGAGCAGAAAGGAGGCTGGTTTAGTTCCTGGTGGGGTGGAGGTGCTAAGAAAACGGACGACGCTAATAGCACGGCTGACATAAGTGAGTAACTTCTTTTGTTTTAAGGCTCAAGTTACCTCAAGGGTTGGTAGTATGCGTAAGAAAAATTGTGTTCAGCTTTGCCACCAGATTATCCATTTAAACCTTTTCAAAACTCTAAAAGAAGAATATCAGTCGATTTATTAAATCATCACGATTCAATTCATGCAAAATACCTGCTGGAAAAACCATCGGCTTAGCTGGATGGTGCTTTTGAAAAAGTGGCTGTGATTTTTTATCACACTACCACACCGAGCTGGGGTACGCAACACAACTGCGCAATGAAAAAACCACAGCCACTTTTTCAAAAGCACCATCCAGCTAAGCCGATGGTTTTTCCAGCAGGTATTTTGCATGAATTGAATCGTGATGATCTAATAAATCGACTGATGTTCTTCTTTTAGAGTTTTGAAAAGGTTTAAATGGATAATCCGGTGGCAAAGCTGAACACAAATTTTCCTACGCACACTACCAAGCGTTCAATTCTAACACATGCTTAAAAAAGGTAACTTGAACCTTAAGTGATACAAGTAACATTGTTTTATTACAGAAACACAATTTGAGGCCGCGATGACACAAGAAGAAAAAGCAAAATTGTTCAAAGCCATCGGGTATCAAGAGCAGGATTCTCCTACAGAGCTTCCGGAATACTATGTGGCTCAAGTTCTGCAATTTGAGCTAAAGTCGTTAGAGGTTTCTATCAAATCAGAAGTCAACGTTGATTCTCAGGATAAATTTGCCAATAACACCCGGCAATTGGAGAGAATTATGCTACTTGAGTTGAATAACGTCCTTTGTAGTATACAACAGAGACCGTCCGCTGCGGCAATGAAGTAAGTTGGGGTTGTCCATTATAAATTTCAAGTTTTTTCTCATGGTCCGATCTTCGGTAGAATTGCTTTAACGATGCAGGAGCTTACCATCTCCGGTTTGTGGCAGAATGAAGCTCTCCCAATCATAGTCAAATCTCAGCTGGAACGATCGGACACTTTGCTGGATGTATCCGTTGAAACGAATCCCGAGGATAAACTGTTTGATTTACGAGTTGAAGTGACCTCGCGTCCTTTGCAGATTATATATGATGCAGAGACCATAATACAACTGGCGAAAATTTTCAGGACTCCCACAACAGCCACGATTTCGCAGTGAGTCTAAGCAGCCTTAATATTTCTTTTCCTTTGTATCTAATTATTGGAATTTAAGTCCCTGGCGGTTTTTTTCACACAGGGTTATGTTTATTTTTGTATACCTATTCTTACATTGAATGTTCGAATTGTTTGCACAAATGATCAAATCGCCTACACCTAAAGCAAGACGCTAAGCGTAGTTTATTTTTAGGCTAACGGACGCCGCCGCTGAGAAACTGGTCAACATTAAGGAGCGATCAGCAACTGGACTGCAATACGCCATTGCAAAACATCCTCGAATGGAGTTGAAGGTCGATATCAGCCCCAGTTATCTGATAGTTCCTAACGGAGGATTTTTCTGTGGTCGTGAATCAGTTCTAATTGTCAGCTTGGGTCAACTGTTGGTTCGAACGGAAGCGCGTCCCCTGAACCAGAAAGACGTACACACAATGCACGAGGAAGGTGCGAACCAGGAGGAGATTCTAAACGAAATTATTCGTCAAAGTTACGACAAGTTTGTGCTTGAAATCCGTGATGTACAGGCAATCGTGGCCACGTTTGACGAGGATTGGCAGGGAACGCTCCAGTGTAGTACCGTCACAGAGATGCACCTGTTAGAACCGACCTCTTTCCGAATATCCGCACATCTTTGCGTAATCGATGACGATCCACGGTTGGCCAAGTGTAAAATATTCGGCGAGCTTCCATCGGTGAACATTTGCGTAACAGAGCAACGAGTATTGGAAGCTTTATCGATTGTGACTAGTCTACCGCTGCCAGAGAGTGACGAACCTCAACCAGCACCAATCACCAAAGAGAGCAATGTGTTCAGTTCCAGCTTATCCCTGTTGAAGTATTTGGACGACACGCAACAAAAGCTAACCAAAATTCAACGACCGGCAGAGAATTTAAACACTTCGGATGTAGTTGATGGCGAGATAATTCAGTTCATTGATTTAGAAGTGAGGTTTGTTCTGAAAGGTATGTTTAATTAATTATGAAATTTATGTTAGATTGATGAAAAATGTTTGTTTATAGAATGCTCGCTGACTATTTTTAAAATCAGCGGCACAGGAAGTAGTTCATCGGATGTATTCGCAACACCAACGGAAGAGTTTTGTCAGTCTCCGCTGGAGCAAAACTTGATGCAACGAAAGAGTGTAGCGTTCAATGTACCTTTTTTGAACACTAATTCTAGCAAAATTGTTGCAATCAAAGTTAAGCAGCTAGAGATGACCATGGTACAACGAACGTATGATTTAAAAGTAGCGTTAAAACTAGGAGCCGTAACTTTAGACCAATTCCGTATTAAGAACGATCATGAGAATATTCTCAATGTCATCCAAACACCGAAGTATGACGATAACGATGACTATTTGTTCACATTGAACTATACAAATGTGAGTGGATGTAAAAAGTTTGAATTAGATTATAAAAACCTAATTTCCAATCATTTCGCAGTGCAAGAAAAATAGCCCTGAGTTTGTCACAAAATATGAATCTGTCGAACAAGAAGTTGGTATCGATTTCTCCACTTTGGTACTTTTGCTGCACGAGGAAGCATTGAACGAACTGATAAGGGTAAGCTTTTTTTTACCAATAACAAAGATCGTACGCGCTTTATGCTAATAGTTTTTCATCCGTCTTAGCTGGCCAATGATTTTCAAGTGCGAATGGAGTTGGTTATGAGCGGCAAAAAGGAACAGGAGAAAAAACAGTACCCGGAACGGGATCGTTTCGCTACGATTCACGAACCCGAAAGCACGGCGTCGGCGCTGCTACAAGCGGCCAAAGAGAAACTTCCGACCATTATGGAGGATGATACGGTCGTGACGACGTCGCCGATCAAAGGTAGGACTAAAAAAATATCGATCGTAGTGTATGGATTGGTTTGCAGTACTGATAGAATTGGTTCGTTTTAAGTGATTTGTGTGTCAGTTTTATTTTGAAAGAATTTTTGGGTTTTTTCCTACTTTGTGGTTTTACTGTTTTATTTTACTGTTTTTGAATAGTCTGAAGAAGACTGTGTCTTGCTACTACCCAGGTGGTAAAGTCTGCTATGCACAAACATTGTAATATGAACAAAATAATATATGTGGCTAATAAGATTCAGGCAAGAAATTTTTGAGCAGGCAAGAAATTTTTGAGCAGAATTGTTTATCTACCCTTTTGGCTATGACATCAAGTATAATGGATTGTTGGTATATATAACTATGAAAGCGGTGTGACATCACGTACTAATTACATGTCAATCCACTTTTTCATACGATGGTCTGATCTATAAATATTGCCAAAAATATTCCGTAACAAATGTCACATCACATCTAGGATTTCTAGTAGCGACCGTTTTTGGCGAGACTTTGTCAATAAAACATTCTCAACAATTCATGTTTCCGTTTTTCGTTGGTTGGTGTTAAGTCAGACCAGACTAAGTCGCAACACATAAAAAATAAGATAATAATAACACTAGATAGAGAATATCTTCAGCTACAGTCGACTTTTGCCAGATTTGAAAAAATGCAACAATAAGGAAGAATTGTGGCGAAAATAATTTCCAATTATATCGTAAAGGGGGCTTCGATTCAAACTTTAAACTCGTTTTTCTCAAAATTTATGCATTGTCACTTATTCCGGTCTGACTTAACATAGACCAATTGTAATGCAAGACCCTTGTAGAGCTAGTGATGCTGCATTGCTGTCGTGCCTAGGCGTACCCTCGGCTATCCACTTGGACATGCTTTATGGTCATTGGAACTTCGCAATAACAATGCGCTGGCTTCCATTAGGTACGAGTGGCTAAAGATGGTGTATCCAATACGAAGGCTAGTTAGGGTACGCTGTTCTGATGCGCACTTTCGGTCCGCGCTTCTTGTTACGTTCGGCTTGACCTGCCGTAGTAGCGACAGGGCTCTGTCCTAATCCCTCTTCAGACGTTCCATATTTTCTGCTTCACGAAGCGTATGACGCCCTGAGAAGGTTTCGGAATGTCCATTGGATCTCCAATTCTTCCTTTTTTCGTGAGTCTGCCACCTTTTTTGTTACCAAGTATTCTTGTGTATCATGGAATCCAGATAAGCGAAATGTTACGCGCTACTAGTGGACGTGCCATTTTTTTTTTTTTGAATTCAGGGGTATCTGTAATGGCCTCCACGGAGGGCATCTAGGTAGTTAGCCTAGTCAACAAGGATGATTACTTCGGCATGCTCGTTTATCGTTGGCACAGTGGCACTCAGCGCATAAAACTTGACGGAGAATACGCTGCAGGGTCCTGGCAAAGTATAGCTTGTTTTAGTGCTGCTTGTCGCGAGACCGGTCCCTTCTTTCTCTACGTCGAAGGACGAGCCATCCGTGCACATTTGCCTTGTGCCTAGGGTAGTGGTTGCCAATGAAGCCCTGAAATATTGGTACAGCTATTTGGGAGGGTGTACCAGCTTTGACGTTTCTTTTTAGTTCGTCGTAAATTTTCGGTGTAGGGCTGTACCACTCTCTGCTGGTGAGTCTTTGAAGATTTCAAGTTCTTGGTATAGGTAGTCTTGTGGTTTGGTGGAAAAGTTCTGCTGATCTTTTGGGTAGTTCGCTACATTGGGATCTTTTTCTGTTAATCGAGTAACCAGCTGCGACAGTCGCTGAACTCACAATAATCTAACCGGCGGGAAGCCTGGTTCTGCCATGATTGACTGCACTGGGTTTGATCTGAAAGCCCCGGATGATTGACGTATCATTTCGTTGTATGTTGGAGCAAGCATTCGTTCCCTCGTGGTTACTGCTAGTATGTCCTACCCCGAAGACAATCTTAGTGATTACTAGTGCAGAGCCGACTTTTACGATTGTTGGTCGTCTATTATTCGTTTCAAGCTGACAACCCAAGATCCGGAGTATGTTTGTTCGGTTGGCGCATTTTTTTTGTCTATGTAAGATGTTGTAAATAGTTCAGTTTGGTGTAAACCGGTACTCCTAAGATTATCATTTTCCTAACACGGAACCCGACACTGCCAGCCCAGTCAACAACTTCCTTAACAGCTTTTCTTAGATGGGCTCGTCCAAGACTATACCCCTTGGCTACAAGTAATACATAGTCCGTGTGAAGCAAGATTTGGACATCAACTGGGCTAATTTTGAAAATTGGTTCCATCGCTACTAAAAATAGTACACCATTTTCTGCTACACAGCATATTGATGACACGCTGTTCGCCGATACGTGAAAGGTTCTGCTAGATAGGAAACTGGATATGATGTTAAGCATACGGCCATAGATTTTCCAGCTGGCAAGGGTTTGAAGAATGACGGGTAGTGTCGTAATCTTTGGATACATCAAGCGAGACTATCTCTGCATTACATATGTGCTAGGTGAAACTCAACGCTTCTACCGGGGCGGGATGCGTACTGACGACGATCCACTCTTCCATTGATGGGACGGTATCAGGCTGGACTGGAGCGGTCTCTTTCTGGTTTTGGAATCGGGCCTGAAAAGTTCCGGAATCTCAAACCTGGTTATACAGGGCGAGCAGACTTATTTTAGCGGAGGAAGGGAGTCGTAGCATTATCAGGTCCTGTTGATGATCCATTGCTATTGGAGAGGGCTCACATCAGCTAGCCATGGAGAAGTCTGCATTAAAGCTTTTGAAGAGGTTCGGTCGTCTAGATTTAAGGTGTTTCGCCTGCCAGTGCTGCTTCTTCTAGCGAAATTTTTCGTTGTAGTTAGCGTTAGAAGATTTTTTCTGATACACTTCAGTAAATGCGTCAGTGACTTCTTGTGGGTTATTTGTGATGCCACTTGGGAGGGTTAGGGTGGCCGTATTAATGCGCATTTTCCCTGAAACTGGTTTATACGACTCTATATCTGTGTTAGGAGCTCTTGAAATTTATGCTCTGTACCACGTCTTTCCAACTTTCATGTTTGGCTTGCATGATGATTCAACGGCAGGTGGATCGGACTTCTTGGAATGACTGGGTGATCCCTTTATTATGGTTACCGTCGGCAATGCAACGAGGGGCATAGTCGCTTTCGTCGTGTTTTAGCTACACCTTCTGCCTCTGAGCTCCAGTACACAACTGCCTTGGCTTACCACTGGTTCTAAGGATACTGGATTCGGGTGCGGTTAGTATTCTTTTAGTAAAGTCTTCGGCTGTCATGCTCTGGCTGGGGCAAATTAGTTCTTCGTAACGATTCCAGTCCGCTCTTTCGTAGTTCCACCTAGGCCAGCGCCTTCGTTCGTCTGGGGTTCCGGGTCTATCACACTTGATAGGTAATTGGTCACTGTCTGCACTGTCTAGTAGTGTTTTGGGAGCTATGGATGTTGAGCAGATCGATACGTCTAGAGCCTGTGTTTTTTTTTTCGGTAGAGGGATCAACTCGAATATGGGACCAATCGTTTAATACAACCACTTCACTACTACCGTCTCCGGTATCGCATTGCTTCTTTTCTGTGCATCGGTTTTTGTATTTATCAGCCGACCGCTTCAAGCTGAATGGTGAGCGTTCAGGTCGCTTAAGAGAAATACTGGTTTTGGGAGTGCTTCAAATTCTCGGCGGCATTTTTGTCTCTTGGTGGCAGGTATACTGAAGCCACGGTATGTTTCAATGGCGTATTGCAACTGCCTGTATATTGGTTTGTATTAGTATCCGTTCGAACGGGGTGCCATCCTTTATTGCCAGTTCCAACCCTTGTCGTCCATGGGTTCAGCATGGCTCGAGCAGGAGATGGATGGAACATGTTTACATAGTTGGCTAGCTTTATGAGTTCGTTAAGGGCAAGTACAATGTGCACAATAAGGTTAAGTAGCTAGTGACGAGTATCAAATCGGCCATAACCCGTAACAGCAGCAAAACGCGAACAGAAAGCGCTCTTGATGAGAGCTGATCCTGCTCTGATGGAAGCCGCAGAAAACGCGACGGCAGAAACTGAGGTGACACCGAAGAGTCACCACAATACTCTCTCTGTGAAAAGAGAGAGGGACACGCCAGGGGAGCGAACTGGAGGGCTCCAGCGAGAGGAACATTGCGAAAGCCCGTGGTTGGCGCATCGTTGAATGCCTGCCGACGAAGCTGAGGGAATGGAAACAAAAAGAAGAATTGAAGAAGGAACAAGAGAAGAAAGAGCAACGGAAGCCTTCTCGGGAAAGGTACAACGTCGATGGATTGATCATCGAAGCGAAAGATACGACGTCTTACGCTGCTCTTCTCAAGGTAGTAAGAGAGAACCCAGAATTGAAGAAGCTGAGAGAGAACGTCGTTAAAACGGGACGCACTCAGAAAGGCGAGATGATCTTCCAGCTGAAGAACGATCCTTCCGTCAAGAGTTCGACCTAACGCGAGCTCGGTGCTAAATCCTTGGGCAGTAAAGCGAACGTGAGGTTGCTGTCGCAGGAAGCCGTAGTCAAATGCAAGGGTCTAGATGAGATAACGACCGTTGAAGAACTGAAGGGTGCACTGATTGAGCAGTGCAAACTGGACGTACCGGTGACTATTCGGATTTGGAAATCGTATAGAGGTACTCAAACGGCGGCAATTCGACTACCAGTGGTCGTTGCCAACAAACTGGCGGAGATGGGCAAGATAAAAGTCGGATGGTCGGTGTGCTCGTTAAGAGTCGCGAGTTACCAAACAGATGGAGCGATGCTTCAAGTGCTTGGACCTCGGACATCAGACAAGGAACTGCAAGTGCCCGGACAGGTCTGCACTGTGTAGAAAATGTGGAGGAAAGGGGCACGTTGCTAGAGACTGCATGAAGCAACCTAGATGCATGATGTGCAAACCGGAGGACGAAAATTACCACACGACGGGCGGCTTCAAATGTCCTGCGTTTAAAAAGGCGAAGGCAGGCAAACAATGATGGAGATAATCCAGCTTAATCTCAATCATTACGACATTGCACAACAACTGTTGTGGAATTCAACAATAGAAACGAAGTGCGACGTTGCAATTATGCCGTATCGTGTCCAAGAGGTGGTGGATAACACACACGGAGGCTTTGTGATCGCTAGGATCAACGGCGTGTTTGTATGTAGTTGTTACGCTCCTCCACGGTGGACATCAGAGCAGTACAACCGGATGCTGGACGCACTAACCGACCCGTTAGTCGGGCGAACGCTAGTTGTTATAGGAGGAGATTTTAACGCTTAGGTCGTGAAGTGGGGTAGCTGGCTGACTAACGCAAGTGGTTACAGCCTATTAGAAGCACTGACGAAGCTGGCCGTAAAACTATGCAACGAAGGTTCCGCTGGTACATTCCGTAAAGACGGCCGGGAATCCATCATCGACGTACCATTCTACAGCGCCACGCTGATGGATAACATGAATTGGCGAGTTAGTGAGCAGTAGACACATAGTGACCACCAAGCGATCCACTGCACCATTAGTCGGCGAAATTGCACGGTAACGCCGATAGTGAGGACTGGCGAGCGGAAGTGGAAAATAAAGTACTACGACAAGGGCCTTTGTGTGGAAGCACTTCGTGCTGACAGCGTCATTCCAATTCCGAGTGCCGATGAGCTGTCGGAAACAGTAGCGATTGCATGTGATGTAACAATGCCGAGGAAAATGACGCCAAGGAACTACCGGCGTCCGGCGTGCTGGTAGAACGAAAGGCTATAGTGGTAAAAGGGCTGAAAGCGAAGAAAGCTCCCGGACCGAATGATATCCTCAACGTGGCACTGAAGACTGCGATCCTGGCGTTTCCGGACATGTTCAGGATAGTCCTACAGAAATGCCTGGATGATGGCTACTTCCCGGATAGATGGAAGGTTCAGAAGCTGGTGTTGCTGCCAAAATAAGGGAAACCACCAGGAGATCCAACATCGTATCGGTCTATATGCCTGACAATATCGTCGAAAAGATGTGCCACGACGAGCATATTTGGGAAGCTGTCAACAGAGTGGTTACGAGTATACTCTTCGAGCTGCAGATGAAGTGGCGAAGGGACTAACAAAGTAGCGCCATTGGCTAGAACGTCGCCGTGAAACCACAAATCGGATTTCGAGAGAAATTCCACCGCCGGAAAACTCTCCGACGGTGTAGAGTGGGTTCACTATCGGGGACCATTTGAATAGTAAGCGACGCAGCACCTTGTTCGGGTGGTCGGGGTTCCATTAAACCGGCCGTCAGGCTCCACCGGAATCGCCGGACCGACCTCGACACTGGGTAGCTCCCGTGTAAACTAGATTCACTGGCGGGGTTAGGCCGAGTAGACCGCGTCACATAGCTAGCAGTGGGTCGTTGGGGCGCCAGTGAACCGAAAGCTACGCTCCAAAAGTCGAGAGCTGATTGGCTCATGGGGGAAGCGGGGCGAAATGGAACTGGAAGGAAACCAAAGGGTCTAAGGGGGGAGAGGGGGGGGGTGGGCTAAATGTCACCGGTCAGGGAGCCAAAGACTCAAGAAGTTATGGTGCTAAAACCAAAGAAGAATCGGCATCGGGAGAAATTTCTTCGCTAGAGGAACTCTCCGTTGTCGTAATCTAGATTCACCGCCGGGACTAGCCTGAGTAGACCGCGAGTCAACAGGGCACCAGCGAACCGGACACCCTTGTTCCACCAGAATCGCCGAACTGACCTCGACACTTGGTTGGTTGGCTCGGTTTCGGGATTTCTTTCGGCGGGAAATTAGAGAAAGTAGGCTAGATCCATCGTCGGGGACTAGACCGAGTAGTTCGAAACAAGTCTGGAGCTCAACGAGTAAGTGAAGCTGAATGCTTCGTGGTGCAGCACCGCAACGCTGAATGGCACAAAGGAGATTTTGTACATTTTTCCTGCATTCTTAGGGCTTTTTTGAAAGTTTTTTCTGTTCTAAAGAAACATCCCGTGTGCAAACCGGAGCAGGTCAATTCGTTCAAAACACAATACTGCTTTTACTGTATTGTAGCAGTTTTCCCATGCATTCATTGATTGTCGATTGATACCCCTCTGAGCTAAAAGACCAAAGCAAAGTTGCTTTAGTTTTGCTAACCAATGACTAATATGAAAATTAATCAATATTGTTTACAAAACTTTACAAAGATCGTTATAATTTGGAGATCTGTGGGACCCAATACGGACCAATAAAAGTACTTATCGGTTGAGCAGACCTCTAATAAACGTTAGAATCGCTTAAGCTTATGATTTTAAATTTTTGTAAATTTTTTATAGTACATACTCAATATTTTAGTAGTAGATGTAGTAACTAACGTTATTTCGTGTTTTTTCTTTCATTTTTTACGGTTTGGTTTTCGCATGGCGATCTGAACTCGATACTGACGACAACATTGATATTAATTCTTATGCGGAAAACGAAACCGGTGTTTGATTGTTGCCTGCCTGTGAAATATTTTTACGTAACTGCTGCCCGTTCTGTTGATTTTGATTAAAAATGCTCAAAACTCATCCCCGTTTACACAACAATACCTTTAAATCATGACACTTGAATATGAGCAGCTAACCGTAAACGCACATCAATTGTAGACAGCATAAAAATCAAAGTCGTAGCCAAGCTGGAAGATGTTACGGTGGAATTGCAGAACGATAAGAGATCGATCGCCGTTCTTGAGGTATGTTATTTTATCTACTAGCAATGGATATTTTATTGTCATTATTTCTTTTTTTAACACAACAGGTTCAAAACTTGACATGCAGTGCCACCATCAAATCTTCCTACACAGAGGTCGTAATTCGACTTCAGGATATCATCCTTACCGACACCAATCCGGCAACGATTCACACAAAAGTAGGATTTGCTTGTGAAGTAACACTACAGCTAAATTAATCATCGCTTGATTCACAGATTCTATCGATCATTGGAGACAACGCGTTACAAGTTCAAGTAGTGCTGTTCAACCTGGAAGCTACTTCGGACTACAATTCAGATGATATGCGCATTGAAGTCAAAATGGGTTGCGCTAGAATTGTATTCCTCAATTGGTTCGTCACTTCGGTACTCGCATTCCTGGACAACTTCCAGGCGGCCCAGCAACGGATTAAAGATGCCAGTGCTGCTGCTGCGGAGGCAGTCAAAAACAATGCAGTAGAAGCTTATAGTAAAGCGACACGAATGAAGCTGGATATTAAAGTGAAGGCTCCCATAATCGTGATTCCGGTGGATTCAAAAAGCATGAATGCAGTTGCAATGGATTTCGGCTATTTGAGTATTACCAACAATTTTCGAGACATTGCCACGGAGAACGCTCACGGACCAGCCGTTATAGATGATATGAAAATCGAACTGAAAGATATGAAGCTCTCGAAGGTGGAGGTTTGCCCATCGGAGGACAACAGCAACACGTCACATCTGTCACGATTCGGAACAGATGATATGATATATGGAATTGTGCCGGATCAGAGTGCGGTACTAAGTCCAACCAGTTTTACGCTCATTATGAGGAGAAATCTATCGTCCAGTTGGTACCGAGATCAACCGGATATGGACATTTCGGGACGGTTGAAAGCTGTTGAGGTGAACGAGTTGAATGGATATCATTGTTTTATTTTATTGTAAGTGTTATTTTATTTCAGCTCAATTTTATTGCGACTGACTATAGCGTAATAATGCAGATTTTGTCGAAAAATATGACAGAAGGTCAGGATGAGTTTAAAAGGCCGCCAGTTAAAACAGAAAAATCGCCTTCCAGTCCTCAAAGTAAGTGTTGTTTTTTCGTACAATTTTCAATATTGTGTTTAGAAAAGTTAAAATAATCGAGTAATGAAATGTCGAGCACCTTGAATTCCTAGCAACTGCATCATCATTTCAGATAATTATTAATTTTTAATTTCTTGGCTGTAGCTTTTGTAATTTGTCATCTATCGTTTTATCACTGTTCACATCAAACATGTCGTTGCTCGGCATTACATTATTAATCTATACTCATCCTGAAATTATTCTTTCTACTGTTTGCTTTATCTTTTCGTATGCTGCGCTGCTTTGTGTGCACCCATTATCTCTGTTGTATATTTCGCATACATGCTTGTGCTGCTTTTGTGATCTGTGTCATACAACCTATCTGTATCTACTCATCCATGGTATCGAAAAAAAAAACACCAACTGCCAACAGTAATCAATTATACAACTTCAAATGCTGACAATTATGCCCTCGATGGTAAGCTAACCTGTTATTGGATGTTTTAATATGAACACGCACTATACATTGAATGTCTAGGAAAACTTTCCTGCTGTGCGGAAGTTTAACCAATTGGCGTTGACTATTGTTAAAGTTGCTTGTGGGCAGATCTTCCCTTTGCGAAGGACGGATTTGTTCACATAATTTTGTAAATTTTAAACTATTGCACAAAATTAGTACTTGAATCTACTCGGTGCTAACGTCGTCTTTTTCGCATAGGAAAAACTAATTGGTCTACTGTAGCAAAGAAAGCTACAGCGAAACCATTCGGATTGGACGTTGTTGCTTTGAAGACCCAACAGGAAGCTTCCGCCAAAGAGAAACAAGCTTCTAAGCAAAAGATCGATACCTTCTTGAAGTTCAGTTTTCAGATTGACAGTATTAACATCAAGCTGTATACAGGTAAGCAATCGGTTCGTTAGCATTACGACTTCAGTAACACTTGTCTACTTTTCAGCCCCCGGAGTAGGTTTGGCAGCCTTTGAGATATTTTATCTCTCACTGCAGGGTAAAAAACTAACCGATGGGTCCCTCAATACGGCCGTCATTTTGTGCGACATCCGACTAGATGATATCCGACCCAATCGACAGAACATGTTGACGCGTCTGATGGAACGTCGCTCCAGTGATATGAGAATCAGTATTGCTAGCCGAAGTGACGACGAAGAAACGGCGACCCTGATGGCTCCGCTGCATTCGATGATCGATATAACGTTTAATATGAAAGAAAACGATATGTTTGCCGATGTGAAGGTGTCCAGCTTCAATCTTATATTCTCGGTGGATTTCCTACTGAAGTTACAGCAGTTTCTTCAGCCGGAGGAGCTGGTGGAGCAAAAAGCGATTCAGGCGGCCGAGGAGCAAGCCAGACGGGAGAGGAAGACGAGCACATCTGCAGGTTAGTTTGTTGTGTATTTTCAAGTGTATTAGCATTATTAAAATTTATTGTACTTTAAGCTGCATATTCAAAGTAGAAATCGAGACGGCTTCAGCACATGCGAGGGAGCGCGTCGTTTGGTATAAGTTTGTTTAGGATAATTTGGCATAATGGTCGTTTGGCGCAATGGTCATTTGGCATAATTTGAAGTATACATTGAATTCTCTGTTCTATTAGACATTGACGACAGATGTGGCTACGCCACATAGCTATAAGTTTGGTGATGATGTCTGACATCACAGGTTTGGCGGGTCGGCGATCGTCTGGTCTCTGTTATGCGACAAAGCCAAGGGCTATTTTGTTTATAGATTCAAAAAACTGCGCATGTTTAATAGAAAAATCGTCTATTATATTTAAGTAAACCAGGCAAACGAGCAGATCAACAGTTGTCTGGCGTGGCTGGCGAATTTATTTGGCATGCAGTTTCAGAGAACTGCTAATGTTTGAAAGAAGGAGTCAACCCCTCAGTTTGAGTAAATCAGGCAAACGAGTGGATCGCCAGTTTACTAGCGAGGGCTATTTGGTATACAAATTCAAAGAACTGCTCATGTTCGAAAGAAGGTATCAGCCCTTATGTTTCTGGCAAACTGCTATTGATGTCAATGCCGCGAACTAGTACTGTTCCAAAGACGATGGAACCGGTGGTGTGGTCTTTTGCTCTAGCAACCGGGAAATCACAGCAGACCACAATGATGATGATGTGATCCCAGACTCTGTGACGGAACATTGCGAAATTCGTTTATTGGAATTATAACAATTGTAAATGGTAGTATAACAGTGGCGTAGTAGCGGGATATTTTTTTTATTTTAAAGAAATTTGACAAAATTGAACATGTTAAAAAAAACCTGCCTAATATTTTAAATGGAATTCTCTAAGTATCATTTGCAAAAGTTATCTTCTGAGAATATTTCCTTGTAGTGAAAATTGGCAACAGATATCGGCACCTACCAGTCGGTTAGTTGTGGAGGCTAGGTCTAGTGCCGAGGACTAGACGGGGAGTTCTCGGCGAAGCGGGGGCAAAATGGATCCTGTTATCGTGACAAAACTGGGACCTAATTGGTTTACGAAACGGACATTGGTACCGAGAGAAATTTTGCCACATTCTGCAGTACTGCATTGACGGCGAGCCCTGCCGAATAGCGGGATCGAGAACGTTCATGCGGTTGATTTAACAAGAAGGATTGCGACGGCTTCTGATGTTAAGATGCCGTGAAAACGTGAGCCACGCAGTAGGTGGCGTCAAGTTTACTGGTTAATTGGGTCGCTCAGTACGCTACACGCTGCTTGTCTTAGAGCCAGACTTCGTGCACAAAGAGCAAGATCGGAGAGTGAGAGGGGAGCGCCAGGCGACGTTTCGAGAAGCTAGGGTCGTTTCAAACGAGAAATCATGCTTTGCAAGCCAGTTTGCCATAAGGAGCTGTGTTGAGAAGTAGACACCAATCCCTGGGGGACGCGTACCGAGTCGTGATGGCGAAGATGAGGACTCGTCGACGCCAGCACGATCCAACTACCTTTTCAACGACTCTGTACGGTGAAGACGAAGAAGCAAACACAGACAAGTGGCAAGTGACTAACGACGAGCTCAAAGAAGCGTCGATACGACTAAAATCAAAGAAAGCTCCGGTCTGAACCAACGAGGCGCTGAAAACTACAATCCTGGAATATCCGAACATGTTCAGGGTGGTGCTGCAAAAGTGTTTAGATGATGGCAATTTTCCCGAAATGTTTAGGGCGCAGAAGCTGGTGTTGCTGCCAAAGCCAGGGAAGTCACCGAGCGATCCAGCCTCGCATAGGCCTATATCTTTGCTGGACATATTCGGAAAATTCGTGGAAAGAATTATCCTCGACAGGCCGACGAAATGCGCGGAGGCGGCTGTGGGCTGTCCAAGATGCAGTTCGGATTCCGCAAAGTAGTATCGACAGTGTAGGCAATTCGGATAGTGCTCAAGAGTACTGAGAAGGCATCTAAACAGAAACGAAAAGGAGATCGATACTACACTGTAGTTACGATAGATGTGAAGAACCTGTTCAACAGCGCCAGTTGGAAAGCCATCGCCGCAGTGCTGTACAGAATAACCATGCTAGATCCTAAAGAGCTACTTCCATATTAGAGTGTGACTGTACGAGATGGACGAAAGGCAGAAGTCAATGCGAATCACAGTGGGTGTTTCTCGGGGCTCCATTTTCGGTCCAATTTTTTTAGAACGGGATGTGCGATGGGGTCTTGACACATCGTCTGCCTTACCACAAGACGGAGATGTTGTTGGTCAGCAACTACAAAGCGGTTCAGCGGATGTCAGAGGGCACGTGATTCCTGCCTTGTGTGCGGCGTGATGAAAAGCGAGCTTCTGGAGAGCAATCACCGGTGAGAAAACGTTCCGCCGTAGTAGGCTAGATTCACCGCCGGGGACTATCGAGTAGACCGCAATAAACCCGGGGGTTTGGGTTGCCGAGGTGCCGGACGCCACGAGCCACCCGGAATCACTGACCACGACACCCTACCGGTTGGCTCGAGAGAAATGTAGCGAAAACCTACAAGAATCGGATCAGGAGAACTTATTTCGTCAGGGAGCTCTCCGTCGGCTTAAGCTAGATTCACCGCCGGGGACTAGACTGAGTAAACCGTGACGGCACACCACCCCACAAAAAAAAAATTCTTACTACGCCACTGTATTATAAGCATAGGGTTACCTTCCATTGCATTTGATTTTATGTTATATTTGAGTGAATGCGCTATTCGGGTTAATGACATTCGGACAAGTGGTCTATTCGGGTTATGGCATTCATGTAAATGGTCCCTTCTGGTTGACGACATTCGGGTAAATGCTTTTCGGCTGAACGTCATTCGAGTAAATGACTTCCGAGTGAATGTTATGGAACCCTGTTATTATTTCACACAAATTCGATGCCGAATGGAAATATACACACGTGTTTATTATTATGCCAAAGGACCACTATGCCAAATGACCATTATGCCAAATGAACATTATGTTAACCGAATGTATCACCTGTTGGCACGCCAAATGAACTTATGCCAAACGACGTGCTCCCGCATGCGAAGCTAGTCGATTATAGCTTTACTACTCAAATGCACTCCTGTTCGGACAGGAGGCCACCAAAACAAATTTAACTCACTTCTTCCAATTGCAGCACCGGTGGACAAAACCGAATCGGGCCAGATGACGGTGATTATAAAAATCGAACAACCGGACATCATTCTGGTGGAGAAAATGGACGATATCAACTGTTATGCATTGATTCTGAACAACGAGATCTCCCTCAACGTACGTCTGGTGGGAGAAAGACAAATAATCAAAGGTGAGCTGAAGGATCTCTGCCTCTACTACGCAGAATTCAATCCGGAAAGACGTAACGATACGAAACACTTCGTTATTCATCCTTGTTCGGTGAGCTTGAACGGGTCTACACCGGAGGGCAAGGGTTTGCACCTTAGCTTGAACTCGACCAACATCAAAATCAGTGTGTCCCCAGCGGTTATTGAGCTGATGAATAATGCGCTAGTAACGTTGACAACAAACGACCAGATCAAGCTAGACGAGACTCAGCGAGCTTTGGAGTACAACGATTTGTGGGATATCAAAAGTTATGATCCGGACGATTTCTGGTTCATCAGACCTGAAATGGCAGAGGACGCACTGAGCTTGGAGTCTCTACGGACCATTGATATCAAAGAAGAAAAATGCATGGTGGAAGTTCCCTCTATTTCCCTGATCATAGAAACTGGCCTAGGGATCAACACCATCCCTATGTTATTTATAGAGACGAACATGCAAGCGGAGGTTTCCAACTGGAGCTCGGATATGAAGATTAGCAGCTCGTTACGCTTGAGTATGTCGTATTACAATCAGGCATTAGCACTGTGGGAATATGTGATAGAGCCTAATGAAATAGAGCAACCGAACGGAGCCATCGAAAACATTCCATGGGAGCTTACATTTGAACTGGAAGTTGACCGTCATGAGGACCGTTCCCGAGATCCAACGACGAAGATACTTGTCGGCTCTAGAGATAGCTTGGAGATGACAGTCTCTAAAACCTGCTTGGATGTAATTCAAAATTTGGGTAAAGCGTTCTCCGAAGCAATCAAACGCGAAGGAATTGTTAATGCAGAAATTCAAGCTCCATACACAGTACAAAATGACACAGGACAGGATATCAAAATAAATTTGATCGGAAGTGATTTTGTAATTCATCCTTCTCACCTGCAAGCGGGTCGGGAAGACGAATTAATCGCAATCGAGCAAACTGGAACTGAGGAAATCACCAGTTGTATCCTAATGGCGAATGGCAGGTTAAATCTGGAGCCACGTGACAAAGACACTGATCTGTCTATGTTGACTGTGATGCAGGGCAATGAAAATAGTGCTAAGAAAAAGTTCCTTAAAGTGATTGTTGGGGACACGGATAAGGAGTTGAACCTGCCAGTGTACAAGTCGGATAAGCGTTATTTCCCTCTGTATCGGAAGACGGATCAAGAACCGTGGGCCATCATTTCGGAGGTGAAAATAGAACATGGCTCGACAGTGGTAGTACTACGAGGAATCGTTCAAGTATACAACCATTTCACTGCTCCAGTGTATGTTTCTCAGTTTATTAACCACGAAAAGTACCTAGTCGGAGAAATTCGCCCGGGAGCATTTCTCAATGTCCCATTGTACTTTGTGTACAATGATTCGAAAGAATTTTATTTTTCGATGAAGGGATATCACTTTTCTGCTCAGGGAATCAGTTGGAAGGAGCAACCCAACAATTTGGAACTGATTAAGTCGTTGCAGTGCGACCCAATTAAAACGTTTGAACCTTTCTATATAAATGTAAGTATTAATTTCTAAAAAAAAACAAACCAGTTTCTCAAAGACTGTTCTTCTTACACAGGCCGTTCGGGAGCGACACGACGTTTTCCATGAGGTAACATCAAAGCACACGATGCTAAGTGCTTGTTTCGAGATCCATCTCCGGCCACCACTCATGCTACGAAATGCACTCCCCATCGGGCTAACTGTTTCGGTGGCAGGTTGTTCCGTACGACGGGATTTGCAAAACGAGGTCATTACCAGTTCAGAAAGTATTTCCACCACCTCCACGGTCGCAGGTGAAGATTACCTGGATTACGGTGAAAAACTGCTCCGCCCCGGGGAGCTTTTACATCTACCTACGGTGAAGACGGCGGCCAGGTCTGCAACGGAGACGTCCTACATCGTGGCGAGGGTAATTTAGCGATTTTCGGTTGATGTGATAAGTTTAGGTACAATATTGCCATGTTTTCAGTTGGTTAATTATCTAGAAAAAGACTGGTCCTGTACAACGGAAATTCCAGCTCAGCCACCAGAGTTTGGGGTGTGGACGTTCAACGCCTACGATTCCGTTGAAGTTATGTCGTTGCAGCTAGGTGTGAAGTAAGATAAAATAACAATAATAATTTAATCACATTGTTAATAATCGTTGGTAATTCTGTCAATAGATACGAACATCGAAGCGACGGTTTGACGTTGATTGTTTACTGTCCATTTTGGATGCTTAATAAGACGGGTTTGATGCTCAGTTATAGAGTAAGTATTTATTTTAACAAGATAATCTAATTTCAAAGCAAGAATCATACATACAGATCCCGTTTTGAAATATTCACCTTTACGAATAGGTTTGCTTGTCACAAATTCACTTTTAAATGAGTTGCTTCACGTTGTCGTATATTGCTACCGATATGTAATAGTGGGTGTTTCTCAATTCTGAGTTCCAATAGCATACTTTTGAATCAAATTTGAATTCCCGGTACTATATTATGATGGTCGAAATGGTAAAGTCGTATGCTCTTCGCTAATTATCCTTTTTCTTTTAAAAATAAAGGCTATGGCGGTAATTTGACCGAAAATATGGATAAAAACTGCGAGCAAGTTCAGATTCTTTTTTGAAATTTCACGTTATTCTATGCATACAAGTTTTGGTCCGATAAGTGCATATAGGTAGCATCAACACCCACAACAATTGTACATTGCACTACGTTTATACCGGTGTCAGTATTGAAAATGTTTTTTTTCTTCAATTGATACAAAAGTATGATCATTGAATATTAGATGAAACGACTAAAAACTGCAATTTAAAGCAAATGAAGAGAAGCATAGTCGCAGAAACATATCTATTTCCATTGGGGTTTTCGATTGATTGACACCGGTGTAGTGGAGTGCACTGAAACTGCACCGTTTTTGCACTTTCTTGCCGAAGTGCAGAAAACTGGGTATGTTCCATTGACACTTCTGCTAGAAAGTTCAAAACCAGTGCAATCCACTACACCGGTGTCAATCAATCGAAAATCCCACATGTTTATTTCATTTTTCGTCATACATATCTATCTACTAGAAGAATTTGATTATTTTTCTATCTATTCAATAATATAACTTCGTCTCATGCATATTGTCTTCTTATCCTTCTCATTTTTCTTTGTTTTCATATCTCTCTAATATTACGGGTACTGTGTACTGTTCGTCATCCATTTTCTGTATGTATTGTGTAAATTTATTTCGTCATTTGTTCCGTTACCACCTTCGAACGCTAGAAATCAAGAAAAACTGAGAAGAAAGAGTTGGCTGGTAAAACTACTTACAAGGTATTTCGCATCATAATTTACTCAATTGTTACTTTCTACTTTTCTTCCATTTGGCTGCTCATGTGTAGAAATCTTGAATGTTTTACTATTTTTATTTTTGACGATTATTTTAACATTTGTATGGTCACGGCAGCTTAGTTTCACATTTGGGGTGTAATCACGTGTGATGATTGTCCTCAAAGTTGAATCGAATAGAGTCTCTTACCGCACGTGATTCTTTCCTTTTGATTACTAATCAAGCAAACGGAGCACAATTTTCCCTTTCGAGAGTGTTGAGCTATTCGGTGAACAGCTTTTTTTTCTTTGTTACATGTTTGTACATCTCTGTGTTCGTTCCTATTCAGCATGTTCCTATTAACTTAAAAAATTCTATTGAATTTCAATCTCGATCCCTGCTATGTGGCCACCACCACTACTACCACACACACAAACCAATCACACCGAAAAATAAGTACACAAAACCTGTGTTAAATGTGTCAATAAAACCTTTTGCAGATACGAAGAGCAGGAATATGTCAGATGCTTTCGATGATCAGCTGTGGATCAGTTCGCAAAAAAGTAGGTCGATTAACGAACAGAAGCTGTATCGAGAAATGTATCATACTATGAACAAGTCGAACTAAACGGTTCATGTCGCACGTATAAATAACCATTCTGGGAGACAATTCATTTTGTTGTATATATAGGTAATCGGTAGAATATGCAATGGACTTTTCTCGTTTTCCGCAAGTACTTTGTTGCGAACATGCGTTTAGTCTGTCGAGAAATGTTTATACGCGAGCGCACACACACACAGACAAAACACAAACTTGGTGGTATGTATGTGTTGTATCTACCTTGGTATCTTCGGGAGCTTAGGGAGTATTTGTTTAGTCCCTAATTTTATGTATGATATGAATGTATAACAAACTTTGTGAGTTGATGTACGATGGGAGTGAATTTCATAAATTAAGTATTTGAAATCAGTCAAAAATATTTTTAAGATTGTAAAATGCTAATACTGTGGGCTGGAGAGTCATTGTAATTTCGTTTTTTTGTAAATAACTATCAAAATTAGCAAAATTAAAAATGTTCAGACGTGCCGAATAAAATAAATTGAAGTCACGTAAATAAACAAAATACGTTCTGCATATTTTGCGTACACCTACCTAATGAGCTATACCATGAACTGCTCTAGTTGCACGCAGCGCTCAATACCGTGTCGTTTTCTGAACCGACAGAGCACTATTTGCATTATTTCAAGCAGTATCTGAACATTTCGAATGGAGCCGAGTAACTCCCGACGTCCAGCGTATTGGTGGAATGAAAGGCTCAGCATCCTCCGTGTTGCCAGCCTAAAAGTCAGAGGACGCGTTCAAAGAGCAAGATCTGAGACAATCAAAGAAAAGGGGTGGCTAGGGCAGCTTTTAAACGCGAGATGGTGCTTAGTAAGGAACTGTGCAGAGAAGTAGATACTGATCCCTAGGGCAACGCTTACTGTATCGTGATGGCCAATATCATGGGTCCAACGACGCCAGCTAAAACGTGCACTAACGAATTAAAATTATCGTGGATGGTCTTTTCCCGAAGCACGACCGAACCGCATGGCCCCCAACACCGTACGTCGACGCAAACGGTGGAAATGCTGGTGACAGCAGTCTCCAACGACAAACTCCTTATAGCGGCAGAAAGGCTGAAAGCGAAGAGAGCTCCCGGCCCGGACGGTATCTCCAACTTGACACTGAAGACCGCGATCCTATCGTTTCCGGACATGGTCAGGATAGTTCTATAGAAATGCCTAGACTAAGGCTTTTTTCTGGATAGATAGATAATTCAGAAGCTGGCATTGAAGCCAAAAACCAGGGAAGTCACCAGGAGATCCAACATCACATCGGCCTATATACCTGCTGGATACGTCATCCACACAGTCATCGCGAGTACGGATAAAGCATCGAAGTAAAAGAGCAGGGGTAACCGCTACTGCGCTGTGGTTACGATCGACGTGAAGAACGCGTTCAACAGCGCCAGCTGGGAAGCTATCGCCGTAGCACTGCACAGAATGCGGGTTCTAAACTTTTTGTGCAAGGTTTCGAAAAGTTACAAAACCGTCTACGAGACGAACATGATGCAGAGAAGGATTAGGGTCACGGCGGGAGTACTTCATGGCTCCATACGCGGTCCAACGCTCTGGAATATAATGTACAACGGAGTGTTAACACTGCACCTCCCCTAGGGAGTCGAGATCGACGGCTTTGCAGATATTTTCGGTCACGCAGAGCCCCACACATACGAGCGTTCCAAGGGTAGAACCATTTCCATGTTGAGAAGCGCCACGGCGGACATGATTAAAACTATCAAGATCTTGATAAAATTATCTGAAACAGAAAATAAAATATGATTTTGAAAACATAGACTTGTAGTTACTCGATGAACCAAAAAATAAATTGAAAAAAGTTTGAATTTTGGAAAATGGCATCGTAAAAACCGTAAAATCTCATATGTTAAAGTAAAATTCACTCGCTTTTTTCGAAATAGGGATAAGAATTTATTCAGTTTTCCGTGGTTCATCGACTGACGTTCAATCCGTTGAATTGTTTTTGGGTTATCGTGTCCACCAATTTGAAAAATGCGGTTTCATAGAGCGATCGATCTGCGGGTGTGAGAGCTAATACGCGCGAGGAATGCATGACCATACAAAAGAACCGAGAATGCGCGAAACTATTCTAGAGGTTCAATACTAGCAATTAAGCCAATAAAAATCGGTTTTTTGTCCCTCTGCACCAGACGCCCCCTTAAATGTTCTGTGCTTTAGGTATCTCAAATGTCAGCTGATAACACGGTAAAAGCTCACCTTTCGATATCGTTACCGTACTGGGTATTCACTAAAACCATCAAAAGTATTTAAGCGGCCTGATTGAGATGCAAAGAAAGAAATAATTAGTAGGGGAACCCGGTGCTATTCGGACCTACTTAAGCAATTCGCCCTTTTAGGTAAATAGATATGAAAAAAAGTTACCGGTCAAAAGTCCTAATTGTTAGTTTGAAACCTCAGCTACATTTCCCGATCAGAAACACATAACAAGAATATTTCAAAACTATATCTCCTGTTGTTACTTGTTATAATTTTCTGTTATTTTAACTACTAACGAGACCAAATTTATAACACGATATGTTACGAAAATTGCATTCTGTTATAATCTTGTTATTTCATTCTGATCGGGTTTGGTGCCATAAAAGGTTCATTTACACCACTCAATGGCGCCAGGCGACGATCTCCAAACCTCTACGTTTTTCCATCCTTTTACAATGTAAGGGTACCCCTACGGGGCAATTCAGATCGTAATTTTTCTTTAATTTTTTTACAATGGAATTATGTTTACTTATGAATTAGTTACAAGAGTCACTCCTTAAGAAGCAAAAAAAAAATTGCCTTACAAAAACTTAATCTGGTATGTCACAGCTGTCGATTGGCGGCCCATGTATTTTCTTTGCTGTGGCGTGTGCAATGGTGTGCGCAGTCGCAAGCCGCTGAACTGTGGTTGACGGAATAGGGGGTCCGAATAGCCCCGTACGCTCATAGCGCACAAAAGTGGTGAGCGTCTCGAAAATATCTCTGTTTTCAACCAAACAAAAATCATTCCATAAAATAGGAGCCTCAAGCTTACCAAAACACTTACATTTTTTTTTCACTTTTATTTGTTGCTTTAATCACGGTTTCTCCATTATAATGAATTTTGTTTTGAGAATTGCTACACAACGAAACACGTTGTATCTCCTTTCTACAAAGAACAAAGAATCAACTTCAGCTCTCAAAATTAATGTTTCAGAATAGCGCTTCCACGAATATGTACGATAGTCAGAAAGTCTTGCTATTTTCTGAGAAATCGAGGGGGTCCGAATTACCCCCACTGTCTTAATAGCCCCGGGTTCCCCTATTTAAATGAAACTTTTTGTTCAAATCACAATGAACACTTTTCCTCTATATATTTCTGACTACCATAATGGTACTATCAATCAGCAATTGATTTTAATTATAAACTTTTTTACGTAAGCCTTTGATTTTGGTAAATACACTATGCAGCTGTACACAAAGAAAACTAACTTGTCAGCATTCTATTGGTACTTTTCCCAAACGGTATACTTACAACCAGTAGCTCGGTGTAATAAATTCGATGCACCCGGATGAATCCATCTTTGCGGAAATCTCGTTTTTACACGCTTCACTTTTAATAATTCACACGCGTCACGAAAAATTACAAAATTTTCTCTCGTCGCCACAGGTATTCGTTCGGAATATTAAATTGTGGACAGTTCTATAGAGTCGTGAAATTTGCAGTGACACTACCAGCAGCTTATATTGAACTCTTCAGTATTTGGAGTATTTGGTTTCTCTCCTATTCTAACTATATCTCTCGAATGGGTTCGGACTATTGACGGGTCAGAACAATGAGGACTCCTATTTTCAGACGCGTGTTACGATATAGAAGCAGCAACCCAGTGGATTGATTCTTGGCCACACCTGCTGATTTTGTCCGTAGAAAGATAACAAACTGTTATCAACCTCCAAGTGGACTATATAACAGATCGGCTTTTTATTTATTTTTTTCATTTCGTTATATTTTTCTAAGCACCATTTTCAATAAATAAAGTCATCAAAACTCTACTTTGAAAATACGTGCTATGGAAAGGTAACTATTGTGATATTGGAGCGGTCCAATGATGGCGAGACGCAAATGATAATAATACATAAAATACTTTAATAATTTAACAAATATAAAATGCTTCGAGCAACTTTATCACAAACTGACTATCGATGACAGCTTCGGCTTCATCTCCGGTCACCGCTACCTACGAAGGCGTCTGTCACACTGAGTTGAGTGGTGATAAGCGGTCCTGCCAACACCTCCCCTCTTTAGTAAAGGTGATACAGTTCATACCTCACTGGCGGTCTTCGAAGTCTGGAAGACTGGCCAGTATGAATCGATTCTTGCTGTGGGTTGTTATGAGGTGTACGTGTGCGTCGACGTTGACTTAGACATTGCAATTCCACCATAAGTTCGGTCGGCAAGACGAAAGGTGTTTCAGCTTCCGACTCCGGTATCACGCTGTTCAGACCACGGTCGTCCAAGAGGATAGCTAGAGGCACTTGTGGTCTTTTCACTGCTTCTGCTGTTTATCCATCGTGCTCAGCTCCGTGCCGAGCAGTCATTTGGTTGCAGTATGATCTGACGAGGTCATGTTTCGATGACAGCCAGATGTTATACATGACACTACCTATTCGCTAGATCACTGTTCTTGATTGCCAGCTCTACTTGTTATTTCGATAAACCTTGACCCAGACCAGATCTTGCAAGTTGTAGTTCCGTTCATTGGTTCCGTGCTTCCGGTTGAACTGTTTTTCTTGACCGGAATTCTGGACCTTGTGCGATGGCGTTGGCGAACGTAATGATTCTAACGATGTGCGTACTGGTCTACCAAAGATATGTTATGCGGGAGATTTCCCACCAAGTGCGTTGCGACACGGCGTTGAACGATAGCAGAGAAGAAAGGCGTCGATTGCCGCATAGATATTTCCCCCCCCCCCTACGGTGATCTTTTTGAGGGACCTTTTAAACGTATCGACAAATCTCTCCGCCAATCCGTTTGACAGCGGAGAAAAGGTGTAGGTGTAGTCAAAACTATCCGTATGCACATAGAAGATTGTAAAATCTTAAAGGAGTAGCATTAGTGCCCATCGCTGTAGACAGTTGGCTGTGTAGATGGGGATACCCTTTTTCGATCCGAAGATTGTTAACCCATTCATGGCCATGGTGTTTGTGGACAACAACGTTTTCAAACAGCTATAACTTTTGATCAAGGCAAAATTTGCACAAAAACAAGTAAGGGTAATAAATGTGACTATTACCTTTCATTTGAGTATTAATAGTTTCAAGGACCAGCTATAGAACTGAAGTTATTGCAATTAGTCTGATTGGATTCCGATGGAGCAGTGCTGCCAGGAACAGTTTACGTTGACGACGGAAAATGAATTCTTCATATATCTTCGTTATGTTGAAATATTATTGCAAATTTATAAAACTTATCAATTTAGACTGTTTTTGGCTACATTTTCCACGCAATTGGACTATAGTAAATATTCTAGGAGAATTGTATTGAGCATTGGAAGATAAAAATTGAGCAGCTTCTAGCACTGCAAGGGAAGCACCTATCTTTATGAAAAAAGGCTTGTCGTGTTTCTTGACCCCACGGTTTTCAAGGAAAAATGGTTAAGATACCCTGCATGCACTAGAAAAAAGTTGGACATGAAAGGGTTAAAAGTGGTTTATGATCGGTCTCCAGAGTGAACCGATGACCGAAGATCATCCTATGGAATCGCGTCACTGCAAATACCAGCGCCAATCCTTCCTTCGCGATCTGACTGTAGTTGCTTTCAGCAGCTGTCAGGCTGCGGCACACGTGACAAATGGCTTTTATTAATCCATCGGGAAACTTATGTGCGAACGGGCACCCAACCTGGCGTTTAACACATCTGTCGACACGATTGTGTCGCAACAACGATGATTGGAGAACTTTACGGAACCGATCGAATGATTTCTGACATTCTGGCGACCACTCGAACTTTATACCAACTTTGAGTAATTGATCAATACCCGGAGCGTGCGAATCCCCTTGACGTACTTGCCGTAATAGTTCACAGCACCTAAGAACGCACGCAATGTTGAGATGTCGTGCGGAGGCGGCATGTTGACACTCGGTGCTATTTTCTCTGGGTCCGGTCGTATACCGTCAGCATCGAGAATTTGGCCCCGGTACATAGCCTGGCGCATTTTGCAGCAACATTTTTCGATGCGCACAGTGAAGCCGTAATCTTGCAAGCGTTCAAGAACATTATATTTTTACCATTTTTGTTAACCATTTTTTGTTAACGATCTATTGAGTCAATTTGTCTACAGTTGTTACGACATTTAATTAGCAAGGCACTGGAAGGTGAAGGTGGTTTCGACAGTATGAAGTAACAAGTTACTTTACGCTTGTTCGGACATGCCGTAGACTCAGGTGATTCGCATTTCTAATGCCAAAAGATCTTGACTCCTATGGTAGCAGACAAAAAGTTAAGTCGCCGGTGAGCTCTAAGCTTGCATATATGATCCTTCCACGCTTTCTCCCTTCAACTCCTTGCTCTCCCTTGAGTACTATGGCTCTTAATATTGAAAAATATACTTCACCTTCCAGTCCCTTGCTAATTAAATGCCGTAACAACTGTCGTTCAAGAACAAGCTGCAGGTTGTGTTGATGCTCCTCTTCCGTACGTCTTCCCAACAAAATGTCATCCAAATAACCAGTAGTGCACTCAAGTGCAGCAAGCATTGCGTCCATTAACTGTTGGAAGGCCCCCCGGCGCTGCCTTGATACCGAGTGACAACCGGGTAAACTGAAATAGGCCTCAGTGTGTGTGTGAGAAGCGGTTGGCTGGCTTCGTCCACTTGTACCTGAAGGTAAGCATCGGATAAGTCGATGTGACTGAAAATCCGACAGTTGGCCATTTTGGTAAAAATGTCTTCCGGCAGAAGTTGTTCTTCTCAAGTATCGCATTTAGACCAGTCGAAAATCCGAACAGTTCCATTCGGTTTTCGTACGACGATAATGGGTGCTACCCAGTCCGAAAAGTCGACCTTCTTTATGATCCCAAAGCTTTCCAACTGGTTTAGTTCGTCTTCTACGACGCTCTCCATACTGTAGGCAACCGGTCGTTTTAGACGAAACACTGGTTTGGGGCTTCCCTTGAGCACGAGCTGCACTTGAGTCTTGTTACACAGACCCATTCGGTGAGTAAAAACATTGGGAAACCGATCCTGTAATTCTACTATACTTCGGAGTGCCGATGTGATTGCAGAATGACGTAATTGGCTGATTTCACAAATTGAACAGGTCCATCATGTCAAAGCCTAAAATGTTGAGATTGGCATTAGGAGCAACGACAAAAACTTACCCTCTCTGGTGACGTCATTGAGGGTAATATTGCCTTGCACCTCCGAGACGAGTTTCAGCAGCTCCCCAGATGCTGGCTCCGTTTAGCTACCGCTTTGAGCCGTGTTAAACAAACGAATTATAAGAAAACTAAACTAGTAGAAATCTACTTGTATAATAGCTTGTGCTGCCCATAATCGCAAGTCAATCCCATGTGGATAGGTAATTCCATAGAACATAATAAATATCCGACTATGGGCAGTATGAAGATCTGCTAATTACCCACTGTATGCTAATTGTTGACGTTTGTTGCCTTATATGTTGCTTAAGTTAAAATAGTAGATGTGTTTACTATTATGACACCAGATCGGAGGTGGTTTTTGTGTTAATGTATCGTTGTGTTTCTAATTATTCGTTGTGTTTTGTTTAGGATAGTAGGTATAGAAGCCTAGATTGTCGTTAGCGCCCCGTACTACTTTTTCCATAAGCTACTGTAGCAGTACTAAGTAGTTCAGTTCATATGTAGGTAATCCAAGTAATACTCACTATTACATTAAAGGCAGTTACGAACTCTAGTCTTTTGTATCTAGTGTCAAAGAATAAAATTTGTTTCCCGCATAAAACATATCGGAATTAACAAACAGGTTATTCTTATATAAAAAATCGCTTCTTTTCACTTCACACGCAGTCGAACGACGAGAACACCAACATCCTCTACCATCCGCCAGAGTACGAAGGCCCAATTCTTTTCTCGTTCCGTGAAAAAGTGTTCTTTGGTAAGAAGAAAGCCGCCATCCGCGTAGACACCGGAGAATGGAGCGAGAAGTTCTCGCTGGACGTTGCCGGTTCCAGCGGCGTGATCGCTTGTCAGGCCAATAATATGACCTATCAGGTACCAGCTTAACATTATTATTCATTGAATTTGTATACTCAAACTATTGAATTTCCAGATCGGAGTACACAACACTCTCACGCACAATTCACTGACGAAACAGATCGTGTTCATGCCTTACTTCGTACTAATCAATCGAGCTGACTTCGACGTAGAAGTTCAGGAACATCTACGTCCGGGTGACCCCTGGACCAAAGTTACGGTGAACGGTTGCGTACCCCTCTGGCCCAACAATGAGGACAATCGAATGTTGCGAGTCAAAGCTGTTGGTTATCCACAAATTACAGCCCCGTTCAAATACACTGAGGTGCAATGTACGCTCTTACAGCTGAAGAACCGTTACGGTGGCATAAACGTGGATGTACACGTCACTGAAGGTGCCATTTATATAACCTTCACCGGGTATCACGCTGGTGATGCTCCTGCGTTGCTAATTAACCATACAAGCGAGGTGTTTGCGTTCAAAGAAAAAGGTGATGTGAACGGGAAAATTCTAATGCCTAATCAATTGGTTCTCCACACATGGATAAATCCAGCCGGCGAAAGAAAAATCATGTGGGACAGTGGATCGAAATTGGTTTCTGTTGAGAACGATTTACGCCGAGACGATATAAGCGAGTTTAAATCACCGACTGATAGAGACATTTTCTGGGTCTCCTTCCTGAATGGAACTCAGCGAGTTCTGCTGGTAACAGATAATGCCAACATCGCGTACGGAGTGCACAGTGCTAGTCGATTGGATCAAGTGACGCAGGAAATAAAGCTGGAAATACATGGAGTTGGTTTGTCACTGGTGAATAATATGAAACAGTGTGATCTTATGTACATTGGAATTGCCAGCTCTGGTGTTATTTGGGAAGAATGCAAACGATCCGGCCGTTTCAAGCAGATGAAGATCCAAGAGACCTACTACATGGAAAACGCATACCAGCATTTCCTGCGTGACACCGAAATCGGAACATCGACTAGCAAAAAGTACTACTTGGAGGGTGAAAAACGTGTCGAAGTGGATTTCAACAACATGATCATCAGAAAATCGACGGATCGGGCCGTTAAGCGTACCTTTTACCCGGGCCTTTGGTTCGAAATCAAATCATCCTCCCACCAGTTGCAGTTCCATGCAAAAATCAATCGAATTCAAATCGACAATCAGCTAGCAGATTGTATTTTCCCCGTAGTTCTAGCACCGATTCCACCACCAAAAAGTGTTGCCGCCACCACCGAGTTCAAGCCGTTCATCGAAATGAGTATGGTGCAGAGAATCATACCTCACTCGAACGTAAAGCAGTTCAAATATCTACGAGTGCTCATGCAAGAGTTTCATGTCAAGGTAGATCTACTGTTCATCAATGAAATATTCGAAATGATCAGTACGGAGATCACCGAGGCGGAAGCGGTGAGTTTAATTTTGATTGTCAAATGTTTAAAAAGCTACTACTATTTGTCTTGATTTTTTTTAGAAAAAACTCTTCGCGGAGGATCTTAAGGTTCAAACACAACCTCTCCATGCTCACGTTGCAATTCAGTCTCAAGCAGAGGTAAAGAACTTCTACGACAATCTACATTTAGGACCGCTCAAAATTCACGTCAGCTTTTCAATGGCTGGTTCTGAATCCAAAGCCCTGCCCGGCATACTGTCAACCATTCTGCAAGGCGTTGGTGTAACACTGACCGACATCAATGATGTCGTCTTCCGGTTGGCCTTTTTCGAGCGAGAATTTCAATTCCTTACCCAAAGGCAGCTGGTGTCGGAATGTGTGACGCATTACAGCGGTCAAGCAGTGAAACAACTGTACGTACTGGTACTGGGATTAGACGTTATCGGAAATCCGTACGGTTTAGTCGTTGGATTCACGAAGGGAGTGGAAGATTTGTTCTACGAACCTTTCCAGGGTGCGATCCAAGGACCGGGAGAGTTTGCTGAGGGACTGGTCCTCGGAGTGAGATCACTTTTCGGTCATACTGTGGGCGGAGCCGCGGGGGCAGTTTCAAAGTGAGTTGAATGCAGGTTGAAAAATAGTTTGCTTTGCTTACGCTTTGGTTTTTATTTAACCCTAGGATCACCGGTGCCATGGGTAAAGGTTTGGCCGCACTCACCTTCGACGATGACTACCAGAAAAAGCGTCGCGATGCACTGAATAAAAAACCAGCCACGCTACAGGAAGGAATCGCACGCAGCGGTAAGGGTCTGGTGATGGGGGTGTTCGACGGAGTTACGGGGGTGTTTACCAAACCGATCAGTGGTGCTAAAGAGGAAGGTGTGGAAGGTTTCTTCAAAGGACTGGGTAAAGGAGCTGTAGGGCTGGTTGCCCGTCCGATTGCCGGCGTGACAGATTTTGCCAGTGGAAGTTTTGACGCGGTTAAACGAGCAACCGAACTATCAGATGAGGCGATTAGGCTTAGACCGCCGCGGTTTCTGCACAAGGACGGAATCGTGAGACCTTACAACAGGCGAGAAGCGGAAGGGAATAAGTTGTTGAAGTAAGTTAGAAGTGGTTTGTGGATGGAGATCCATTCTAATTTAGATTATTTTAGGGAAATCGACAAAGGCAAGTTTGCAGCTACAGATGTTTTTGCTTATTATGAATCAGTGGTAGACAATAAGGATGTGGTGGTTTTGACGGATTGTCGTATCATCTATGCAACAAAAAGTGATCTGTTCGGTGGATGGCAGGTAATGTTTGTGTCATATCCAGCTTTGTCGATGTTATAATTTTTCTTATACATTTAGTGCGAATGGACTAATCGGTGGAAAGAAATTCTTAGCATATCGGTTCTGAACGACGGAGTGGAGATGCTTCTGCGCAGCAAAGACAGCAAGTCTGCACTAAAGAAAATGTTTGGCTCCAATGCGAATCAGAAAAAGATTTTAATTATGCCGATAGCATATCGTAGGAATCGACTAGCGGAGATAATGGAACGTCTTCGGCAGAAAGCTGAATGATAGTGCGTAGGGGTTATCATATTTTAGTCACAGATTCATCCGTCTACGGCGCCACTAATCTGAATATCGTCAGACTAGTATTTTCTTTAAACATCTTCTATTTATTCTTTTAGTGACGTTGTTTGACAGCCATACATCCACTTTGCATTAGCTAGTAATGGCATGTTTTATATCGATGATAGTAGCTTTACTAACGTTCTAGAGAAATAATGGTGATATGTATCCCAGTTATAAGACTTATATGTCATATTACTCGATTGTAGTTATTCATATTACCGTCCAGCGGTGTTTTGTTTTCGCTCTAAAAGGCATATATTGTTAGAATATATTTTGGACATTAAGGCATCAAACCTGACAGTGATGATTAGGAGCGCATGATTTGGTATATTCGCTCCTTGTATGTACAACACTACAGCATACAACCAAAAGAGACCAAGTAGATGATACATTACAGAGTGGATTCTTTGTAGAAAGAAACAGAAGCAATCTCTTTTATCTATGTTGATGGGTATTATAGAGCAAACATTACTAAGTTCGTTAGCGTTTATAATCAGTACAAAGACTAAAAACCAAAGCATGGTACAAGCACATCTCAGCTGAGTAAAAAAACTAACGAATCATTTGATGGAGTTGCATTCGCTTTCCAGGAGAACATATATTGTTTTTTACCATATAGTTAAAATGCAGCTGACGCAATAAATGTATTTAATTTAGATCATGTTTCTTGCGGAAAGAATTACCATTTAACATTCATTCGAACACAAATGAGTCATACAGAATGCTACGTTACTGGCGGAGTGTCAGACTCTATTTGAACCTTTAAAAAGTTGTCGGGACAACATCGCCTCGCTAGCTATGCAAAGCAATCCTTGGTTTGACCGGTCTTACAGCTAGTACTTTGGCGTTCCTTCAATGACGGTGCATTCTGTTAGATCTTTAACGATTAATTTGCATTCAACTTTTGAACCATTCTCCATTAGCAGATATATAATCGGTGGAATAGATCACTTCTATACCGACGAGGCGAGTTCAGTGCGCATGCGATGTCGCGTGGATATCGGTGCTACATTCTCTCTGAGTACTATAATGCAACACTCTTCAAAGCTACAACTACTGAAACTGGAAGAAAAACGACAACTAAATTTTTTTGTTCGTTTGGCAACGCGAAAACAAATTTTTCGAGAACGAATATGGAAGCTTTTCTAATGGGATTTTCGATTGATTGACACCGGCGTAGTGGATTGCACTGGTTTTGCACTTTCTAGCAGAAGTGTCAATGGAACATACCCAGTTTTCTACACTTCTGCTAGAAAGTGCAAAAACGGTGCAGTTTCAGTGCACTCCACTACACCGGTGTCAATCAATCGAAAACCCCATAACTTTAATCAGCATAGTCGCAAATTGTTAAAATAATGATTCAGATCGAGTTCTAACACTCATTAATTTGATTGATAAATTCTATAATTAGGGTGTAAATGCAACATTCTAAAACAATAATATAATAACGGAATTAATTTTTTATTATAGTAATGTTTTAAAAAGGTTCTTCCGTTTAACAACTGATGATTTCTTGAAGTGGGGAAGGGTCGCATCGCATTAAACCAGTCCACTCTAATTCGAACTCCAAAAGAAGCTATAAAACGTTGGGCCCTATTCTCACAGTCACGGCACTTAGTGACTAAAAGAAAAAAAAATCTAGTCACTAGGTGATGTGCCTGTGAGTATACGGCCCGTCGACTTTAAAAATTACAAGCAGAAAAATTAAGCATAGTTAAACCAAAAATATGTGTTATTGAATCCTATTATTTATTGTTTATTACTTCAAACAAGCTTGTTGATCTGGAAATATTTCTTTATTGCAATTGCAATAATTTGTGCTTTCAATGAAAACATTTTTAATTTCAGTAATTTTGTTTTAATTTCAATAAAATATTTATTAGAAAAATGGAACAATAACTTTTTTTTATTGAAACAATAAATAAATTTTATTGAAATCAATCAAATTTATTGTCTCCCGATCAATCATTTTATTTATTGAATTTAATCCATATTTTTATTGAACCTACAAATCTTTTTCTGCGTGTACCATGTTGTTCCATCCTACACCGAGATAAAATAACTAATGGATTCCATAAGAATCACTTATGATTCGGCGCAACAAGTTTCCCATATGAAAATCAAAAGTTTAACTTATGACTCGGAGGAAAAAATGGCCATCGATTCACTTAGAATTTTCATAAGTCATACTAATGAAATTTTTAAGCCCTCTGTATACCTTTCATGCGACTGTGTTTATGTAAATCCTCATGCTTGAATATAAATTTAATGATTCTGTCACGTTCGCCCGAATGACATTCGCCCGAAAGCCATTTACCCGAAGGACATTTGCCCGAATGTCACATAAACCCGAATGTCATTCACCCGAATGCCACGAACACCCGAAAGACATTCGCCCGAATGCAACATAAACCCGAATGCCATTCGCCCGAATTCCATATACCCGAAAAACATCAAAATGTCAATCGAAAAAAATTAATTTATTAAGATGAAATACAAATTTTATTACATTTGATGCTATGAAGAAATTAACACTAAAGCTATACCAGTCAAATAGTTAATCCAATCACCTGGTTTGTATGATTTAACTAGGGTTTCCAGTTTTAGATCCTTTCGTGAGCTCTTTTTAGACTTTTTAGCTGTTGGTACCGCTTGTAGTGTACGTAAAACATACGTACTAGGGTTTTTCTCTTCAAGCTGCAACTGCTTCAACACACCATAGAATTTCCACGGCTGAACAAACCGTTTCATTTCTTGTGCTAGTCTTCTACATTATTGATGGTTCTAGGAATCTTTGTCGATACATTTTCGAAAACTGACCACGAAGCGGGGGGCAAAGAAGGGTTATCGCGAAACTTTTTGATTAGTTTCCTTCCTACCAAAAATACAATTTTTACTAATGTAATACAAAAAATCGTCGAGAGCCTTTGGGCAACTTTTCCTCAATTCTTCGAGTGCCATTGGAATACCTTGATGGGGCAAGAAAGCCAAGGCAACAACTTGTTTGTACATTAGTTGTATTCTGTGATCTTCCGAATATTTTGTCTGAAGACCAAGTTGTTTTATTTTTCTGAAAAAACTTTGGTTTAGATGGAAGAATCATCCGTGAATTAGGTGGAAGAATCATCCTGTCTCGAAATCCAATATTACGTAGAGCTATTTGGTATATAGATTCAAGAAATTGCTCTTGTTTTAAAAGAAGGAATCAACCCTTATGTTTGAGTATACCGGGCAGACGAGTGGATCAACAGTTTCTTTGCAAACTTATTTGGCATGCAGATCCAAGTATTTGTCATGTTTGAAAGAAGCAATAAACTCCTAATTGTGGGAAAAGAGCTGCTCATGTTTAAAAGAAGGAATCAATCCCTAAGTGTGAGTAAACCGGGCAAACAAGTGGATCACCGGTTTGATTGCGAGGGCTATTTGGTATACAAACTCAAAGAACTGCTCATATTTAAAGAAGGAATCAACCCCTATATTTCAGTAAACCAAGCATACCAATGGATCACAGGTTTGCCGAGTAGGGACCTCCGCTTCGGTTCCTCGACCTCGGTAATTGTCGCAAAGCCGCATCACACTAGCTTCGCCACATAACATTTATGAGCTACTATTTACTAACGGTGTTGTACCAAATGGACTTCCACCATGCAAGATATAATTACTAATTTAGTTGATTCAATTCGTTAACGGAACATCTAAATATATATTTACCTCGATCGATGGTGTTTCCGAAAGATTTCTTATTATTTTGTCCGGTTTATCACAAGATTTCACCGCTCGAGCTGACAACTGCGTCCTATATGCATCAGCACCTGAAGAGCATTTGTGGCGTTGGCAACAGAACCTCAGTGACGTCGGATAGTACACCTAAAAGCGATATCGCATAGCCACATTGGTCAGTGTACGGTTGACTAATGTGGCTACGCCACATCGCTTTCTGGGGCACTGTCCGACTTCGCTGCCGCTCAGTCGGCTTTAAACTAGCTATAGCCCCTATGTTTGAGTAAACCGGGCAAACAAGTGGATCACAGGTTTGCTTATAACTCCGGCGACGGGTGTATCAACGCCTCGTCCAACGGAACCTCAGCGGCTTTGCGCCGCTTCGGATCCTTGGCCTCGGATATGCGGCCAAGCCGCATCAGACTAGCTCTGCTGTATAAGCTCACCTGTTATTGTTCAGTTTATCAAACTTTGGTTAAAGATTTCACATTTCCCGCTCGGATTTGGTTTATTTAGGTTAAAATACATCCTTTTAGCAAAAAAAACCGCATTAAAGTCGGACTTCTATCACTAAAGTCAGTAAACTAGACAATGACCCATTTTATATTATGCTTATGAGTGAATGTGGTATTCGGGTTAATGACATTCGGGCGAGTGGTCCATTCGGGTTGATGGCATTCGGGTAAATGGTCCATTCGGGTTAATGACATTCGGGTAAATGGTCCATTCTGGTAAATGGTTTTCGGGCGAACGTCATTCGGGTAAATGACTTTCGGGCGAATGT
Source organism: Topomyia yanbarensis (assembly GCF_030247195.1). Taxonomy (NCBI): domain Eukaryota; kingdom Metazoa; phylum Arthropoda; class Insecta; order Diptera; family Culicidae; genus Topomyia; species Topomyia yanbarensis. Next base: position 381,802,073 of record NC_080672.1, read on the forward strand.
CATTCGGGCGAATGTGATAGAACCAAATTTAATATATGCGATGGTATGAAATCCATAGATTTATCATATGGCACTAGTTCGATCAAATATTAACTTTCATTTTATAACATATATTTTTCATTTAAACAAATTAATTTACATGAATAAGGAACTAAAGATAAGTTAGTTAGGTGTTTCGATGAGTTTGTGATGTCTCAAAATACTTCCAAAAAGCTGTAAATGAATGGAAAAGAAGTCTTGAAAGTTTGATAAAATTCAATACATTTCTTATGAAAGTAATGTAAAATATGGAGCAATGAGTAACGAAGAATATTTCTCCAAATTCGAAAAAAACATTAAATTCAATCCACTTCAAGAATGTCTAGTTTCCTATTTTCACTGATATGGTCAAATCATGACATTTGCACAATAATACGATTATGAACATCATTACATACGTCTATAAATTCCATAGGGCGAACTTATGAAATGCATAAGCAAATTGTGTAGCTTCATAAGTTGCAACTTATGGAATTCTTAAGCAGATTTGCGTCAGTGTAGTAGTTAGACTTATTTGATTTTTAGTTCTCCATATAATGTTTGAACTAGAGATGGGCGAAACAGTTCACTTCGAAGAACCATTCCGGACTGAACAGTTCTATAAAAAGAACTAGTTCAGATGAACCGTTCTTCCGTTCAGCTGATATTTTACTTTTATCTAGCGAATGTCTCTCAAAACATTCGATTCTTGGAGAGGGACCAAACAGATGCTGCCCAAACTATTATACCTCTGTATGCTTAACAAGTTCATCAAGGGCTCGATTTCTTCATTATGTATATTGTATAACTAGAGAAATAGAGAATGAGATGAGTCGTTCGCTTATGAGTCGTTCTTCGCCGGTTTTATTCTGGGAGAGCACAGCGAGCGGTTTGTGGGACGGCAAGTCAGTTCATTTTCATTCGTTCGCCTAAAAATCGGTCCGAGAAATTCGCTAAACGGCTTTGGGTCATATTCAGTTCATTCGCTTTGAAGAGAATTGAGAACTACCGTTCTTTTAAAAAGAACTTCCGTTCGCTCATTCTCTTCAAAGAACCAGTTCACTTCAACCGTTCGCGAACGAATTGCCCATCTCTAGTTTGAACTCTTCTGATTCTCAAAACAACTTGTCGCCACATGCCTCCGTGGCGCAATTGGCTAGCGCGTTCGGCTGTTAACCGAAAGGTTGGTGGTTCGAGCCCACCCGGGGGCGCATATTTTTTAGATTGTTTTGCTAATTCGCGATTTAACGCTGGATACCATTCGTCGGAGGGGCACGAGAGTGCAATGATGATGTTTTTATTTTCATCTGTCAAAACTAACTAATTGTTACTTCTTCTAATTGAAAGTATTTTTGATGAAGAAAATATATTTTTAGTTTACAGAGTTTAGTTTACGCATAATTGTCCCATGTATATAGGGAATCCCATAGAACATGGGACAAATATGCTTATAACGGCAGTATACCAAAATGAAATTTGGAGATTTAAATCTAGATAGAAAACACGATAGTGGACGAAAACAGCTGGATTAGAGACTGCAGATGTTCCAAGTCGAGGTTATTCACTGGTTGGGTGACCATATCAGGCGAGTAAAAACCCAGGACAGTTGAAGGATCCCCTTCCCCCCCCGGTTATTTTAGCGGTCTGACATGCAGAGCTCTGCCAGAATGTCATTCGAATATTTGATACACCACAATCAGCGAAGGTCTCAATCTATTGTTGAGTCAATAGGGTGACCATACGTCCTGGTTTCCCAGGACATGTCCAGGTTTTTCACTGACTGTCCTGGTGTCCTGGGAAGTCGAGGAAAAAGCTTGATTTGTCCTGGTTTTTCTTCTGTAAGCCTAATAACAGATGTTCAATAAAAATGAGTTTTTTCAATCATGTAGTTGAAAAACAAAAAAAAAATTCTTCAACGGATTCAGATTTTTTTTATTAAAAACATAATGTTTGTTCTTCGTCAATGAATATTAGAGAAGGGGCCCTGGTCAGCCGTACGACGCAACTTAGTCGCGATGCTCTCACAAGAGCACTGGACGGCACTGACGTCAGTCTTCCGGATGCAATTCCGGATCCTGGTGGTCAACTGCTTCGTATTCTTCACTCGCCAATTATTTTTATACACTAAAGCACTGAGGGAGCAGAAAAAACCCCAATGTGACGGCACTGGGGCATGATAGTGGGGTTTCTTTCTTTCGGCACGTACGGTATCTTTTTCTGCTCAAGATACTAGTAATGGGAAGACGTCTTGTCCGGCCAGAAGACGTACTTCCCAACCGTATGATGCTCCTTTAAGAATGGCAGAAGAATTTTCTCAAGGCACTCCTCCTGGTACACTTGTTGATTGATGGCCACGGTTCTGAAATCCCTCTGTCCGATATGGCGATGTACAGCATAACATTTCATTTAAATTTATGCTTAAACTTGTATTTTACTTCGGGGTGTGTGGCTGACTTGTCGCTGGAATAGTAGCTGTCATTTCCTGGAATGTGGGTGTTCGAGAGCAACAACGTCTAGCGGTAGTTGTTCGTCATCCACCGGCACTGCGATTTCACGATCGCTATCTGTTCGTCCGTGTCTTTGGGGGACCAAGTCTTCTTCCGACAGATGATCCATCTTGATGGCTCGGTGAATCAAGGCCGACATCACGCAAACTCGTTTCGTCCTTGTTGTCGAACAGCTTTTTCAACGCTTCCTTCTTCTTCGTCGTTATTATCCTTGCCGGCGACCGCTACTGGCCTTCCGCTCCACGCTCAGGGATACCAGGATCTGGTAAACTGTACTCATGGGCACGTTTTCGTCTCGAAAGTGGTCTATCGTAAACTTTTTTCCACGATGGCCAAGTGTTTCGTAAAACCGCACAACACGTTCGCGGAGTACTAGCTGTTTCGACGCCATCTTCGATTGAACTGACAGCACCCGAGCGAAAAGAAACATGTCTCCCATTTATAGGGAGTCCAGAGAGCAATTCTCTTGGAGAGAAAAGAATTTACGCTGTTTTCTTTAATTACAGAAATGTATTGAAATCATTCTCATTTTTTATTGAACACTCGTTATATTTCTAATTATTGAGTTTTCACTTTATTCACTCTGCTCCAGAGTACGACAAACAATACTTAATACACTCGAATATCTCAATTGTACCATCCGTTGCATTTTTTAATCTCTCGATAGTACCTCGTTATTTCTTTTTCCAACTTCCTGTTTTTTTACATGGAAATTGAAAAGAGAAAGAGGCGTTCGTATGTACGTACCATATGAATGAGCTGTAGTCTGTTTGCAACAACATTTGGTAATCGAACAAATCGAACCGATTCCAGTTGTGGATCCCTACGTGCCAAACCATGTGTGAAAGCCTCCAATGAAATAACATCAACTGCGAGCAAACCCAACAACATTAACTAAATCACCAACAACCGGAGTTGCAACTCAGCCACCGACGAATGCTGGAACAACAGAATCTACCCACAGCGTGTCCGATCATTGTGATACTGCTTACCAATGGTTGTCATTCGAGATTACCAGATATAGCGCAGGGAAGCTACTTGGGACCGTTGATGTTTCTGCTTTGCTTCAATGACGTGTATTTAGTGCTTAAAACTCCTCGCCTGTTCCTACACAGACGATTTCATAATAATTCGTCTCATATGCTCAATTCAGGATTTCCGATTTCTTCAACAACAGCATGAAACTTTCGCTGGTTGTGGTGTAGCAATAACTTCGAGCGTGTGTGTGTAAATCCTAAGAAGCACGGTGATCGAATTCCCACGAAAAAATTTCTGGTCGATGCTCTTCCTCTCAGACCCGCAGAACTTTTTTACTGCCGAAGCTCTGCCTGCCCGACCCAAGATCTTTGTAACTGCCGAAAACCTGTGGAGAAAGCACAGTCGATTGATAAGTAACGGGGGGAGGCAGTCCCCTTTCGATTGTCCTGGTTTTTTGCTCGCCTCATATGGTCACCCTATTGTTGAGGATATTTGCAATCCTCAATTAAACGGAATATTTTTAGATCGTCTGCGAAAGATCGGAGAGGAGCGTTCAAAACTAAAGTAATTGAAGTAAAACAAAACCATCAACAGCCCCAAGTAGCTTTCCTGGACTATTTCTGAAGTGAAAGTACATGTGGATGCTTAACAATCATCTCAACGGTCAACCGGTTAATTGTCAATGAATGCATGTAGGTGTAAAAATGCTTAGCTTAGCTTAGTTGACCGCCCGTGAGTTTCCCGTGATTGATCAAAGCCTGTTGAAATTGCATATTGAACCAATTGTATGATACTTGGGAGTAGTTCATCATACTCAACGTGCAATCTATAGAGACTAAGATTATAATATGATCAATAACGTAGATGGCCACGCCCATGCAGATCAATTTTGGGATGGGAAGGAATGTTAGTTCAACACTTGTGACTATTATGACCGAGGAATTCTCTGCATAATCCACAAGTGTCACAGGATAGGATTGGTGTTAGTAGGTAGGGAGATGAATCAGGATATATCTTGGTAGATATTGTGATTTAGCTAATTATGTACTTACGCGCTTTGTCTTTTCATTTTAGATCAAAGTTTTCAGGTGTGCGACCTCCAGTAGAAATATGAATCCATTCAAATAGGAATTTTAAAAATTATTCTTCCGTGGGGCGTAATGAAAGGATGAAGCCGCTTGGAATATGATAGAGGTCTTTTCATCTATAGACAATATGATCTTAGCAATATGTACGAAGTCGCTCGCGATCAATTTCCGAGAATTCGAAGCGAACAATTTGAACTCCAAACAGCCGGCCATCGGGAGTAATGCTTCTTATTAACAATTCAATAATCATTTTCAAAGTTTGCAGTACAAAGAAAGCGTACAAATGTATAAAAGATATCCCAAATGAATGTGAAAAAAATCACTGCAAAATGTTAATAACAAGTTGGCATCTCCACTCTCCCTATCAGACACGTTCCCATAATTGGGCTAACTACCAATTGCAAACGACATGTTTATTATGCGTAACAAATATAATAAACGCTACGACAGGGGATACCTTGGAGATCCAGAAAAAAATGGACGGGAGAACAGCAATACTAGCAAATACCGACTACCATATGAGCGGCGCAAATTCGAACGAGTGACGTGGAGTACTTCACGGATGATTTTGAAGAAAGGTCCAGGAGTGCGATTTTACGAAGTTTTGGCTTCCGATGGCCCTACATTTTCTGACAAAGTGATGTTCTGGAATGTAGAGATTTTTATCAGTGTTTAGGAAAGCAAAATATTATAAAGCTAGTGTCAGGCCTTCATGAGACCTCAAGAAGACACTTTTGGAGGTATTCGTAAATATAGATTTGTCGGTAGACGGTTCCAGATTTAATAAAAAAAACCTAATTTAACACATCTACAGATCGCTTGAAACATAAAAAACTTTTTGTGCAATTCGACAGCTCCATCTTAGGCCAATTCAATAAATTTCTTACATGAAAGTTTACTTTTTTTTAAAAAACGGTTTTGAAACCAAAGCTTTGGAAGTTAAACCTTGGCGTGGGAGAGCCGGTATATTAATATATGCTGTTACTTATGGGATTTTCGATTGACACCGATGTAGTGGATTGCACTGGTTTTGCACTTTCTAGCAGAAGTGTCAATGGAACATACCCAGTTTTCTGCACTTCTGCTAGAAAGTGCAGAAAACGGTGCAGTTTCAGTACACTCCACTACACCGGTGTCAATCAATCGAAAACCCCATTAGTGTGGAATTGGATTTCGTCCTTTACGGCTAATATACCGCCGGCTTCACCCCGTAGCGAAGAAGTCCATCAGCGTGTCGGCCTAATAGGGCCCCTTACACACGCAATAAAGTTGTCATTACTAAGTAATGAAATTACTGGAATTGTATGGGAATTCCATCATTACTCGCCTTACACGTTCATTAAAAGTGACATTACTGCTCAAGAATGACATTACTAGCGCCTCGTTTACGGGCTGCTAATCTGATGTAAGACATCCGGCCCTATTCTGCGCGGCGTGTGACGTAAGACGACTAATCTCACCTCACTCTACGTGACTTTTCTCACCCAATTCTGAAGAGTCACTTCGGGTGACGTGAGACGGCCATTTAACCGCAATGGAGAATCTCACCTCACCCGAGTCGACTCTTAGAATCGAGCGAAAAAAGTCACGTAAAGTGAGGTGAGTTTAGTCACCTCACGTCACACGCCGCGCAGAATAAGGCCGATCAAAATTTAAATTGATTTTATCCTGTGTAAAAATTCTACGATTGTGGTTTTGACGAATAAAGTAGGGATAAAACAGAAGAAATGCCGCCGCCACCCACCCATCCATAAATAATTGGCTGCAGTTTGTAACTAGTCTGAAGCAAAAAACATTCCGCCCCCGGGTGGACTCGAACCACCAACCTTTCGGTTAACAGCCGAACGCGCTAACCGATTGCGCCACGGAGGCATATGATGGTTCAAGCTTAAGATTGAAACCTTTGGTTCCATATAGATATTGAAATATCATCTAAGACCGCATTTATTATGGAGGATGACGAAAGAGAATTGCACCCATTTTCATGTTTCGATTAAACAATATGTGAGGTGTGGGAACCAACACTACCTTTAGATTTTTTTTATTAACGACTTAGAGTGAGTCAATCTTTTTCCTTTTTTATATTGTAACGACATTTAATTAGCAAGAGACTGGAAGGTGAAATATTTTTCAAATATTAACTGTTATGTGTCCGACGCGGTACCCGGGTACCTAGGTTTCAATTAATGAAATTCCCATGTTTTATCCATAGCTGGAAATTGAAACTTGGTGTCATCTTAGAACTTTACTAAGCCAAGCTTTTGGGTTAATAATATTGTTGATATAGTAAGGGGGAGTGAGGAGGGGCTCCTGATTTTTTTTGCTACGTAACAGGGGGTTTTGGGTGTTTTGGATTCAGGAACTCGTCTACTTTTGGACTTGGTAAAAATAAATCGGGTTACATTCGGTTCCCGGGAATCCGGTTCCAGTGCTGAGATACTACTTGTGAACTGCAATGTAATACTAGCAATATGGGTATCAAAATTCTTCCCGTGGGGTCGCGAGTGCCCATTCCATTCCAATTCCATTTTTCATATTACCATAGGGTCCCGTGACAATAAATAACAGACTTTCGAGACAATTTGGAGAGTTTTGATACTCATATTGCTAGGACATTATTAAGATTTAACAAGAACCAGATCCATTCATACGGTTCAATTTTATTGAATCAAAAAGTAGACGAGTTCCTGAATCCAAAACATCTAAAAGTGTCCAAATCGGTAAAAGGAAGCCATAGTTATGAGCATTTCAATTTGTTGGTACTCGGGTACCCACGTTGGCATGAGGTGTTTTTTTGTTGGACACATAACAGTTAAGAGCCATAGTATACATAGATCAAGGATTTGAAGTAAGAAAGTTTGAAGTAAGAAAGTGTGGAGTAGGGTCAATGAGTAAGCTTAGAGTTTCCCGGTTACTTAACTATTTGTCTTCTGCAACGCAGGAGTCAGGATCTTTTGGCATTAAAATCGAATCACCTGAGGCTGCGGCATATCCGGACAAGCTTAAAGTCACTTTAATGACTTATGCTGTCGGTAATTTGTAGAGATGGGCGAAACAGTTCACTTCGAAGAACCATTCCGGACTGAACAGTTCTATAAAAAGAACTAGTTCAGATGAACCGTTCTTCCGTTCAGCTGATATTTTACTTTTATCTAGCGAATGTCTCTCAAAACATTCGATTCTTGGAGAGGGACCAAACAGATGCTGCCCAAACTATTATACCTCTGTATGCTTAACAAGTTCATCAAGGGCTCGATTTCTTCATTATGTATATTGTATAACTAGAGAAATAGAGAATGAGATGAGTCGTTCGCTTATGAGTCGTTCTTCGCCGGTTTTATTCTGGGAGAGCACAGCGAGCGGTTTGTGGGACGGCAAGTCAGTTCATTTTCATTCGTTCGCCTAAAAATCGGTCCGAGAAATTCGCTAAACGGCTTTGGGTCATATTCAGTTCATTCGCTTTGAAGAGAATTGAGAACTACCGTTCTTTTAAAAAGAACTTCCGTTCGCTCATTCTCTTCAAAGAACCAGTTCACTTCAACCGTTCGCGAACGAATTGCCCATCTCTAGTAATTTGTATTTGTTTCGGAGAACGCTCGATCTGCGGGTGTGATATAATATGCGCGAGGAACGCATGGCTGTTTAAAACAAAAGTTGGCCGCCGAGGTTGTGCGAGACTATTCTAGAGTTTCAATATTAACAAGGGCATAATTTTTTTTTTAACTCACTACATCAGACGCCTAATTGTCTTCACGAGTCAAATAAAACTTTTTTGAATAATTTTGGAACGTTGAATTCATTTGCATTAGAATTTATATAAAAAAATACATTCGCTAAACATTAGGGTTAGGTTAACGAATATTTTTGACAATGTTTCGAACAATATGTTTTAAGCCACTTGTGATGCATTAAACTCGCGGGCGTCGTTGTTGTTATGGCATTATAAGTTCGTGTTTAATGAAATATGACAAAATTAATTATTTTTTGTGATTTTATGAAGTAATTTGTAATTTATTTATAAGTAGAACGAAAACTTGTCAGTTACAGAAGCTTTTTATGAAGTCAAGGAAAACGAAGTAGTTTAATAAATCGAATAATTTTACTGAAGTAACTTATGTAATAAAAACAGCTATTTCTTCGATTATTGAAATTGCGTCGTTCATAAAGCTGCCAAAAATTCAAATAGCCTAAAATATCACAAAAATGTTTTCTAATACATTAGTCAATACAAGCAAAATGCTAGTGGACATATCGCGTACCCTTCATATTTGTGTTCATTATCATCCAACGGCCAATTATGCTATGGAGTACTTTCGAGGATCAATGCTTTTCAATATTAATTTCTGTATGTAAATTACATAAATTTCCGACTCGGAAACGGTTGTCATTTGAGGCGTAATTTTGACGGAAACCAGCCAGAATTTCGAATTGATTTGTAGGTACGATTGGCATGGAAAGAATCTACATTGCAAATTTTGAAACAAAAAAAATTTGATAGCAGAACGTAGTTTCGATCTACGGACCTCTGGGTTATGGGCCCAGCACGCTTCCACTGCGCCACTCTGCTGTACATGTGTGGAGGGTGCTCAACTGACTACAGCTTCATATAGGGGAACTCACTTGTTATACTTATAACTGTGCGAACGGAGTATGTACACATGAATATTCAAACAGGTAGTAGGGTGTTGACCCCATTTTAACATGATCATCATAACCATTTCAAATCATTAGGTAAATCAGTGTGTCACTTTGTTGGGGTTAGGTTGCGTCAAATGGGGGAGTAAAATTGCAGTGATCAATTCGGGTTTTCGTTTTGCTCAAACGCGTGGATTGTACAATGTTCAAAATCCAACCATATGCTGCATGTATTCCATACACATGACATGCATCGTACATAAATTTGATAGTAGTTTCCACAACTACTATAAAATGAATTTCTATGGGGAAATATTATAATTTCGATGCGCGCTAATACATTTCAATAGTTTTCACATGATATGTGTTACAGATACATAATTCATGTGCTGCTACCAATTCCATAAAAACGAGGGCTAAATCTAGGCCATATAGAGAAATTTATTAGTGCGCAATTCTCAGATAACTTTCTTTATCCAGCTACTTATGTCGGCCGAGCAAGCATCGAAATAGTATGACAAGGTATGATAGGGTCAAAATAGCCTCCTCACCAGATGTCCTATATTCCAGTTTGTAAGCAAATAGTGTTTGATAGTTCTTCAGAGATACAAAATGAAATGTAGGATTATCACTGGCAGCACTGATGAGATACGATTTTTGTTTGCAGTGCAACATGACATCTAATTGTTGCACGACATTTTATATATGTAGTGAGTTCTGTGAAACAAACTCATCAACATACATTAGTGGAAAAGTTCTGAGTTTAAATTGTGTTTATGTGTCGGAAGATCAAAAGAGCAGAGTGGCGCAGTGGAAGCGTGCTGGGCCCATAACCCAGAGGTCCGTAGATCGAAACTACGTTCTGCTATCAATGTTTTTTGTTATTCGATAATCGACTCTCTAACCTAAGACCCGTAATCTCGTATTAGGGGAACTGGTGGTAAAATGAACACGTTAAGCAAAGTATTTATTTTCTAACTAATATGTGATTGAGATACTCTACAATCACCTTATATGTTTCATGTTAGGCATGTTTTGTACATTGGTGAGAATACTTCGAAATAAACACATTTTTTCAATCATTATTTTTGATTTCAAAACATGTCCAAAAATGAGACATGTTTATAGTAGAGATGGGCCATTCGTTCGCGAACGGTTCAGTCGAACTAGTTCTTCAAAGAGAATGAGCGAATGGAAGTTTTTTTTAAGGAACGGTAGTTCTCAATTCTCTTCAAAACGAATGAACTGAACATCACCTTAAGCCGTTGGTCATATTATGTGGGCCGATTTTTAGCGAACGAATGAAAATGAACTCACTTGTTGTCCCACAAACCACTTTCGGTGATCTCCCAGTATGGAGCCGGACGAAGAACGACGCACAAGCAAAATTAAAACTTCCCTCTTACTCTCGATTTCTGTCATTATACATCATAAAGAACTCGCAGCCTTGGTGTGTCCAGTCAGCATACAAAAATATAACAGCTAAGGCAGAAATCATTCTGTGAGAGCATTGTATTGAATCTTCCAGATTCGAATGTTTTGAGAATCATTCACGAGATACAAGTAAAACATCAGCTGAACGAATGAACGGTTCATGTGAACTAGTTCTTTTTACAGAACTGTTCAATCGGGAATGGTTCTTCGAAGTGAACTGATTTGCCCATCTCTAGTTTATAGCGTGTGGGTAAAATGAACATGTGGTGGTGGTAAAATGAACACCTTCTAATGACCTGCAAAATATCCTGTATGTATGCAATGCGCCGCGTTGGAAAGCATTTTTCGAGTGATGTTGATGTACCAGCGGATCATGAGCATTGCATATACACAGGGCATATTGGACCCAAAAAAACTTGTCACGGAAAAATTAAATTTTCATGACGTAATATTAACCAACTTACAATCCTTTGGCGCCGAAAAACATCTACAAACTTGGGGTTATCCATGGGTGATTAAACTTTTGGGATCTTTTGTGCGAATATAGCAACTTGAAGTTAGCGTTCCGACTGATTTTGAGGCTTGGTACTTAGAGTGGCAAGATGGTTCATATTGCCCCCACTACAACCTGTTCATTTTACCCCCCAAGACATTTTATTTTCAAACAGCCGTTCCGATTGAGCCATTTTGTCCTGATCCCTACTTACTGCGGTGAAACATCTGCAAGAGGTTCAACTACTATGATGTAACACCATTTTCAGAAAAAAATTAAAATTTCACCTCAAAAGACCTTATATTTTACATGCCGAATTTAACATCAGCGACAAATATGAACGCCACTTTTGGTTTTTATCATATTTATTTCTCATTCGGCATTTTTTTATCAAAAGAAATTGTTTCAACATACTTTGAATGTTTGACAGGTCAGGTTTCTGTGAACTTTGTTCTAAATTTAACAAACATCGACTTGATTTGGCTACCTGTTCATTTTACCACTTACCCCCCCCCCCCCCCTACCCTGTTTATTTTACTCACAGTTCCCCTACTAAAAAGAAGAGTTTTTATTGCGCCCTTCCTACCAACCGTGCCCCCGCTGTTCAAACAGAAAGATTTCCATCCTTAGTGGCTTCCTTAAGGTACATATTAAAAAAATTCTGTGCTTGATTTGAGAAATTCTTCGCCACACTACACGCATGTCGAGAAATGCGTTTCCAAACTTTAAAATTTCGTTTTCCAAATCGTGCATCAGATACATTTTTACAAGAAGGCGTGCCCCCCTCCCCTCCTTTACCATCCGGCTGGAGCCGCCGTGGACAATCCAGGGGTACATACGCTTATATAAGTCAAAACAAATTAGGTTGTCAATATTCGTCTAAAATAATTTTTTTTTCAAGTCAATTTTCGCCTAAAATTATTTTTTTCGAGATTGCATCAAATCTTGATGTTTTATGCATTTTTTTTTGGCATCAAAAATACAAATTCGATTTTGAAATTTTCCTTTACTCCCCCCTTCGAGCATTTTTCAGTTCAGTTTATATGGGAATTTGCTGTGTGGCCGCACTCTTCAACCCGTAACTCTGGAACCGGAAGTGTAATCAAAAACGCTATTTTCACCTGAAAAAAATAATTTAAAAATGTATAACATTGATGCAAAAATTTAAGCGCAAAAATGGAATCGTTCAAGGACACGGCAGTAAAATTACGAACAATTTAAAAAAAGTTTTGAAATCGAATGAAAACTTTCTCGACAATCGTACTCACCGCAGAGACGTTCTTGGAAAAACTTGATTTCGAAATAATTCCGTTTAAAATTTCAATTACAAATTTTCTTCTACTGTTCCGATCTCTATTAAAACATAACATTTGCAAGAACCTAAAGTTCAAGAGAGAAGAACAATTTTTATTCCGATTTTTTCACCGACCTCAACATATGTAATCCCTAAAACCAATTAGTACTAATTCAATGGAATTTAAAACCAAAATATTTGTCTCCGAAACACAAAACTCGTATTTCGAATTTTATAAATTACTTACAACTTTGAGAAAGGTTTCCGTTTTAATTTCGCTACACTGTCAGTTGGACATATACGAACACCGTGTATTATGTAATATAATGCGAGTGTGAATTTAATACTACGTTCACTCTACGAGTTAAAACATGTTTTAACGCTATCTTGATGACATATTTCTTGTTGATAATTATTATAACATGTTTTAACTCAGTAGTGTGAACGTATTATAAAAGTGTTTTCAAATATTTGTATGGCGAAATACGTATTTTCAAAGTTAGTAACTCGAGTATATTTAAAAGCATATATTGCTATAACTAGTCCATGTTTGGCCGAAGTGCGACCTACACCAACAGTGCAGAATTATTAAGCTATAGAGAAGAAGTAGCGAATTCTGTCTAAATACTGTTACAATAGATAGTGATCCGGCCCATTACGCAAATAAGCTTAGCTTTTCTAGGCAATACTCCCACGGTCGGCTGTGTGGAGTTCAAATTACTTTTGTTTAGGAAACATAGCATACTCTCGGTAGCCGGCTGCCCAGAGTTTAAAAAGAACCAAAAACTAAACAAGATCTTGTCTATGTCGAGTGATCGTGTACTCGAAGACTAACTAAACAACTACATAATAAAATATTCTTTACAGGTCGCATCGCTTGCTTGGAGCGAATTCTAGATTTTATACCCTTCCAAACCACCAACTCCGCTATACCTATGGAAGAGTCTGATGAATCGTCGTCCTTCCGTTAAGTAGGTGGAGCATCAACACTTCCCGTCTACCTTATCCTTTATCCTTCCCCGTGAACGATGGAGTTGGGGCGGCCGGCAATGATGGCTATCATGTGTTGAGGTTTTAATATGGGTCGGATTGGTATGAATTCCTACTTACCACTTCCTAAGCAACTCTTATTAGATAATCAGCAGTCATACATGATGAAGTCAGTGTGCAATCCGCCAAAATCATCGTCACAACGCAACGCAATGTAACGCATTTAAAGGGCGAACACGAAATTATTGCGACACCGAAAATGTCATGCCAATTTTCTTGTAATGTTTAAAATCAAACCAAAATTTTAGGGTAGTTTTATACATATATTTACTTCAAAAATCAAAAGACAAGTTAATCGATGGAGCATTGAGTGTAAAATTGAACGCATTTTCGCTTGATGCCCTCCATCAAAGTCTTCACAGTGTCATCCGGTACCAGTTTCTCAGTTTTTTTTCCATTTTCTTAACATGTCCTTCTCGTCTTTGACTGTCTTCTTGCTCTTCCGAAGTTCCCGCTTCATCATTGCCCAGTACTGCTCCACCGGGCGCAGCTCCGGACAGTTTGGCGGATTCATGTCCTTTGGAAAAAATGGACAGAATTGGCCTCATACCACTCCAGGACACTTTTAGAATAGTGGCATGATGCCAAATCTGGCCAAAATAGCGGAGCTTCGTCGTGCTGCTGCAAGAACGGCAAAAGGCGCTTCTCGAGGCACTCAGATTTGTAGATCTCGCCATTTACTGTGCCCTTTGTCACGAAAGGCTCACTCCTCAGTCCGCAAGAGCAGATGGCCTGCCAAATGAGATATTTGGAGGCGAACTTCGACATTTTCTTCTTCTTAAATTTGTCGTCCACATAGAACTTGCTCTTGCCGGTGAAAAACTCCAACCCCAGAATTTGCTTAAAATCGGCTTTTATGTTTCGTCGGCCATCACACAGCAGCCATATTTTGTCAGCATCTTCTCGTAGAGCTTCCGTGCCCGAGTTTTAGCCGTCGATTATTGCCGCTCATCGCGTTTTGGGAAGTTCTGTACCTTGTATGTATGTAGTCCAGCTCTTTTCTTTGCATTCTGGACGTAGCTCTGCGACATGCCGATCTTTTTAGCCAAATCACGGCTTGAGACGTTGGGATTTGCTATAATCATCCGCTTCACCTTTCCCTTCGTCTTTTTATTCTCCGGTCCCGGTTTTCTTCCAGCTTCTTTGCCGTGGTCCAACGTCAACCGCTCCTAGAACCGCTTCAACACTCTGGAGACGGTTGAATGGTGAATTGCAAAAAAAACTTTTTTTTTAATTCTCAAAGGCCCCCCCTCTCATATTGTGACAAATGTCAAACCAAGCTGAGATGCCAAATTTCACATCATTTGGACAATTTTAGAACCACGCCCACCTCGCTTGAATTTTTGTGAAATTGGTGCTATGGGTAAATATGGAGGAAAAATACATTAAATGCTATAACTTTTGAAGTAGCAATCAGAAAATTACAATTTATACCTCTTTAAAAAGGAAATAATCTTAGTATCTGAATGGAGATACTTTTGTTTCTAGGAAAATACGGGAAAGTGGGGTACTGGATCATTTTGACCCCAAAATCCCCTATTTTTTTAATTTTTCTGCTCCGTTGTGCAAACCATACATCTTTTGCAGTTTTTCTAATGTGAAAAAATCTCAGAAATCGAACGGAACCTTTTAGACCTTTGTGCGAATACGAGAAGTTGGGGTTATAGGGCCTTTTGTCATTTATATTAAATTTTATCATTTTCTCATGCATATATCTCTATTATTCTTAATTCAATTTTCATAAATTGTACCTTGTTCAACGTGGAAAATTCTTAGGAACAAAATAAACATAGATTCGTTACCGGTAAAATTCAGAAACATCAAATTTTCTGACATATAGTCTCGATTTCACATTTTTATCATCAAATCGCACATATTAACTCCATTTAACAACAAAACTCTTATTTAATTTACTATTTATAGTGAAATGCGCTTAAAAAGCACATGAGAAAAGTTTCATACCTGGAAAAATAGGTGAAGTTGGGGTATTAAGACATTTAATGAAAAAAATATGGTTTGTAGAGTTAATGTCAAAAATTTGATGTTTTTGAATTTAAACGCAAACGAATCTATTTTTGTTGTATTTCTAAGAATTTTTCACGTTCAACAAGGTACAATTTATTAAAATTGAATGAAGAATAATAGAGATATATGCACGAGACAATGATAGAATTTAATATAAATGACAAAAGGCCCTATAACCCCAACTTCTCGTATTCGGAAGAAGGTCTAAAAGGTTCCGTTCGATTTCTGAGATTTTTTTACATTAGAAAAACTGCAAAATATGTATGGTTTGCACAACGGAGCAGAAAAACTAAAAAAATAGGGGATTTTGGGGTCAAAATGACCCAGTACCCCACTTTTTCGTATTTTTCTAGAAAGAGAAATATCTCCATTCAGATACTAAGATTATTTCCTTTTTAATGAGGTATAAATTGTAATTTTCTGATTGCTACTTCAAAAGTTATAGCATTTAATGCATTTTTCCTCCATATTTTCCCATAGTACCAATTTCAAAAAATTTCAAGCAAGGTGGGCGGGGGTCTAAAATTGTCCAAATGATGTGAAATTTGGCATCTGAGCTTACTTTGACATTTGTCACAATACGAGAGGGGGGGCCTTTGAGAATTCAAAAAAAAGTTTTTTTTTGCAATGCCCTAATGGTGAATGTTCAACATTTTTCCACAGAGAACAGACATCCATGATCGATCAAATATATTAATAAAACGTGTGTAAACATTTAAATTAATATACGATAATACACTAGCGTCGCCAAACCAACTTATCCCAACCATCCGTGAAATCAACTCAGGAACCGGTTCGAAATTCTGAATGGATTCATATGGAACTTTGCTCAAAGAAAACAACCGATTCCTACTCAATCGGTTAATGCATTTGAGCTGGAATTCATACTGAATCCACTCAGAAGTCCGAACCGGTTCCTGACTAGTTTGACTAGGGAGAACTATAACCGCTGTCAATTCAGTCGAACTCAGCGACTAAAAACTTGACGACAGTAGCGCACCTGGTGAAGATATCCCAACTACCTTCGAAACCGTTAGAGATTTTTACACAAGTTGAATGATGAAGATGGTGGTCTGTTCTCTGTGATTTTTCCCAATTGCTGGTGCGACAGGTCTGGAAATTCCAGGTGTTTGGAAAGAATTTGTTCTCTCGACTCGCGTTGGTTCATCTCCATTTTCGTTGAATCGAAAAACACGACTTCGAGTTTGACAGCATGTAAACAATACACATCAATGAGAAAGCGTGCAAAATTTGGTTGAATTTTACCCAATGGTAAAAAAGTTATGCCCAGTTGAATGTGTCGCAATAATTTCGTGTTCGCTCTTTATATTCATGCTCCAAATATGTGCATGAAAAAAAACTTAAAATTAAAACTTTTTTTTCTGTGTTAGTTAGTGTCGGATTCTGATGAGACGAAGATGAAACGCAAAATATGGAATTTTGCCAGTTATTTGAAAAACGTGAGGTTAAACAGATCAATTAGCTGAGTATTGAGGGACTGAACATTAATGACGCAGTTCGATTTGGTGGTGACAGCCATCCTGAAAGCTTTGAAGCTTTGGAAGAGGGATTTTCTCAAACTTTAGCTCAGATGGCGTTCCTGAAGACTAATATTAATGCAATTTATTAGATAAATTTTGGTTGCATAAAATACACTGTCACTGTTGACGTTCGAAACTAGTAGTTGATATAGTCTATAAAAGTAGAGAGAGTATTATTAGGTACAGCTCAATTACGATTAAGCAATACTCGTACTATTAATCCAATCCAAAACACATTCATATCATTAATCCTGCCCTTCTGGTGGCGCTGATCTCACTGCGTGCCTGCTAGGACGTGATCAATAAAACATATAACCCTTGTCGCAAATCAATTAATCACGAAACCCCATGACCTATGAAGGATCTGTGGGGTCTAAAATTACAGGCTATGATTTTGTGCCTTCGAACTGTGCCGCGTCTGACCGCTTCCATTTGAGATCAAATATGTTTGCGATGTCAAACACCGCTATGATTCGTTAAGGTTGTACGGTGAACTGCTGCTGCTGTTTGGCAGATACTTGATCTCTGTATACAGCAATCGGCCGGAATATAATCTCTCGCTTAGAATGCGATTTGATTTGATCGGTTAGTCGCGAGATCCGGATGATTCCAATTGGTAGCGGAAGGACTGACAATGTTCCAGGTGTCGAAGTAATTGAGAAGTTCGGTGACACTTCCTTTACGAACTTCGTGTTTGTCTCGCCTGTGTTAACTGGACAGCAAATACATATGGCACAGCAGATCGACATTAGATATATGATCTGAAACGATAAAAATGGTCTTATTTATACCATCAGCTTTGCTGTATAATAACTTAAGTGAAATGCATACATGTTTAACCCTTTTAAAAAGCCTTGCCAGATTTTAGTTCCAAAGAGATGAAAGAGAAAAGGTGGCATGACCTTATAAACGGTTAAACTAGTCGCAGTGAACTGAAATCAATATAACCCATCATTTAATGTTAATCCCACTTGAGTTAACACTTAAAGGTCTACCAAATTCTATCTAATAAAATAGAAGAATTTAAAAATTGGTCGAATTTTCGAATTTTTCAAAGCAATTTTAATGTTTTTAAAAAAGTCACAATTTCGACAAAAGGTGCAGTCTTGTTTGAATTGTCCACCGGAAAACGACACCAGTTTTTTTCTACGACGTAGTAAAACCACAGATAACAGATGTTTAGGCTCGATTGGAATCGTGTGTAAATACCCGCTACTGAGATTCCGAATAAATCCGACGGCTGAAACACGTTTGGCAAACGTTTGCAGATGGCGCAGTGATCGATACAATGCAGTTAGAGTGCAGCTGTCGAACACGCATAGCAAACAGTTGCGCAGATGGCAATAGTGAAACACGGATTTCCAACGTTTATCAATTTGAAAGTTTACACAGGTTTTTGAAGAAATTTTGTTCTAGCCTAAACGTCTGTTATCTGTGGTAAAACCTTCCGTACCTGCATCGTATTTCGCGCACAAACAAATATCATCTTATAATTTTACAGCACCACACTAGTTCAAACAACTTTCAGATTAATTATTTTTCTATTCCTTTATTTCTTCACTTTACTAATAAAATCTCATTTTTCTGACTACTTCTTATCACCGGTAGCTTTGTTATCAATCACTGCGCGTCAACATTCCAGTGGAATTTATACCACATTTTTGTGGGGAACGCACATCACACTTTTCCGCTTCAGTGCCACTCAGGTCGCGTTGAGGATAAATATAGGGTAGCGTAGATCGCATTACATCAGACCTTGATTATCAACGAATTGTGGTTCATGTTACAAAAAAGTTACTATTTTAGTTCAGATAAGATTTAAAACTTGTACTTTCATACCTTACACATATCATTGCTGTATAAGCTACCAACGAAATTTGAGGCAATGTGAAGTTTCTCGTCAATTTTTTTGACACCTTCGATGAACTCGTTTTTGTATCCGAACCAGTGTAGATGTGCTCTAATATTTACAAATTACATACAAAAATGAAAGCTTCGATCGAGTCTATCTTTACCCGGATCCAAAAACGAAATCCGCATCAAAATTTAATTTTGGTGGAAAGGTTGTATCAAATCGAACATGTTTTCAAGTATTTTGTAAACAAAAATATGAAAAAGCAACACAAAATCTGCAAAACCAACTCGCCAATCGTTCAGATTTTAAAGGGTTTCGGTCTTACTTTTTTGTACTAAAATGCTCAATTTTTGATACCATATTAGGGCAATTTGAGAGCATTTTTCGTGACTTTTAATTCAAGCTTCCCTAATTGTTCGTGGTTTACAAAACATTTTATTCGCGAGCTGGCTTTTATATTCTAAATACGATCAAGAAGTGCATTAGTAGCTAAAATGGGTTAAAAAGATTCGTTCGGGGCAACAGTCGTAGCTCCGTTAATTTTTACGCATTTTTTCTAAATCATGCTGAAGCATTTTTTATTATATACATCTGAGCTGGTTTGTATGAGATTTTAATTATCCTACATATCTCTGTAAATATAAATATAAATAAAAAGTTTCAAGCGCAAAGGTATATAACAACTTAATACAATTTTGAATTTCCCTCATGGGCCGCAAATGGTTTATTTACTCTATAATATGGCACTAATGCTGCTAATTACAGTGGCAACAAAGAAACGTCTCGAAAATATGCAAAAAATGAAGAAATGTGTGGAAGTAGAAGATAGTGTAAATATTTGTTGGCTTTAGAAATGCCTGTTGGTTATCACGTACCCGTAGCGTACGGCGGGGTTGTTTTGTCAACAGACAGAAACCACGTGGGTAAATTTGGTTTTGTTATAAAGAATTTGCAGCGAAGATACCGTTTAATCCAGTGGCTTTCAACCGGGGGTGAATTCACCCCCAGGAGTAAATTGGACGATTGTTGGGGGTGAATTATGCGGGACAAATTTTAACTTGTTATCCAAACATTCCCGTCGGGTATTTGGCTTTATATATTGTTTCAATGTGTAAGTCGGGGTTTGCCCCCTACTCGGGTTCTTATTTGCCCGGCGTACCCTTCTTTTCAGGGCGGCCTAGATGCTTCTAGCGGAATTTCGGATTTTCGTAACAACAAATAACAAAAGGTAAACACAAATAAACTAATAGATTTACCGACTTTTATTCCACCAAATCTCTTTGCTGCACTTTGTCGATGAAGCTGATCAGCTACTTTTGGCGATGGTGGAAGGTGAATGTTTATCCGACCGGCCGGGACTCCGACGGCCGTATTCTCCTGCTGGTACCGTTGGCTGCTATCGCAGCGGTCCTTTACAATTACCCAGGGAGGTGAGCAAGGTTTTTTTTGTTGGAACCTCCCTAGCGACTCACTCCCCGTGAATGGCCCAGGTAGATACCGCAGTAAACTACCTCAGGTGGATCCGTTGTCCTACCTGCTTCGCCCTCCTTTGCAATTAACTGTGGAGGAGAGCTATGCTCGTTCGGCTGATCCTCCACAGTGAGGGCGGCGTGGTGTCACTGGGTCCTTGGTAATTAGCCGGGGGAAGCGAGTGGTTCCTTTGCGATTAGCTCCCCGTTCCCGGCGATCCGACACCGCACTATACACTGTGCCCGAACTACGGGCCGGCACTTTCCGACGGTCTTAGTTTGCCGTCGCACGCGCGCACTGAAACTTTTCTCTAGTGGCGGAAACTGTCCCACAAAAACTTATTACGGACGTCTGTTATTCGCCGTGGTTCGTAACTTTCTAAACTTTTTACGATGGCCGCCTTCTGCACGACCAAAACAAACACCAACCGCCTCGCCGCATAGCTGTCACCGCCGATCCGTAGCATTATCAGCACACATTTTTCAGCAAAAAGATAGCGGTGGCCTATCTAATCCCTATGCTACTTATTCACAAACATAAAACAAAAATTATCTAACCTAGCTGCACGAACAAAACCGTTCACATACGCGAAAATGAACAAAATTTACAAGAAAAAGTAAACGGTACCGAACAGCGGTGAGCATAATTTTACATGTAAACAAATACACTCTACGGTGTGTATACCCAATAAATGGTATACTTCCATCCAGTGCTAAATTGTTATCCTGACGGGTTACAAGTGTGTCAAGAATTGAGATCAGGGGCGGCGAAATACTTTACGCCCGAGTAGGTAGAAAGCATAGGGTGAGGGGTCCATTAGTAAGGATTTTTTTCCTTTTCGCAAAGCACGCGCTTATATTACACTCACATTAAATCACGTTCGTTTATGCAAATGGAATTGTGATACATCGATGTTTTCAAATGTGTGTAGTGCGAGTTACATGCGTTGCACATCTAAATTTTTTGAAATGGTTCAAAATTTCGAGTGGGTAATTACCCACTCGGTTATTTTCGAGTGGGTAGTACTACCCATACTACCCTCGCTTTCCGCCGGCCCTGATTGAGATGCTTACTGAGAGTGAAAGATTCTTATTGTAAAATTATGGCATTCATCCTATTGAAAATCTTTTTTACAGGGTAATAGGGTTACCATCTTTGGTAAGGTTTTCACCCGGAGATTTTTACTGACCTGAGGAATTCCACGAAGATCCGTCCGAAAATCTTTAAAATTGTGACCGACCATCTTAGATTCCAATGAAACTTTACACGTTTCACCGTCATGCAAGACTAAATATTTTCCACAGGTAATAAGATTATTTTGACTCAAGAGCAACTTTTCAAAAGGGCGTAAACGTTTCTACGTGTATGAATTTCAATTTTTTTTGTTCGATTACTGTATTTTTTACAGCAAAACTATCTGAGAACGAGTTACAGGGAATGAATACTTCTGTCTGAAAAAAATATACACTGAAAAAAATGTTTTGTCATTTTTCAAAAAAACAAAAAATTATGATAAAAATTTAAATTGCGAAAAAACCCATTTTTTAAAATTTTTATATTTTGTTACCAAAAACCTAAAAAAAAAGAAACATTTTGAATGTGATTGCATGATGGAGAAAAAATCGGTAAAAAAGTTTTCCTAACAATCATTTCGTACATGTTTTTAAATTTCATACTAATAGACATACAAAATTGTAATTCTATTACAGAATATACTGCCCATGATCGCATATCAGTCCCATAAAGATAGGAAATCCCATAGAAAACGGGACAACTATGCGATCATGGGTAGTATAATTCTAAGCACCATTTAAAATCAAAATGCATTTAACAAAAATCTTCCAAAATGCGATAATTTTCGAGATATTTGAAATTTTGCTCCTTCAAAAACAATTAATTCGTGTAATTATGCTCTTTTTAAAAGTTATTCGCGTTACCCCATCAAAAAATGTCAAAAATTTAATGTTTATCGTTTTAAAGACGTAAAAGCAACTTTTTAGCGTATTTGGATCCTGGAGAAGCTTTCAATAAAAAAGTTTTCCTAACAACAACTTTTGACATTTTTTTTAATAATTCTTACTATTTGCAGTCAAAAATACAATTTTCTTTTTGAATATGATTCTAAACGCCATTTTAAATCGAAATGCTCTTTACAAAAATTTTCTAAAATGTAGTAGTTCTCGAGATATTTTAACTTTTGTTTTAACAACACAATTATTTTGTTTTATTACGACCTTTTCATAAGTTAGTCGCGTTTCTCCATCAACAATAATAGGTTTTTCAAAAGGCCCGTAAACTTTCCTGCAACTTTCTCTTTGACATCAAGGCGATATTGTGAAACATTTTAAAGTTACAGGTTTTTATAGAAGTATAAACTCTTTTTGTAACTCGTCGAGGTATCAATCACCAAAATTGACTCACATTGACCTTTTGTTGTTTTTTTGCAAAGTATGATGCACACCACTACTTTGAGCTTTTTTTATTAGCTGTAACTTTATCGCGTTTGTAAACCGTATTGTCCACTTAGATAGGTGTGAAATTTCACTTCCCTGGCCAACGACAAACATTCAAAAGCACCGGCCACTCCCGCAGTGGAGGAGCAGCCGAACAACCATTGCTCTCTGCCACAGCTAAGTACCGTGAAGCAGGCAGGAAAGCAGTAGCATCTGCGAAGCACACTGCGGTGTCTTTCGAATTTTTTTCTGGGCACAAAATATTCGGTTATTCGTCAACACAGTCGCTAGGAAGGTTGCAACAAAGTAGCAAATCTTTTCTACCTGGCCAACAGTTAAGGTCCGCTTCTGGAGCAGTCAACATTAACACCGGAGGAACTCATTTGAACATATTGAGTTAAAATTATTCATCGTATCACTATACTCGGAGAATTAGATGCAAAACCCGGAGGCGATGAGATCCTCTTCAAAAACTGGAGTCTCCGGGTCAAACCCGCAGGGGTAGCAACCCTAGAGGGTAATGATGGTAAACAATTTTCAGAAAGGGGTATATCATGGGAATCAATATTCGGAAAGAGGTACATGGAACGAAAAAGGTTGAAAACCACTGGTTTAATCGATTGAATTGGACTGGGAAGTAATAGGGTGGTGAATTTATTACTTCTCTTGGTAACTTTGGTTTGAAGGAATGCGGTTATATAGGGGAGGCTGAGGAGACTTGATCCCCTTTTTTATTTTTCAATCCAACTCCGTGGAATGATAAAAAAACTATTTTTTTTGTTGGTTTATATTGTTTCTATGGATGACTGATAATCATAAAAAAATTACATGGAAATATTATATTGGACATGAGCTATTTCTGGAAAACAAAAAAATGGAAAATTCTTAGATTAGTAGAGACTCGATCCCTAATTTGGGGACACTTGATTCCTTTTTGAAAACGTGTTTGAAAGAGCATGTAGGATAATAAGCCTATTTTTACACTGTTTTTATTATCACTCTACCCATCTGAAGCCTTTGGTTAGAGCAGCGTCTGCCATCTTTGCTCAACGCATTGGCTCAAATTGTATTGCGATAATTGGGGTACTCGATTAAAGTTTTTGCTGCGCTCAAAGAGAAGATTTTCAGCATTCTCAAGACAATTTTGTTATTATATTGGCTCTTCATAAGAGGCGAATGACCTTAAGGTTAAATCTGCTATAATCGGAATAAAAAATAATTGGCTCTTAACACTCGGAATACCAAGGGGGTAAAAAGTTACGCGGACTACCAAGGGGGTCTAAAAAAATGGGAACGCTTACTTTAACCGGTCATATCTCAGCCGTTACATAATCGATTTCAAATCTGTCTTCACCAATAGAAAGATATGTCTTTTGTGAATACGTCAAATAAAAAAATAGAAGAATAGAGTTGTCTACCGTAAGTTACAGTAAAAAGAGTATAACAAAGTCAGTGAGAAAAAAAATGGGAACGCTTCTTTGACTTGCCATATCTTAGCTGTTTGCTCACCAATTTTAATTCTTTCTTCACCATTGGATAGGTAAATCTTTTATAAAAACAGTGA
Organism: Topomyia yanbarensis; assembly: GCF_030247195.1. Classification (NCBI taxonomy): domain Eukaryota; kingdom Metazoa; phylum Arthropoda; class Insecta; order Diptera; family Culicidae; genus Topomyia; species Topomyia yanbarensis. Next base: position 381,826,478 of record NC_080672.1, read on the forward strand.
ACAAAGAATGATGGAAAACAAATTTGTATATCTGAAGTAATTGTAAAAACAGTAATTGAGATTCAGTACAGACGAAATGAGTTTTTCTGTTCAAACAATCGTATCACGACCATTTGTCAACCAATTTCAATTTTCCTTATACCAATGCAATCCTTAGAGCTTCTAGACTTGTAATATATGCAATAAATAGTATATTTTCAAAAATTACTATACTTTTTCGAGTTTTTAGGAGATAGGATTTTTACAATGTAGGTGGCCTACGGCATTGAAATACTTTGCGACTTGTTAGTTTTACGGTTTGAAAATTACCTGGTTACTCAATAGTTCTACATAATATACATGGATATTATTATATCAAAATGTTTGCACAAATGTGGAGAAACACAATATTGTATGTAAGCTACTAAATAATAGAGTGTGTTAGGACGATTCAGTAAATACGAAGAAGTTCAGAATTTTAAAATATTCGTCATATAACTTCAAATTTGAAGCGATGACCTATACATTTTAATACACCAGTCGATTGTAATTGATGGCGGCTACAATTTCTGAAAAAACACATTTTTATATTTTCTCAAAAAATAGCCAAAAGTACGTAGAAGTACAGAAATTTCATTTAGTTCGCAAATAACTTCGAATTCAAAGTGATGGCCTATACCTTTTTATATACCAATCGATTATAATTGATTTTGGTTACAATTTCTGGAAGAACGATTTTTATATTTTCTCATAAATAGACAAAAGTACGTAGAACTACAGTAATTTCATTTAGTTGACAAATAACTTTAAGTATTCAACACTATTACCTATGCAATTTATACACCAATCGATTGTAATTGATTTTGGCTACAATTTCTGAAAGAACATATTTTTATATTTTCTAAAAAAAAGCCAAAAATACGTATAAGCACAGAAATTTCATTTAGTGGGTAAATAACGTCGAATTCTAAGGGATGATTTATACTTTTTTATACACCAATCGATTGTAATTGATTTCGGCTACAATTGTTGCAAGATAAACTTTTTATATTTTCTTTAAAAAAACGACAAAAATACGTAGAAGTACAGAAATTTCGTTTGATTGGCAAATAACTGCAAATTAAAAGGGAGGACCTGCACTATTTATACACCAATCTATTGTAATTGATGGCGGCTACAATTTCTGAAAGAACAATTGTTTATATTTTCTCAAAAATTAGCCAAAAATACGTAGAAGTACGGAAATTCGCAGTTATGTGCCAATCAGACGAAATTTCTGTACTTCTACGTATTTTTGTCGTTTTTTGGGAAAATATGAAAAGTTTAACTTGCAACAATTGTAGCTGAAATCAACTACAATCGATTGGTATATATAAAAGTGTAGGCCATCATTTTGAATTTGACCTTATTTGTAAACTACATCAAATTTCCGTACTTCTACGTATTTTGTCTATTTTTTGAGAAAATATAAAAATGTGTTCTTTCAAAAATTGTAGCCGCCATCAATTACAATCGATTGGTGTATAAAAAAGTATAAATCATCCCTTAGAATTCGACGTTATTTACCCACTAAATGAAATTTCTGTACTTGTACGTATTTTTGGCTATTTTTTTGAGAAAATATAAAAATTTGTTCTTTCAGAAATTGTAGCCAAAATCAATTACAAACGATTGGTGTATAAATTGCATAGGTGATAGATTTGAATACTTGAAGTTATTTGTCAACTAAATGAAATTACTGTAGTTCTACGTACTTTTGTCTATTTTTGAGAAAATATAAAAATTGTTCTTCCAGAAATTGTAACCAAAATCAATTATAATCGATTGGTATATAAAAAGGTATAGGCCATCGCTTTGAATTGGACGTTATTTGCGAACTAAATGAAATTTCTGTACTTCTACGTACTTTTGGCTATTTTTTGAGAAAATATAAAAATGTGTTTTTTCAGAAATTGTAGCCGCCATCAATTACAATCGATTGGTGTATTAAAATGTATAGGTCATCGCTTCAAATTTGAAGTTATATAACGAATATTTTAAAATTCTGAACTTCTTCGTATTTACTGAATCGTCCTAACACACTCTATTATTAAGTAACTTACATACAATATTGTGTTTCTCCACGTTTGTGCAAACATTTTGATATAATAATATCCATGTATATTATGTAGAACTATTGAGTAAACAGGTAATTTTCAAACCGTAAAACTAACAAGTCGCAAAGAATTTCAATGCCGTATGCCACGTACATTGTAAAAATCTTATCTCCTAAAAACTCGAAAAAGTATAGTAATTTTTGAAAATATACTATTTATTGCATATATTACAAGTCTAGAAGCTCTAAGGATTGCATTGGTGTAAGGAAAATTGAAATTGGCTGACAAATGGTCGTGATACGATTGTTTGAACAGAAAAACTCATTTCGTCTGCACTGACTCTCAATTACTTTTTTTACAATTACTTCAGATATAAAAATTTGTTTTCCATCATTCTTTGTTCACTGTTTTTATAAAAGATTTACCTATCCAATGGTGAAGAAAGAATTAAATTGGCAAACAGCTAAGATATGGCAAGTCAAAGAAGCGTTCCCATTTTTTTCTCACTGACTTTGTTATTCTCTTTTTACTGTAACTTACTGTAGACAACTCTATTCTTCTATTTTTTTAATCCGACGTGTTCACAAAAGATATACCTTTCTATTGGTGAAGACAGATTTAAAATCGATTATGTAACGGCTGAGATATGACCGGTCAAAGTAAGCGTTCCCATTTTTTTTACCCCCTTGGTATTCCGAGTGAATAACAAAGCAAAGAAGCCGAAATAATAAAATTAATAATGAAATAATGGTACCCTCCATAATAGGGCAAAATAGGGCACACCTTAAGGTTAAATAGCGAATTCATTTCAACAAATAAACTTAGTTGCAAATTGAACGGAAACCTTATCCCATTCAATGTTATAAATGGATTGCGGTATTAATTAAATTGTTGTGATTATATATTGTTATTTTTATTACTACATATTACGCATCTCTCACCTGATTTTTTTAACGAATTCCCCAAATCTCCATGGAATTATTTGAAAGCTGTCTTTATTGTGGGTGAGAAACGTCAAATGTGGGATGCATGGTTGCTACGTATCTCTAGTAAACAATTACAGTTAAGTTTCTGTACGATGAAACGTTCATTTTTGACAATTTTTTTTGTTATTTTGTGGCAACAATGACTTCAAATGTTTTGGCGTGAATTTGGTTATTTTCAATGGTGTGTATAAAGCATGGCGACGGGGATCAAATCTCCATGAATTTGAAGGGATCAAGTGGACCCATAGCATCTATTTCAGCAAACTTTAGTAAAAATATAGTTGAACAACAAAATCAGCTCAATCATAACATATTCATACAGTTTTTATCGATATTAAAGGTCAGAATTTTATTAGAGAAATGAGCATGATTCCATTGGATTCCTGAGCAAATCATAACTTTCAGCAGAATTCCATCTGTTTTGCGAAGTCCTGCTAAGGATACTATCAGAATTTATCGGGATTCTAAGCAATATACCATCCAAATCCTAAGAATAAATCCCCGAGAATCTCGAGATGAATTTCATCAGAATCCGATGAGAAACTCCTCCGAAATTCTTTACAAAAACTAGTATAAATGAAGACTTTTTTCAATAGGTCCAATCTGCAAAAGAGAGCCTCTCTTTGTTTACTTTCTCTTCCGCGAATTACTCGGTCACCTTTCTGATTTCCCGTCAACTGTATGCATAATAAGCTAGTAAAAACCTTGGTCTTTCGAAGCATACAGATAAATGTTTGAAAAACTTTATGGTTTCGCAGTAATAATCGAAAGAGAAAGCGAAAAAAGAGGGCTCTCATTTGCAGATTGGACCTAATGAAAAAAGTCTTCAAATACACGTAAGGATTCTATTGGAAATTCTGATGGCCTTCATCTCAAGATTTTCATGGAATTCTACTAAAGAGCTTGAACTCTTCTCATCATTCTATCTCAGAGTACCGATTCAGAAATCCCAAACTTCCAGAATTCGTCAGAATTCTGAGAAGCTCTTAATCAGATTCCTAACAGAATACCAGACCGAGAGAGACTCGGTCAAATGACATCTTGTGTGTCAAAACGGAATTCCAAAATCCTTATGTTGTGGGGAGGGGTATTGTGGAGCTTTCTTTCTCTCCTATCTCTTGCAAACTGGGCCTGATCCAAATGTATTATGTATATAAAAACTGCTTTGAAAGAGGAATACCAAGGGACTTTCTCATTCTGTATCTTAAAAGCTTTTTATTACAAATTTTATTATTTCTATTTATAAGAAAATTTCTGGTTTGCACGCTGTCATAGCCAGTGTTAAATTTAAAAGTAAATATGTTTTTTTTCCGAATCCAAACAGTCGGTTGCGTACAGATACAGGGAGTATTACGCTTATGTTCACAAATAACACTATTGACCGATTTTGAGCACTATTATCACATCATAAATCCGATGCCCTTTGGCGCCTTTCAAACTTTTTGCGTACCTGGATTTCGGTCCAGAATACAAATAACCTTTGACGAAAGCTCAAGCTTTGATCCGTTCTTTGTCGGTTTCAACCGTTCCCATTTGAGGTCAAATGATGTTGCACACCCACGAGATTCCCTAAGATTATCTTTTATGTCAATGACACTGTTGGTCGTTTGGTGTCCTGCTGCTTCTGCTGTTGTTTAGCAGAGAGTTGATCTCGGTAGACAAAGAGTGGTCGGAACATAATCATTCGCTTAGCTCGCCTTGGTACAATTTGATTGGTAGTTGGCGATATCCTGGCGGGTTCCATTGGTAGCGGAAGGTTTGCCGATGTTGCAGGTATCGATACAATTGAGGAGTTTAACGAAGCTTCGTTTACGAACTTTGTGTTAGTCTCATCTGTGTTAACCGGGTAGCACGTACATATGCTACAGAAAACGAAGAGTAGACAGGTAATCTATAAAGAAAAAGAAAAGTTTCTTTCAATCTTTTGTGTAGCTATTTTTAAAAAATTTTCAAAGCTCATTTTGTCAAAATGTTTTGAAGCCAACAATCACCAATTAAATTAAATTTTAGACACCTTCGGATAATTTTTTTGGTATTCAAGTCGAACACAATTTATGAATTTTCCAAGCACTTTAGAATTTTTTTTTCAAGACTTAAAATTATTAAAATATAAATTCCACCAAATCATATAAAATTTAGCCGAAGAAAAAAATAACTGGGTTAGCTCTCTATTAAATAAATATTTTTTTAAACAAGAAGGCGGCGTTGATCGGTGAAGTTATTGTTAGAATGTTTAATTTTACTTTATAAAACCAAACCAGTTTTTCTACGACGCAGACTGCAGTACCTTCATCGCGTTTCGCACACAAACAAATATCAGCTTATAATCTGTTGTTTTAATATTTGATCTTCCAATCACTTTTCTTCCACTTTTTTGTTCACAAATTCCAAAATGTTTTCTGGTAGTTTCTTATCACCGGTATGTCGAACGTTGGCAATTTGTTATCAAACACTGTGCTGCTCTGGTATATATATCACATTTTTGTGGGGGACGCATTTCGCGCTTTTCCGCTTCAGCGCCATTCAGGTCGTGTCGGGGGGAAAATGGAGTAGCATGGATCAATCTTTTGATGCAAAAAACCCGCAGTTGTATTTTTTTAATAGTAAAATACCCAGGCTAACCAAAATTAATTTTATTTTTGGTTTGAGTAAAAACGCCCTAATAAGTTGGAGAAAGTTTGATTTGGATGACAATGAAAGTATGGGTGATTGTAGAATTTTTCAAATCAACTATGGTATCTAGCTCATCTTTGCCATTCCTATTTACTTTATACATTCGAACCCATTCTTCAGATCAACATCTGCTATTGCTGGTTCAACGCACTGGTTCAAATTGTAGGGTAGAAAAGAAGCGCTCGATTCGAATTTTGGCTTCTCGTAAATTTTAAATTTTTACATTGTTCTTGTGCGAAGATTAATTATGTTTGTTTCTTCAAAAAGAGTACCGTAAGGATGCCGAAGTTTGATTTATTAAAATTTTAAGTAAGTTTATGAGGAGGAGGACGATAACTGGGAAAAGTGTAGGAGTATTATTCAAAATATTTATTTTGATGCCTAAATATACCTAAATGTTTAAACCGTTGAGATCTACTGACCACAAAAAAAATCCATGCTCCTTTTTAAGCTTTAAATATTTTTCTTAATTCATTTCTTTAGATTTCTTAAGTTTGTAGTTGTAGCTTGTTATAACAATTTGGTACGAATATTCGAGATCCAACTGGTATCCGGATCATACCGGTATCACCAAAACTAAAGCCTATGACTAATTTGGCTCCTGGATCGCACTTGGTTTATTGTCTCGATAATATGGTACTAATGTTGCTAATTAGATCAGTGGCTCCAACGAAGCATCTCGAAGATATCGTAAACATTTATTGGAGTTAGCAATACGTCGCATGCCTGGTGGTTCTCACGTACCTTCATGACATCGCGTAGTAAGCTATCATCTGACGAGAGTCACGAGCGTTTATTTTCTGGCAAGGTATGTTGTTCCGTTGATCGATAAATAATATAATAGGGTGGTGAATTTTTATTAATTTTTTTCTGCTTTTTAACTACATGACTGAAAAAATTCTCATTTTTTTGATGAACGCTCGTTAGGTGTTGAAAATCAATGGTTTTGGATATTTTACACGCACATTGGGAAGTGAATGCGTCAAAATGGAAATTTTTTAACTTTTCACCATTGGATAATATTATTTAAAAATTACTAGTAGATGAAAATAAATAGCAGTATTCTCAAAACATTCAAAAGTACACACAAAATTTTATGCGTGAGCAGTGTTCCCAAAACATAAAACTACAAACAAAATTTGAACCAATGACTATTTTGCCGGAGGATACAATTTAGCGCATATTTGTCTCTAACGGCCAATTTCTTCACTGGACGAAAACTGGTTTTCGGTGAAAACCAGTTTTCAGGTTGCTGGTGACCAATTAGCCGAAAACCGGTTTTCAATGAAAACCGGTTTTCATCCAGGTGGTTAAATTGACCTTAAGAGTGTGATACCTGTTCTCCAGTTTGTCTACTCCTATAAAACGTAAACGATCTCTTACCAGCGCGTTTGATTCATCACTATACAAAATTCGAATTGAATTAGCTATGGTCTTGTTTCTGATTCCTTTTATTATCCCCTATGCTACCGCTCCAATCATATATGGTGACCATACGTCCTGGTATCCCAGGACATGTCCTGATTTTTCACTGACTGTCCTGGTGTCCTGGGTAGTCGAGGCAAAAGCTTGATTTGTCCTGGTTTTTCTCCTGTAAGCCTAATAACAGGTGTTCAATAAAAAATGAAAGTTTTTTCAGTCATGTAGTTGAAAAACAAAAAAAAATCTTCAACGAATTCAGATTTTTTTTATTAAAAACATAAGGTTTTTTCTTCAAAAAAAAAACGTCAATGAATATTGGAGAAGGGGCCTTGGTCAGCCGTACGACGCAACTTAGTCGCGATGCTCTCACAAGAGCACTGGACGGCACTGACGTCCTTCTTCCGGATACAATTCCGAATCCTGCTGGTAAACTGCTTCGTATCCTTGACTCGCCAATTATTTTTATAAACTAAAGCACTGAGGGAGCCGAAAAAACCCCAATGGGACGGCACTGGGGCAAGTTAGTCGGGTTTCTTTCTTTCGGCACGTACGGTACCTTTTTCTGCTCAGCGTCTTCTTGGCGTAATGGGAAGACGTCTTGTCCGGCCAGAAGACGTACATACCAACCGTATGATGCTCTTTTAAGAACGGCAGAAGAATTTTCTCAAGACACTCCTCCTGGTATACTTGTTGATTGATGGCCAGACCGCTCGGCTTGAACCACGGTTTTGAAATCCCTCTGTCCGATATGGCGATGTACAGCATAACATTTCTTTTAAATTTATGCTTAAACTTATATTTTACTGTGTGTGGCCGACCTGTCGCTGGAATAATAGCTGTCATTTCCTAGAATGTGGGTGTTCGAGAGCAGCACGAACAACGTCTCGCGGTAGTTCTTTGTCATCCACCGGCACTGCGATTTCACGGGGACCGAGTCTTCTTCCGACAGATGATATTCTCCATCTTGAGGGCTCGGTGAATCAAGGCCGCCATCACGCAAACTGGTTTCGTCTTTGTCGAACAGCTTTTTCAACGCTTCCTTCTTCTTCTTCGGCATTATCTTTACCGGCGGCCGCTACCGGCCTTCCGCTCCACGCTCAGGGATGCCGGGATCTGGTAAACTGTACTCACTGGCACGTTTTCGTCTCGAAAGTGGTCTACCGTAAACTTTTTTCCACGATGGCCAAGTGTTTCGTAAAACCGCACAACACGCTCGTGGAGTACTTGCTGTTTCGATGCCATCTTCGATTGAACTGACAGCACCCGAGCGAAAAGAAACATGTCTCCCATTTACAGGGAGTCCGGAGAGCAATTCTCTTGGAGAGAAAAGAATTTACGCTCTTTTCTTTAATTACAGAAAGGTATTGAAATCATTCTCATTTTTTATTGAAACCCGTTGTATTTCTAATTATTGAGTTTTCGCTTTATTCACTCTGCTCCCGAGTACGACAAACAAAACTTAATACACTCGAATCTCTCAATTGTACCATCCGATGCCTTTTTTAATCTCTCAATAGTACCTCGTTATTTCTTTTTCCAACCTACTTTTTTTATACGGAAATTGAAAAGAGAAAAAGGCGTTCGTATGTACGTACCATATGAATGAGCTGTAGTCTGTTTGCAAAAACTGCACTGGGGCAAGTTAGTGATTTCGGGATCCGAAAAAATTCCTTTAGTACCTACCTCTAAGAAGGCACATCGAAGTTTTGGCGATTCTGCTTCTTCTAGAGTTCTCTTGCAAGTGGCAGTTTTTCGTTTTGCTGGAATTTCATAAAAAGGAAAATGGCAACAATAGCTGTCGTGGAATAACCTTATTGAGCGCTCTCTCGAACTGGTAATTATGGAACCCCTTTAGGATCAATACCAGTTCCTAATCAGTCTACTTTTCCATCTCAATCGGATCGGAAGCTATAATCGCGCTGCTTGTTAGGGACCATTCATAAATTACGTAACGCAAAAATTGCTCAAAATTGACTCCCCCCTCCCCCCATGTAACAAATTGTCACAAATTCCTTGAAATTTTTTTTTCACCATATGTAATAAGCTGTCGAACCACCTCCCCCCCCTAAAAGCGTTACTTAATTTATGAATGGTCTCTTTTAATAGTGCAGTGAATCAAACGAACGTTTCTACATACAGTCTGTTGTCTATATGTACCGCGCCAGTAAAGCAATCGAAAAATAACAGTTGTCCCAAGCCAGTGTGGAAAATAATGAATCGTTACTTTCATTGATGCGGTATAAATCGTTTATTTAAAAATGATTGAAACTCAGCAGCAAAATTTGAACAATCGTCGATACAATACAGTGTTCGTTTGTCCAATCCGCCCTTGTGTTCGCGAAGTGGAACAATTTATAAAGGGGCATACTCGTAATGCGTAATGCGCATTTAAAACATTGGCCGTGCAAAAAGTTTGGCTATGCGAAACAACATGCAAAACGTCGTTGCACATGAGAATGTTAGAATCAATATACCCGTTAGATTGACGATGATAAGACTGGTGTGCGTCTGCACGATCTATCCCCGAGTACAACTAAAAAATTCACTATTGATGTCGAAGTACGTAACAGTGAAAGTTTGAAACCTGGAGAAACTTTTTTCCAGCTATATCCAATGGTGTTCGTATCGTGAGAATGCGATTTACGTAACCTATTCCTTCATATCTGAACATTCAATACGAAATAGAAGGTGTAAGCAAATCTCAAATCACGCTGTGCACATATGAAGGACAGATCCCTACGCGCCAAGCCATGTGCGAAAGCCTCTAATGAAACAACATCAACTGCGAGCAAACCCAACAACATTAACTAAATCACCATCAACCGGAGTTGCAACTCAGCCACCAACGAATGCTGGAACAACAGAATCTACACACAGCGTGTCCGAGCATTGTGATGCTACTTACCAATCAACTGCCACCACCCCCGACAATAAAGTAAATGACAAAAAATTCAGATACACGATCGTGACCCGTGCTGGTCCCACAAACGATTAAAACCAGGTAATCGTGAAAACCCATACAACATCAAGAGGACAGCATGGACGAAAACGATAAACCGAGTGAAAGCGGACTAAGTGATTTACATGGCTTTGCGCATGGGCATGACGTGTATTTAGTGCTGAAAACTCCTCGCCTGTTCCTGCATAGACGATCTCATAATAATTTGTCTCATTTGCTCAATTCAGGATTTCCGACTTCTCCAACAACAGCATGAAACTTTCGCTGGTGGTGGTGTAGCAAGAACTTCGCGTGTGTGTAAATTCTAAAAAGCACGGTAATCGAATTCCCACGAAAAATTTTCTGGTAGAGCTCTTCCTCCAAGACCCATAGAACTTTTTTACTGCCGAAGCTCTGCCTGCCCGACCCAAAATCTTTGTAACTGACGAAAACCTGTGGAGAAGGCACAGTCGATTGATAGGTAACGGGGGGAGGGAGTCCCCTTTCGACTGTCCTAGTTTTTTACTCGCCTCATATGGTCACCCTACAATCATAGCTGTCCCATGTTCTAAATCTCCGAGTCGATAAAAAATGCTATGAAAGTTCAAAACATGTTCTTTTATTTAAGACAAAAGTATTCCGCTTATCATTGTATTTTTATTAATAGGACATATTTTTGATGACTTATTATGAAATGCACTTTTTACCATTGTGAAATTCTATTTTTAAGAGTAAAAGCTTCAACTTGAGTATTTTCATTGAGGGCTGCCTTGGGCTGATCTGATTTTCCAGCATTTGTCGTGCTTTTCTTGCACTTTAATTTGTTTACCGAGTGGTTTTCGTATTTCTGCCCGTTCAGAAGTTATCGGCATTGGAAAAAGAGCTATTTTCAATCAACATTCCGTCTTCGGCAAAGTAATGCAGTTTAACAGTCCAAACAATGTTCTAGAACCTTTATATAATGGAATAAATCCAGAATAAAATTTATGATGAAAAACAGTTTTGAAGGGGCCTTTCACAAATAATGCCCTATAGCTCAAAAAGCTTGAAAACTACAGAATTGAGATTATCAGGTAAAGCATTTGCAATGAGTTTCCCTACAATTTGCTGAATTTTTGAATTTTTCTATCTGAATTATTGAAGAAAATATATTTCGTAACTCACTATTAAGGGGATTAATCATCAATCCGATAAGATAGAAAGAAGGGGAGTTATATTCCAAGAAACTTTATCAAAGACACTACATTGCTAAAGTCAACAGTTTTGACGCAATCAAAGAAACCCCCTTTTTGGCTCCTTGGAACCACTCGTATGCTTAAAGTTGGATTAGACAACCGTCGGACGGTTCGGTTTAATACTGATAGGGCATTAAGTTTAATTTTTCTGCAAACTAACAACTTGAGATAGTTCCCAGGTTGCTTTTTATTATGTTGGATGGAAAAATGAAGACAAAAAATCCCGATTGATCAACTTTTCTGTTTTATATACCAAAATTTTTCAGTTGGTTGATAAAAACGAGTCATTACTGTATATGATCATTTTGGTTTTAATCGTTTTTTTCATCCAGCATAATTTTTTTATTTATTTTCTTCATTTGTGTTAATTTTTTATATTTTGTTCGTTTCATTCTTTTGATTCATTCTGTTTGCATGATGCATTTTATTCGTATCTTGCATCTAACTTACTCTGGTCACTGTTTTGATTTTATTTTTATTTGTACTATTATTTTTCAATTTCATTTGTTTTATTGATTTTTTATATTTTATATAGTTTATTCGAGGTTTTATTCGTGCAGGACTCGAAACTGTGTTTATCCCACCTCTAGTTCGGTGTCTACTTCGCATGAGTTCTGCAAATTAATGAATTATCCAACAGTGATATGTGTAAGAAATGTTTAATTTTACTGATAGGTGGATTAAATCGGTTTGTCAATTTCAGACCACAGTGTACTGCTATTACCGTTACTACAACTCAAGATCCAGTGTAAACACTATGGTTTATCGGAATTTCTGAAAATGTGCAAACTAACATTCAGAAATGATCAGAACAGAAAAACTACAGTTTCTTGATTCGTAAACCGAATAAGATCAATTCCCTCTATACGAGGAGGATACGCGCAGCATAAATTTAAAGCGCTGTATTACAAATTTTATCCCCAACCCCAAATAAACTCATAGCAAAATAATTTTGTCACATGAAAATATGCTCACACCGCATCTTCCATAGATTGGTTGTTGCGGTGACTAACAAAAACAACGTTGAACGCCCTCTCTAGGATTGTGCATAAGTTATTCGGTTTGTTTATTTGCGTCCCCCGTGCAGTTTAACATGAGAATATTTATTTCGCTGCTATCTACAGACGAAACAGGCAATAAAAACATTTTCGTTTCGATTGCCTAAAAATCCACGCACTCTTATGTGGTTTTCGTTTGAAGCGAAACTGAGTCAGTTCCTAACCCCAACTGCTGTCAAAATGTATGAACTGACAGCAGTTGGGGTTAGAACCTGACTCAGTTTCAGGTTCAAGCGAAATCGCCATTAAAAACGTGTAAAAATTCCATGGAAAAAGGCTAGAAAAGTGAGACTTCAGTGTATTGAAAAGCAACCTTCAGAAAACAAATGCCATCTATGAGTAGCGATTGCTACAGATGTGAGTCGTTTTATTGTAAAGCTCAGTTGGTTGAGCTTTGTATATTGATAGCATGGATGTGCGTTGTTTAGTATACGTATAGGAGGATAGGGTGATGTAAGATTATACGTATAGGCGAATAGGATGATACATTGCGCTGGTATCGGTATTACTCAGCCTTCTGGCAACCCTATACCATCATATGGAGTTTGACAGCGACCGACATATATGGGGCGTTATAGCTATAAAGCCCCAAACAAAGAACTATGTTCGGCACTATGCTCGATATTCAAGCATTCCACACGACGTTTTGCATCTTGTGGCATGATTTAATATCATATCATTCAGAATATCGACATTTTGTAACTAAATACAGCTTCTAATCATTCGGTTTAAAATCAATGTTTTGTCTTTCATGGCAGTGATGCTGGCTGTACAGAGACGTCGTCCTTGATAGGGGGCTGGTATTACTATATTGATAAGCTATTGCGCGCTTCCCATAAAGCTAGACCTGATCTCAAAACTGCGAGCTGTCAAAACACATGTATTTCAAGTTATAGAGATGGTGCTTTCATTGACAGACCAGTCGAACTAACCAGTCTATGAGAAGAATTTAGAGGAAGAATGGTAAGTGCGCAGTGCGGTTAGAATCCAGTTTTTGGTGCCACAACCCAAATAGAAATGTACAGTAACAAAACTATGAATTTCGCTGTGACAGTACAGTAATTTTACAATAATTTGCAGTGAATTCTAGTATTATGCTACAATACAACAACAATAAACTTTCACGTTTCTACAGTAAATTTCAATGTAAAATCGACTTTTACAGTATAAAAGGGGGTGGTTATGTATCTTAACACTACAAAAATCGATTTTTTCCTTACATTTTTCTCACGAAAACAGTAAAATTTAATGTGAATTTACTGTATCAGTTTTTTGTTGAACAATAAAATTGATTGTTATTTGAATTTTTATTGTAAATCTACTGCGAGAACTTTGCGTCGAACAATTGTGAAACAGTAAAAACTATAATATTTATTGTTTTATGATTGTTTGTAGGGTAAATGCTATTGTAAAATTCTATTCGGGAAGCTATAAGATCACAAATCACGATTTCCGTTCAATTTGCAAGTAAGTTTATTTGTTGAATTGAATTTGCTTTAAGGTGTGCGTCTTAGGCACAGTTCCCCTACTACTACACAATAAGTTGTATAGAGATAGCTTACTGGTGGGTTTAAATGGGACGGATCACTAGAGAGATCTAGTAGAATTGGGCAGCGTTAATTCTGTATTTTGACGAATCGGATAGCAATCTGTCTTTATAAATCAATGTAGAAATGTTTGATATTTTGATTGGTACAGTATAATTTTTGTATTTGCTGAAAGGGACCACTGCAAGATGTAATTACCGGATCGTTATTTTTCACCATTCCCATTTAATCTGACTATTTGATATAAGTTCAACGTAGTCAAAATAGTACATATAGGTGGTCAAATGAACAATCACTCGTTAATCCTTCAGAATGTTTCTGATAGAATAAGAATAAATACAATGTGCACCAATAGATAAAACTTAGACAACTTCTATGTTAACAAAAAATGGAAATCATTTATTGCATTATTTCATATCTACAAATATATAGTACGGTCCTGTGTATCTGAAATTCCAAAATTGGCCTTCTTAAACTGTATCACATTTGTTACTTGACTAAACATATAAGCTAGCGAACTAATCAATGGGACTAAAGAGATTCTTAGGTCAGAGTAAACCATCCTAACCGTGGGAGGGCTTCGTGTCTTATCTATAATATATCAACCTAAATGATAGCTCAGTTTTTAACTTAACTTAGTCTAGACAAAAATTCCTAGTCTAGACAATAATTCCAATAAGCATTCAATGCCCTGTACTTTTTGCATTACCCTCAGGAGATAATCATTGATTAACCATAAAAATTCGACGAAAGGTATTGCTGATACTGTTGTTCAGCTTGTGGTGCCAAAACAAATTTATTGTTGAAATGATGTTTCTCCAACTCCTCTTGTTTGTATACGAAAAGTGGACGGAAAATGATCTCCCGCCTGGCACGACTGAGCTTCAGTTGTTGATCGGATGGTTCTATTGATGCCGCGGGATTGTCTGCCTGCACTGAACTTTCAGAAGAAATTAGATCCCTATCCGATGGGAAGCAGGCGGCCATGATACACATGGTCATTAGGAGAATAACCTACAAAAAAGGAAATTAAGAGTTAGGGAAGGTGGCAATTCAGGCTACGAAATCATGACGATTTTTTTCGAAATAAAAAAAAATTAAATACAAAATTTACCTTGATCGTAAAATTTTTCCTCAGCATTTCCATGTTTACTTGTTTACTACAATCAATTTACAATGATTTTTCGCTTTTATGACTGGTTAACTATTCACTGAATATTTTAGGTGCTTTTTTAATTTGTCGCTGCTCGAAAGCTACTGGCTTGATTTGCAGCATGCCACTGTGGTTTTATACCATTTCGAAAGAATAAAATTCGCACTTTTCCACTTCACTGACCACAAGCTTTGCGTCAAGCTTATCACGAGTCAGCGTAGCTCAGGTCTGTAAGTATAACGCTTTGCAGGAGGTACGTGATCTTGGCCAAGGAAAAAGGAATCGATGTGGGGAATGATTACGACAGGATCATTTCGCGATTTGGTTACTTTGAGCCAAAGAAAAACACTTTGTGCGAAGTTCGACATAGTACAGTTTGTACACAACTTCCCAGGAGCTAACATTATTTGGTGACTGTCGTTCAGCACACATTTTAAACTACTATACTATATAAAACTTATAGTACAGTTTGTACACAACTTCCCAGGAGCTAACATTATTTGGTGACTGTCGTTCAGCACACATTTTAAACTACTATACTATATAAAACTTAATTTAAAACTACAAATTTAAACTATTATAATAAATAAAACTATTTTTACACATGTTCGTTTCCGTTGACCGCTGTTCGCACTGAGAACCCATCACCGATGCCAGAGAGGTGCCTCTACAATCATAGAGATCGGCCCATCAACACATGGATCGGGACTAACGGTTTTACTTCCCTTTCGAAGGAAGACGTGACCGCAGATTTTTCACCGCAGAAAATCTTAACGACCTCGACTGGAAATGAATCCAGCCTCACCGGGGTGAGAAGCAATCACGCTTACCACTCAACCACCGCACCCATCTAAATGAAACTGGAACTGGAATTTGTCGAATGCCGAAATTAATTTGTTATACTTGATCTTTAAAAAACCGACTTGTAATATTTTAGTTTTTACTTCACATAAACCATTATATGTTTCGATTTCACTATGTTTCATCAGTAAGTAGAACTTCAGTGCTTGTGGGACTTCATCTGTGACCAGTTGTTTGCAGTCTTTTGGATTTAGCGTCTATTTGATGGCCAAGTCGGTCGCTCAGGTACAGAAAGGACAATGTCAAAGTGAGTGTGTAATATAGCAAAGGTATTTGAACAAGTTATTTTATAGAAAACTAGGCTATTACTGGTCAACATTACATAGGTTTGTTGCAGCTTAGTTTGAAAATATGGTGGTATGTGAAATATGGACGTAAAAAACGCACACAAGCCTTCTGTTCAACATGCCATTTTATGTTATAATTTTACACATCTTATTGCAGATTGCTCGGTGATAAAATAATGTCTCAACAGGTCGCCAAATTGCACTACAATCGACTTGCAATGCAATACTACGCATCAGCTGACCGACCCCATCATGTGCATACTTATCAATTAGATTAAAACAGCGCAAATGAGCTTTCTACGCATTTCTTTTTGTACTAGGTGCAGAATAATCAAATGCTATTAGTCATAGTTTCGGGCCAATAATTGATGACAAACGAATCTCGCTCTCCTCGAAATTGAAATTTCATCAGCAACGCTCATTGCTGTCCATATCATCTGACTCGAGATATTTCTAGCACCTGTTTTCCGAACATACTAGCGCGAATATGTTAATTGAATTTAAAACGTTATTGTTTCCAGTAGAAACTAGTATACACAATAGGATAGGGCAGTTACTGACATCGTAGCCGATATGGTATGTATGTTGGTACCATGTAATGAATTGAAACATACGAGAGATTCCAATGACTCGGTGTTTAGTTCGAATAACGTAATACACTAAAATATTACGAACCAGGACCTTGGAAACTGCCGCTAGCTTAATCACTATAGTTTTAGCATATGCCACAATGATTCAATTATCATGTTTAACGTTTGTGATTATTTTAAGCTCGATGACTGGCTATGTTTTGGGTTTGAAGATATTAATAGATTTCTACAATCGCACCTGGTTGAGTCACTTATGATTAGCGACTGCAATGGTGAAACACTGAAGGTTTTCCAGATTTCGCGCGAGAAAACGATGCTCTAAATAATGGACCGGTCTTCAAAAGCCGCAATCGATCATGCATATCCACCGGTGGTTTCTAAACGTGGGTTAGCCAATAGATGAGTCAATCCTATCTGTTTTAGACTTTTTAGAAGTGAGTGATGCCAAATTTGGCCCTACAGCGGTCGGGACGATGGATTAACGAAAGGGTCGAAGCGTATGTCGATTTCCAGCTGTCAAAGTTAGTATGAACGTACAGTTTTACTACACGGTGTTCCTAAAACCGTTATTAACTAAAAAAAATGACCACAAATTTGGCATACGGCATTCGAAAGATACAGTATCCAAGCATCTTCTCAGTGAATTTCAAAATGATCCATCGAGGGATTCGAGAGATATGGCGATTTGAAGTTTTGTGATACGTTTCATAAGGCTACCAGCAAACACCCACTGGTTTGGTCCAATCTCTATGAACAAAAAAATATTTGTCTACTTATTTAGTACATGGCATTCAAAAGATATAGTAATCAAGTATATCTCCTGCAAGTTTGGAAATATTTCATTGACGGAATCGAAAGTTATAACGGTTTGGATGTGGTATGCGGTCATAGATGGGTTTTCCACTAGACTTCAAGCGTAAATCCATGTTTGTCCATTGACTATTTAGATCGTTTATACGTGTCGCGATTTTTTTAAAGGAAACCTTTACCATTTTATTACATAAATATAATGTACAAATGGTGTTATTAATATGGTGCACTGAAAAAATATGAAAATAGGGTTGTCTACCAAACGTTAAATATAATGTGAAATTTAAAAAAATAGATGAACGTTGGAATGTTTCTTCAAAAGGCCATATATCAATGGTATGTTGACTGATTCAAATTATTTTTTCATTATTGAACAGGTAGACGTTTCATCGTTAATTTTCATCAAGAAGTATATAAAATAGAGTTGGCTACTTCAAACAATAGACAACTTAATTATCCTCAACTATATGTATTATCACTATTTAGTAAATATCTTTATATTCAAAACGACGACCTATCAATTTCTATACATTAGTTAAATGCAACGAACGCAAACTACAAATCATGGAAAAATAAAACCATAAATTCAATACACATATTCAAAAATATGAAGGTATTTGGTAATTCAGATCAATTTATGTTATGATACGGTTTTTGTTGGAAATTTTGTACAATCGTGATTCGCTGGTTGGGTTGACAGATGTTAAAACTGGGGGATGTTATTAGTAGGGGGATCAAAGGGGATGTTATTAGTACAAGTTCATCTGATCATATCTCTAACTATTGTCAGTTTTATTGTCGAATTGAATTTAACATGAGAATTTGACATTCAGATGTCGACAATGGACCAACTAGCGGAGGTCCAACTAAAAAGCGGCTCCTGTTAAAAATTAAGCGACCAGCGAATCACGACTGTGTTAGTTTAAACATTTCATATATCCATAATTTGTAGTAAACAGCAATTGCAATCAACTAGTATATAAAAATTGATAGGCCGCTATTTTTAATACAAAAATAATCACTAAATAATTATAATACATATAGTTGAGACCAATTATATTGTCTATTTATTTATGTAGACAACTCTATTTTATATTCTTCTTGATGAAAATTACCGATGAAACGTCTACCTGTTCAATAATGAAAAAATAATTAGAATCAGTCAACATACCATTGAGATATGGCCTTTTGAAGTAAACATTCCAACTTTCATCTATTTTTTTTAATTTACACATTATATTTAACGTTTGGTAGACAACCCTATTTTCATATTTTTTCAGTGCACCATATAAATAACACCATTTGTACATTATATTTATGTAATTAAATCGCAAGGGTTTCCTTTAAAAATCACGACACGTATAAACGATCTAAATAGTCAATGGACAAACATGGATTCACGCTTGAAGTCTGGTAGAAAACCCATCTATGACCGCATACCACATCCAAACCGTTATAACTTTCGATTCCGTCAATAAAATATTTTCAAACTTGCAAGGAATATACTTGATTACTATATATTTTGAATGCCATGTACTAAATAAGTAGACAAATATTTTTTTGTTTATAGAGATTGGACCAAACCCATGGGTGTTTGCTGGTAGCCTTATGAAACGTATTATAAAACTTCAAATCGCCATATCTCTCGATTCCCTCGATGGATCATTTTGAAATTCACTGAGAAGATGCTTGGATACTGTATCTTTCGAATGCCGTATGCCAAATTTATGGTCATTTTTTTAGTTAATAACGGTTTTAGGAATACCGTGACTAGTGATCAAGAGTGAGGTGCAGATAGGGAAATATGGTTTTTAGATGGTAGTGGTATTCAGAATGTTTAAAAATCAGTAAATATTTTCAACCAATTGAAATATGCCATAGAATGTTTCTAGAACTTTTTTTTGCTAAATTACGCAGTAACTGTCAAATTAAATGAACACGGTTGTCATTTGATAAGACTATTTTGATCAGAATTTGTATATCACTGATATATGTTAAGGGTAAGCGATATTATGCAAATTAAATAAGACCATTCTTAATAGAACCTCGAAACAAGGGTTTTTGATTTATTTTTATGTAAGATATGAAATAAGAATCTAAATAACTTAAAACACACATGCGAAAAAAAAAATCGTTAACAATCTTATTGATTAGTGAATGTAATTAAACATTCCACTAAGGCCGTCAAAACATTTTTTTTATTTTAAGAAAATGTAGTTTTTATATTAAGTAACCCACTAATGAACTAATCGTTCTAGAATTAGTCGAACACTTTGATCCGTAAAAACTAAATAATCATTTCTGAAGCACCATAATGCGATGCAAATCAATTCGTTTCAATATGGAACATAAATTCAGCTTATCATATTTACTGTTGAAAAAATCATTATAAACGACAAAATACTTAGTTTTGAGCCACCCTGATAAGTAGTATAGTTAATTTCTATTTTTTAACCAAAATAAGAAGTCAGCTTACAAAAATGTATTTAACAAATTTTTTGAACCTTCGCAACAAAATAATTATTTTGAGCCAACCTAATGCATAATGAAGATTTTTCTACACGTGGTAATATCAAAAACGATTTGGCACACGAAAATAATATACAAAAGTTTTTAAAATCATTTCGATCAAATATATATTTTTTAGACACCCTAATGAATAGTAAATGTTTATTTTTAATATGTTTTAATATCAAAAACGAATTCAGCGTACCAAAAATACATAAAACCGTCATAGCTGAACCGATACAGCAAAGTTTTGACTTTAGTCCACCTTTTGTTCTAAGTCGTGCCACTGTGAGATGGCGCGAAATTAACGGGCACGGTGTATTTATTAGAACAATTTCATGCAAAAAAAAATCAGCATCTCTGAAACTTCGGAATATGAAAGAATGCGCTTTCCCTTTTCATTTGAAACTAAGATCAAAATAATCCGTCGGGGGGTCCAGAGCAACTTTTTTTCGTAACAATATAGGTTTTACTATTGGAGATAGTTCATATTTCTGTCCCTAGATGGTGCTTTATGCATTCGAACAATACTAAAAGTGAGAATTTGATAGAAAATTTAATTGTCTACAAGTTTGTTGACCACTAAAAATTGATCTGAAACCATCCGGAAAAGTTGTTTAAGATTTTAAAGTTATATCTAAGATAGTTTCACACGAGGCCTAGTGGTTTGGAAATATGTTTTCTCGCACTTATTACATTACCAAAAAAAATAATTGGGTTTAGTGGCATGAAAATATTAGACGGGATTCATTACGTTGACAATTCTAATTGAACTTCTGAAAATAAGGATGTTTGACAGAGTCAGAAAACTATTTGTGCTTTTGGTTTGTAATCTTTCCCGATGGGTTCGAAGGGCCTACAATTCATCGGAAGGTATTGCTTGGTTACAAGAGTTTGCTTACATTTATGTTTTAGAAAGGACCATACGTCGTATAATTTAGGTTATGATCGCTTAAGTCAGCTATTATAATTCCGTTCAAGACGAAATGTTGGGACACACCGTTTCTAATTTAACGCAAACCACAGCAGTAACTTTCCAAATTAGTGGTTAGCGGACGGATTATTTTGATTTTGGTTTCAAATGAAAGGGGAAAGCTCATTCTTTCATATCCTAAAGTTTCAGATATGCTGAATTTTTTTGCATAAAGTTGTAAAAAAAAGACACCGTGACGGGAAACAATTGATTACACTTTCATCTTTGGATTTCGAGATTTGATGTCTTAGAAACATTCATTATGCGTGACAAACTGCATCTTCTGGCTGAAACGGTTTTAGGGTGGTCCTTAAAATGTCAAAGTTGTAGAAATTATTTCAAATTTTAGTTAAGATAGAATGATACTTTCTTCTGCAATATTCTAGAACAATTAATTCTGAGCAACTTTGTTGAAGATTTTAACTTTGTATCTCAAACAGTTTTCATTTTATAGTGAGTTCCATGTCATAACTTAGGGTGTCTCTTAAAAAACAGTTTTCTCCGTACAGTTTTTTAGTGTGATTTTTCTTTTGCTTTTGCTGAAAGAAGAAAATTTTTATCTTGTCTGGTTCAAAAGTTATACATAATTTTCACTGAAAAATAGGCCCTTTTCAAATGTCTATATCTTCAAAGGGGGAAAACGAAAATTGATAATTTTGATTGCATTTGAAAGCTTGTACTTGTGTCTACAATATATTAAAAAAATTGGAGAACGCTTTTTTGTCTTTCTGAAATAAATCAAATTTAAGTAAAAGCATTTTTGCATATATTCCTACAGCGCTCATATAAAAAAATATTTATTTTACGCAGATTCTGTGAATTTTTGCCAAGACTTTTCAAGGACCACATACATTTGCAGGTTTTTCATATTGCTGATAGTGCAATGACCATATTTTGGGCCTATTCGTTAGGGTGCCGCACTATATCATCAATCACTCGAACTATGTACAATCGTTGATATGCATATGAATTATGATCAATGCGTTAGAGTCAATAAAGAAAAAACTTGTATCCCAGCGCAATAGATACTAGAATCGCGTTCCTCTTACTTCCACCCTACTATACCACCAACAATAATGAAGCCAGCGAGAATGCAAATACCAAATATACACTGGAGTCTTTTACGCGCGTATCCCCTGTGTAAAGGAATAGTTGTATTCGCGAAATTCTCTTTTTTCATCTTCGTCGATGAAGCTTCGATCATACCTATTAATTTTGGTGGTAGAGGGTGTTTGATGATTTAAACTCCACAATAAGCACGACTTTTAAAGATGTCTAATAGCGGAAAGCGTTACCAAACATCTTAGCTACCATGAGTCGAACTCTCATCAGTTCCCCATTTGATAATCAAAATCATGCTTAGTTTTAGTATTGCACATGATGTATTAAAGCTCTTTGAAGAGTGGTTTTCCAAATCTACGACAGTTGGCAGTGAAAATTCGTGTGAGTTCAATTGCAACTTGTTTGAAGATAAGAAGTTAATCAAAACAAACTTAAATGACAGCTTGTCGGTCACAAAGCCAAACAATTAATATATATATCTATGCACCAAATCAAATTTCAGTGAATGATACAGACATACATCTTCGTATATATCTGTAATGTAACTATGTTTTACTTGCCGCAAGGTTCTACTGTATCGATTTTGTTGGTGCGTCGGCGGTAAAACATGATGATGAGTTATGTTCTACCATAGACCATGCAGTAGACTTGGGTGCAACGCCCAACTCCTACTTTTTTTTTTTTTATTCAATTCGTTTATTTGATAGGCACAAATGCGTTAGCTTGGCGGTGCCAAATTCTTTTGTTTTTACATTTTGGATATCTTAAAACTAGGAGGTTACAATGTTGAAATATTTTTTTTATACAAGAAAAAAAAAAAGTTTACAGCTATCTTAAGACTAGAAATAAGATTCAATATACAAGAGAGGGCCAAAAGATTTTTTTTATGAAAAATTTTAAAACAAGGGATTCAGTTTGATATACAAGAGGGGGAGTAATAGTATTTTACGAAATATTTTACAGTTATCTTAAAACTAACAAAAGGTGGAACAAATATTTATGAGAAATTTCACAGATATCTTAAAACTAGGGATACAATTCTATTTACAAGATGGAGGACAAGAGTTTCAATAAAGAGTAAAAATTACAGCTATCTTAAAACTAGGAATACAGAAATCAAATTTGATTTTTTAACGAAGACTTATGCTTGGTCAAGATATTTCAGAGGGGGGCCTATTTCCACATCAGTGTAGCAGCAGGTGTGTCGAGGACAGGGGAGAGAAGACGTATATGGTGACAGGGAAAGAAGAGCAAAACTTGCAACTATCGCGCAAACGGGAGATCAGCGAAACAAATTTGCGCCTCAGTCTAGTAAGTCGTCGAGTACCGGGTTGGCGGATGGTATTATTCGGACCCGCGGGGAATCCTTAAAAAGTCATCGGACATCAAGTCGCTCTCGCTTCAGTTTCCTTCTATGCAGGCGTAGTGGTAAAGGCGACGGCGGTTACATAGTGGCACTCTGCAGCTGATCGGTTCCACAAGCAAGAGGAAATTTCTAAAAACAAGAAATAAAAGAGAGGGGCTAAATTGGGATATTTATCGTTTTAATGAAATTGTAAATAAGGGACATATAGGGGAGATCGCGATTTGCTAGCATATCCCGGACTGGGACATTGGGTGGTCTACCTCGGGCCCGAAGGGAATCCTTTAACAGAGACCTGGCGTCACAATACTCGGCACAAACCCAGACAACGTGGTCGATGTCGTGATAACCCTCGTCACAAGCGCACAGACTACTCTCCGCAAGCCCAATACGCCGCAAATGTGCATGCAACGTGTAGTGGTTAGACATGAGCCGGGACATTACACGAATAAAATCCCGACCCACATCCATCCCCCTGAACCAAGGCTTCGTTGATACCTTCGGGATAATGGAATGTAGCCATCGTCCAAGTTCACCATTGCTCCATGAGGTTTGCCAACTGTTGAGTGTCCTCTGACGACAAATACTAAAAAATTCGTTGAAGCAGATTGGTCTTTCGTATATGTCACCATTTAATGCGCCCACCTTTGCTAATGAGTCGGCCTTTTCATTGCCCGGGATAGAGCAATGAGAGGGGACCCAAACAAAGGTAATCTGGTAAGATTTTTCAGATAACGTATACAAGGACTCCCGTATCTTCCCCAGAAAATACGGGAATTGTTTTTTGGGCTTCATCGCACGAAGAGCCTCGATAGAGCTGAGGCTGTCCGAGATGATGAAGTAGTGATCTGTGGGCAGAGTGTCGATGATCCCAAGGGTGTACTGAATAGCAGCTAATTCTGCGACGTAAACTGAAGCGGGATCATTGAGCTTGAATGAAGCGGTGATAGTATTATTGAAGATACCGAAGCCAGTGGACCCATCGAGATTCGATCCGTCAGTGTAGAACATTTTGTCACAGTCGACTTCACGGAATTTATTATAAAATATATTGGGGATCACTTGAGGGAGTATATGGTCCGGTATTCCACGAATCTCTTCCTTCATGGATGTGTCGAAGAATACAGTAGAATCAGAAGTATCTAGAAAACGGGCATGGTTGGGATTATACGAAGAAGGATTGATGCTCTGTGCCATGTAGTCGAAGTACAAGGACATAAAAGGGGTTTGAGAATTAAGCTCGACGAGTCTTTCGAAGTTTTCAATCACCAACGGGTTCAAGATATCGCATCGAATGAGCAATCGATATGAGAGTTCCCAAAATCGATTTTTCAACGGGAGAACGCCCGACAGCACTTCGAGACTCATCGTATGGGTCGACTGCATGCACCCTAAGGCGATACGCAAACAACGATACTGAATTCTTTCGAGTTTGATGAAATGTATGTTCGCCGCGGAGCGAAAGCAGAAGCATCCGTATTCCATTACCGACAGTATCGTTGTTTGATACAACCTAATTAGGTCTCCTGGGTGGGCACCCCACCATGTTCCAGTTATTGTCCGGAGAAAATTGATCCTTTGTTGGCATTTTTGTTTCAGATACCTAATGTGACATCCCCAGGTACCTTTCGAGTCGAACCAGACCCCGAGATATTTAAATGTGAAGACCTGATTGATCGTTACACCCATGAGTAGAAGCTGGAGTTGCGCCGGCTCACGCTTCCTAGAAAAGACGACCAGCTCAGTTTTCTCCGTGGAGAACTCGATACCCAGCTGAAGAGCCCAAGCAGACAAATTGTCCAAAGTATCTTGTAATGGTTCTTGCAAATCGGCAGCTTTGGGCCCTGTAACAGAGACCACCCCGTCGTCTGCAAGTTGCCTTAGCGTGCATGAATTGGCAAGACAATCGTCAATGTCATTCACGTAAAAATTGTAGAGTAGGGGACTTAGACATGAGCCCTGGGGAAGACCCATGTAGCTAAATCGCGATGTTGTTAAGTCGCCATGCGAAAAATGCATATGCTTCTCAGACAACAGGTTTAGCAAAAAGTTATTTAAAATCGGCGAAAGACCATGCTGATGCAGCTTCTCTGAAAGAACATTGATAGAAACTGAGTCAAAAGCCCCCTTAATATCCAAGAAGACTGATGCCATCTGCTCTTTGTTAGCATAGGCCATTTGGATTTCTGTAGAAAGCAACGCAAGGCAATCGTTCGTCCCTTTGCCTTTGCGGAAGCCAAATTGTGTATCTGACAGTAAGCCATTTGCTTCGACCCAATTGTCGAGGCGAAACAAGATCATTTTCTCGAACAACTTCCGGATACAGGAAAGCATTGCAATCGGTCGGTACGAGTTGTGGTCGGAGGCTGGTTTTCCCGGTTTTGCGATGGCGATGACCTTCACTTGCCTCCAGTCGTGAGGAACAATGTTACCCTCAAGGAACTTGTTAAATAAATTCAGCAAACGCCTTTTAGCAGAATCAGGCAGATTCTTCAACAAGTTGAATTTGATTCTGTCTAACCCCGGGGCGTTATTGTTGCACGATAAGAGGGCAAGTGAGAACTCCACCATCGCAAACGGTGTTTCGTTCGCGGTATCGTGAGGAGACGCGGCGTGGTATGTTTTCTGTACCGGGACAGAGTCTGGACAGATCTTCTTGGCGAAGGCGAATATCCAGCGGTTTGAATATTCCACGTTCTCGTTAATACTATTTCGGTTACGCATACGTCGAGCCGTACCCCAAAGAGTGCGCATCGCTGTTTCTCTCGTTAACCCGTCGACGAACCGGCGCCAATAACTGCGTTTCTTGGCTTTCATCAAACACTTCATTCGCTTTTCTAGCGACGCGTACTGTCGATAGCTATCGGGTAACCCGTCGTCCCGAAAGGTTTTATACGCAGTGGACTTTTCCGCGTACAGTTCTGAGCACTCTTTGTCCCACCACAGGGTGGGAGATCGTCCGTGGGTGTTCTCGCCCGGTACTGGTTTAGTCTGAGCTTGATTCGCACTGTCGAGAATCAAGCCAGCCAAAAACCTGTACTCTTCCTCCGGAGGAAGTTCTTGAATGGATTCGATTTTAGCGGATATCGCGGTCGCGTAACTCTTCCAATCAATGTTCCGTGTGAGGTCATATGAGACATTGATTGTTTCTGATGGTCTTGAACCGTTGGCAATTGAAATTACGATAGGCAAATGGTCGCTACCGTGGGGATCAGGGATCACCTTCCACGTGCAATCTAACTGTAGCGAAGTCGAGCATAGAGATAAATCCAACGCGCTTGCGCGTGTTGGTGGTGTAGGAATCCGTGTCATTTCTCCCGTGTTTAAGATGGTCATGTTGAAATTGTCGCAAAGATCTTGGATTAATGTTGATCTGTTATCATCGTGAAGACCACCCCATACCGTACCGTGCGAGTTAAAGTCTCCTAGAACTAGCCGCGGTGCCGGTAGGAATTCCGTGATATTACAAAGCGTTCGGTTCCCTACCGACGCTCTAGGGGGAATGTAGATGGAAGCAATGCTAAGGTATTTGCTTTTGATCCTTATTTCACAAGCGACAACTTCAATGCCTGGTGTCGAAGGGAGGTTAATTCGGTTGAAAGAATAGCACTTTTTAATCCCCAAAAGTACTCCTCCATAGGGGTTTTCTCGATCCAGACGAATTATATTAAAGTCGTGGAAGTTGAGATTTATATCGGAAGTTAACCAAGTTTCACATAATGCGAAAACATCACATTTTAAACTATGTAGTAAAAATTTAAAGGAATCAATTTTCGGGAGGATACTTCTGCTGTTCCACTGTAGAACAGTGATCGAATCAGTGACCTCGTTCGATGACTTAGCCATCGAAGGATACGATCGCTGCAAGGAGGGGCCATTTAGTAGTCAACTGCTTCAAAAATGTTTGCACTATAGGGAGAAAACGTATCAGAAGGCTTTTAAGAGGATCGGTAACATTGAAAGCTGTGAAAATTAAGTCCACGATGTCAGAAAATTTCATTAGTCCATTACTGGACTGAGTGTCTGTTTGAAAAAGAGGGACACTTGGGGTTTCTGGTGTCCCTGGAAGTGGTGGGTACTCCTTGTTTGAATTAAAATTTCCAAATCCAGGAGCAGATTGCTTCGGCATTAGTGCAGCACTTCCGTTGGATTTATTAGATGTGGTTGGCGCACTCTCAGAGGAGGACACCTTGGGACCCTTACGGGGCAGTCTAGGGGAGGCAGGATTTCTCCGCTTCCTGGACTCCCCCGGGTTAACAAAAGATGTTCCCTCTTGTGGATTATCAGATTCTTGCTCAACAGGAGCCAAAAGAGCAAAGGAGTTTTCGGAAAGGACAGATGGCGAAGCATTCTTTAACATTTCTGCATAAGAGCGCTTCGAGCGTTCCTTGAGGGAGCGCTTAATTTTATCCCCGCGCTGTTTGTACGCAGGGCATGATTTAAGAGCATGCGGAGGGCCCCCGCAGTAAACACACTTTTCAGTGTCTTTGTCACAAGAGTCATCCTCATGCTCTCCACCGCACTTGCCACATCGTTTTTTATTGCCACAAAAGGTGGCTGTGTGGCCCAACTGTTTGCAGTTGCTGCAGTTCATTACCCGCGGTACAAACAGGCGTACAGGCAGGCGAACCCTATCCAGAAGGACATAATTTGGAAGAGACGATCCGGCGAAAGTCACCCGAAGCGAGGCTGATGGTATATAGGATTCTTTATCTCCAGCGAGCGTGTGCAATTTCTTGCAGTCTAATATTTTCACCGGCTTTAGTAGGGGGTTTTTAAAACAGCCAGCCCCATACTTCAGCACGTCCTCGCATGTCAAACTCGCCTCGGTTATGACCCCGTCGACCTCTACATCTACACACGGTACATACACCCTATAATGCTGCGTAAAGCGGGTACAGGAAGCAATCCCGTTTGCCTGTGCGAGGTCGCTAACAACAATTTTTAACTTATTCGCGCGAACCTTTGTAATCTGGGTCACGGCCGAGTAATGCTCTGTCAGATCACGTGATATTTTCAAAATATCAAATGATTTATTGGTGGTCCGGAAGTAAACCACAAATGGCCCAGTCGAGTTCTCTGGGTATGCTTTTAGGCGAGGGGGTTTGGTAGGAGGCTTATCAGGGGATGTTTCATCATCCATATTATCATCGGTGGGCTGACCGTCGAGGGACATTTTAGCGCGAGATCAGCACTTCGCGCAAAGAACGATAAAAAGAGCAGTAACGGAATGTATCAAGGGCAAAACAGAAAATAATAGTAGAAGGGAAACAGGTACTTATCTTTTCGATGCCGATGACCTTTGCTGGGACTGGCTGACAATACCAGCACGACACACTTTGTTTTCGAAACAAAGGCCTAGCAATCACAACTGGTTTTGACACTGCACTGAGCACTGGACACAATAAAAACTGAGCCGGGGAAGGCAACTGCAAAAGCACTAGCACACGTCTTATCCGAGCGCAAGTCGAACAACGAATGAGCCCAACTCCTACTTAGCAGAAGGCAAAGGATTCTTCACATTTCCTTTCGATCATGTCCGTAGGGGCCGTTCATAAACCACGTAGACTCACAGGGGGTTCGGGGGGGGGGGGGGGGGTCTGGCAAAAGTCTACGTTTGTCTACGAGGGGGGAGAGGGGTTTTTGAAAAAGTCTACGTAGACTTTTATTTTTTGTTATTCTCGTATTACTAATTATAAATGGGATTTAAAGAGAGTTTTATTCAAAATATCGGTCTATTCAGCTAGGTGTATTTGTACAGACACTTCAAAGCTAGTACACTATTGAGGTAGCTACTCGTTAAACGACCACTCACCCCAGAACCCACGATTTTTGGACATCCTCACACGTTGTTGTTTCTTGCGTATATTTTGATATAGTTTTGATCTAGGAATAATATAGGGTTACCAAATGGACTGAGAGAAAATTAAGGACATCCCTGCCCAATGTTATGCCAGTTATGTCACTTGAGCAGCGATGCCAGAATTACAGATATGTCTGTATTTTACAGACTTTTGATAGCCTCCTACAGATGTAACCAGAGATTGGCAGACTTTTAAAAGGGTAATAGAGTTTAGAAAAATTACACTAGAATAACTGTATTCGAATACGAGTGATTCCTTCTTAATAGAATTCTATTTTCAATCTACTTTTAAAGTAATATTCTAGTGTAACTAGGATTTACACAACTATCTACAGACTTTTACAGACATTTTAATTATGCT
Organism: Topomyia yanbarensis; assembly: GCF_030247195.1. Classification (NCBI taxonomy): domain Eukaryota; kingdom Metazoa; phylum Arthropoda; class Insecta; order Diptera; family Culicidae; genus Topomyia; species Topomyia yanbarensis. The sequence goes on from NC_080672.1 coordinate 381,856,243, forward strand.
TCTACAGACATTTCAAAAAAACATGTGGCATCACTGCACTTGAGCCAGAATTCTGAAAAAAACTGTCGGAATTCTGGATAATTTTCCAGCGGTTGAACTGGGACGCTGGATCTCAATCGAGACAAATTAGAATGGTGTAGTGCCGGTCCCGAACGAAGATACCACTTTGGCCAAACCTCATATTGGGCTATCCAACAAATTAATCTCTTTGAATAAAGTTGATCTAAATAATTTAATACTGGGTGATTCATCATGACGTTTTTAATCTAGCAAAAAAATTGAAAAATGGAGTAAATCGCGAATTGTGTATTTGTCAATCGAAAGAACATTTTTTGCCATTTATTGTTTGAAAACAATTTTTTTTAAATGTTGACCATGTTGGCGTTTCAGGTAGTCCATTCGACTGGTCCAATTTTTGATGACAAATCCGACTATTTCAAGTGGTATCTGTCTAATTACTCGAGTAATATTGGTTTCCAATGATTGGGGATGTCACCGCCGCTATGTTTTCTTCACTGCGTGCTGGATGTGGTTGATTTGTTCGCTAATCATCCAATAACGAGAGCTACAACGCTTACTTTTTGATTGTATGGCGATTAGTTGAGTCATTTGGCCGATTATGTCGACCTTATGGTCGGAGTGCACTAAACACTAAACGCTGATTTTCGAAATATAGTTGAATAATTTGAAGATGGTGAACCAGTGTAAGTCGTTCCATTATGAAATGGCAAACAATACTAAACTATAATAGCATGACAGTTTGCATTTAGTACCCGTTAACAACTAGAAAATGCCATGTTAAAAACTTCATGTTGAACCACCCTGTATATGCCAAGGTTTGAGACTAAAATTAAGGACATTTGAAGTAAAATAAGGACGCTTTCCAAAAAACTCGAAAATAAGGACATGTCCTTTGTAATAAGGACGGTTGGTAACCCTAAATAATACAAAATTACAGTTCCAAAGACGATCGCCCAAAATTCCTCTCGACGGAAGATGTTGACTGTGAAATCATCTGAGACACCACTAGTTAGCAGACATGCATGGACCATTGAATGCATGAACCATAAAAAGTTAAAAAATGGTCAAAGTTAAGCATTAAAACCACCATTGTAACAACAAAACACCCGATTTTTAACAATAAGTGGATAATTTTTTTTTTATTTTTTTATTTATTGATTTCGGTGGTTAAAGCAGTAGTGTAGTTAAACTTCTACAACAAAGTGTTTACTGGAGTTAATCAGTTTTTCTTGTAATCATTTACACTGATTTCAAAACCTTTAAACACCCGTTAAATTTTACGTCTTGACCCTACGTAACTCCGTGCAAACCGGTTCTACTATATTTATATTGGAAATAATCGGAGTTATAATATATTATGATACTTTGCGATGATACTCTCAGGTGATATGGCTATTAATTACATAAGAAAAATAAATATATTTTTGGGAAGATTTAAATAGCTTCGTTCCCTTAATCAAATAAGGCAATTAATATTATCTTATTATCTTAGAAATATTGAAATTTGTTCACGAAAAGTGAAATTTGTGTGCATGTTTGGTTTATTATTTTAGTCTAGATGATAGTACACATCGACAGTATTATTTTGTAATTGTTTCTTATAATTTAACAATTTTGAATGCACCAGTAAGGCTCAAAAAGTGTTTAGCAATTCTGCATTGTTGGTGTAGGTCGCACTTCGGCCAAAATTTGAACTAGTTATAGCAATATATCTTTTACATATACTTGAGTGACTAACCTTGAAAAGAAGTATTCCGCTACACAAACGTTGGAAAGCACCTTGAATTGGTATTAATTGATTTGATGAATCATAGACAAAAAACCAATGTGAAAAACCTTTCTTTAATATTTAAAAAGCTTGAAATAAATCTGAACGCTAATTTTTAATTGAACATTATAATGGGCTTCTTGCTAATTTCACATTTCCCGCGAATAAAAATATATTAAAAGTCTACGTAGACTTTTGGCATGGGGAGAGGGGGGGGGGGGTTGGTAAAAGTCTACTAAGGTCTACTAGGGGGGTTAAAAATTCTCAAATTTCGGTCTACGTGGTTTATGAACGGTCCCATATGAGCTTGCCTAGTCGTAGTTTTCCGTTCTAAGTTTATAACTGATTCGCTCTAGAATACCTATCCGTCTTTCAATTTCAATGCTTTCGTTTCTCTTAGTCTCAAATTTGCCGAAAAGAACCAACAAAATCGATACAATATATCTGTAAAATGAATCTGTAGATCGGAACATATCTGTATTTCAAAAAGCTTGTAAATGTGTAAAGATTTTAAGAAATCTTGGTGATGATTGGAAGCAAATTATAGACCGTCATTAGTGATATAGAACGGCACTAACGAATAGGCCCAAAATAGGGTCATTACCCTATCTACAATATAAAACAGCCTGCATTCTTGAAAAGTCTTGGCAAGAATTCACCGAATCTGCGTAAAATAAATATTTTTTTATATGAGCGCTGTAGGAATGTATCCAAAAATGCTTCTACGTAATTTTGGTTTATTTGAGAAAGACAAAAAAGCGTTCTCTAATTTTTTAATATATTATAGACATAAGTACAACCTTTCCAATGTAATCAAAATTATCAATTTTCGTTTGCTCCCTTTTGAGATATCGATATTTAAAAAGGGCGTATTTTTCAGAGAAAATTATGTATAACTTTTGAAAGACAAGATAAATTTTTTAACAAAAGTTGCCCCTAATCATGCTCTAAAAGTACACAGAAGAGAAAAATCATACTAAAAAACTGTTTTTTTTGAGATACACCCTAAGTTATGACATGGAACTCACTATAAAATGAAAACTGTTTGAGATACAAAGTTAGAATCTTCAATAAAGTTGCTCAGAATTGATTGTTCTAGAATATTGTAGAAGAAAGTATCATTCTACATTGAAAACCCGTTTTTATCAGCCCCTGATTTTACAGGTTTTTTCAACCGATTTTATCAACCAACCAGTATTATGAGGCTATGTCTAGGGATTAAAGATGAATCTTTTAGAGCTTCGGTTTATTAAAAAGAAATAAACAAATATGTTTTGCCTTTGCCCCATTTTGTCACCACAACATAAACAAAGGGGTCTTCGCTGTATCTCAACTAGAATGTGAAATAGTTTCTACAACTTTGACATTTTAAGGACCACCCTAAAACCATTTCAGCCAATAGATGCAGTTTGTCACACACAATAAATGTTTCTAAGACACCAAATCTCTAAATCTAAAGATGAAGCGTAATCAATTGTTTCCCGGTAATTTCGCTTCCTGGACCACTGTGTGCAGTGGCACGACGAGTGACAAAACCAATGCACTATGGTCCCAAAGCTGTATTTAGGAAGACAAAACTGTTTGCGCCTAAACCGTTGGTGTTAGATATATAGTATCTTCGGCAAACTTTCTTAGAACTTTCTTACAGATTTTTTTATGTTAGTTGAATTAGGGTGGTCCTTGTGGTTAGGGTGTTCAAAGTATTAACTTCTTATATATGTAAAATTCAGCTACATAATGTTCTACAAAGTTATAAATCAATCAAATTGAAGTAACTTTTCTTAAGAAACTATGTGGCTATCTCTAATGGTTCATGTGCTATGATTTTTGCAATATTTAAGGTGGGGTGGCTCTTTAAAAATTGGTTTTCTATTAATATCTTTTTATGTGTTAATTTCTCGCTAATACTTTATTCTAGAGGTTTTTAGAACTTTTGTAAATACACATTTTTGCCGAAGCAATAAAGTTTCTATCTCTTTTGTTTGCATAGTTACAGGCGATTTTCAAAACAAAAATGGTTTTTTTCAAAGCTATATATCTCCCAACATTGCAAATGGATTTTCAATCTTTTAATTTCATTTGAAAGATCGAAACTTTTGTAGTTTTTGGTGAAAAAACTGCGAGAGCATTATTTCTGTAAAATAAATAATTAATTTTTGAAAATGGTGTATTTTTCAACACAAATCGTTCATAACTTTTCAAAGAGACGAGATAATAACTTTGTTACTTCAGCAAAAATCTTCGCTATGCAAAAGTGCTGCAAACAAAGTATTTACGATAAATCAGTGTACGAAGTGACAAATAAAAAACAGTGATTTTAGGAGGTCACGTTTTCATTGCTCAATCTCCTATGGTAAAATCAACTGAGAAATGGTCATTTAGTGTGGTAATACCGAATTGCATGGCAATTCTATTGGATTTGTAAACGTTTTTGAAAGAACAATCTACCGTACATCTAAATAGTACAGTGGATTTACAGTAGAGCTACAAACTATCGTTAATCCTAAATCGGCCAACAAAAGTTATCTATGCTCACTTAAGTAAATCCTTTTTGGTTTGGACTAGTGCTCAAAACGAGTATTAGAAAGAAAATGTTTTAGTTCACGTCTTGTTATCTTATAATAAAATCTTGAAAAGAGTTTGTTATTGATAGCAGCGGAAATTATTGTATGCTTTTCCAACATTTATGCAATGTTTGAAAGTATAAATTAATTATCGACTATAATGACGGCTGTGGGTAAGATAAGGAAAGATTCTCAATTTTTTGTTACTTCAAAATAAATAAAAGTAAGAGGTCTGAAAATCGCTAACCGTGAACTGGTAAAATAACTCATAAAGCATAATTCCCTAGCATCTATATAATGCATGATGACCGTACTTGCTTTATTGGCCCCGTAATAGATAACTTTTATTTAGAGTTTACTATAGTACGCTATTAACACTATTGTGAATTCACGCTAACATGTAGTTGTACGGTAAATTGTTGTGTTTTCAAACACAATAGATTTTCATTATAACATACATTGACTATTTCTTAGTTGATTTTATCATAAGAGATTGAGCGATGAAAACGTGACCTCTTAAAATCACTATTTTTTATTTGTCACTTCATACATTGATTTATCGTAAATACTTTGTTTGCAGCACTTTTAGAACTTTGCATGGCGAAGATTTTTGCTGAAGTAATAAAGTTATTATCTCGTCTATTTGAAAAGTTATGAACGATTTTTGTTGAACAATACACCATTTTCAAAAATTAATTATTTATTTTACAGAAATAACGCTCTCGCAGTTTTTCACCAAAAACTACAAAAGTTTCAATCATTCAAATGAAACTAAAAGATTGAAAATCCATTTGCAATGTTGGAAGATATATAGCTTTGAAAAAAACCATTTTTGCTTTGAAAATTGCCTGTAACTATGCAAACAAAAGAGATAGAAACTTCATTGCTTCGGCAAAACTGTGTATTTACAAAAGTTCTAAAAACCTCTAGAACAAAGTATTAGCGAGAAATTAACACATAAAAAGATATTAATAGAAAACCATTTTTTAAAGAGCCACCCCACCTTAAATATTGCAAAAATCATAGCACATGAACCATTAGAGATAGCCACATAGTTTCTTAAGAAAAGTTGCTTCAATTTGATTGATTTATAACTTTGTAGAACATTATGTAGCTGAATTTTACATATCTAAGAAGTTGATACTTTGAACACCCTAACCACAAGGACCACCCTAATTCAACTAACATAAAAAAATTGGCAAGAAAGTACTAACAAAGTTTGCCGAAGATACTATATATCTAAAACCAACGGTCTTGGCGCAAACAGTTTTGTCTTCCTAAATACAGCTTTGGGACCATAGTGCAATGTCTTGTAATTCTTCTGTAAATTTTTATTTTATTTTTCTCTTAATATGAATATAATGATCTCAAAATTTTATGATAATCGGATGAAACATGAATTTTTAACATGTCGTTGAATCAAATGATGTCGAGGATTTCTGTTCAATTTGATTCATAAGAATTTTTCATACCTCCGAACTTCAAATGGTGATATCCTAAGACACTATGCTATATTTCACCCTAAGGAGAAAAATTGGATAAACACCAAAATTTCTCACAAGGACGAAATTTTTTTGGTAAAACCAGTCTTTGCACTTGAAGGGCACAAATCCTTAGTTTTAAGATGGGTGTCTTTCGACTTCGTCTCATCAGAAACCGACACTAACTTGTTGTCGGAATAGATTAGAGACGAAGTCGAAACGCACCCATGCAAAAAGATATCCTAAGAACTACAAGGCCGATTGGAGTAGTTTTGAATTCTTTGGAAAGAAGAATGATTGTGTTTAACTGTAAATATAAGTCTTTTGTGCAGAAATCGTTTAGGTTTGTTCTGCGTCAAGAAAAAGCAATTGGGAAATTGAATGTCACAGCAGCAATTTATCTTTATACATTTACAATTTTCGGAATTTTCTCTCATGGGTCACTTATCATGAATCTGACTCAAAATATGGTGTACTTGCTAGATATACATGCCTCATTTTGCACCGAAGTTTTTATGTTTATGTTTTTGAAAACATTCAGATGGAGACGCCCAGTAGCTCATAAATCTTCTTACAAATTGGTTGCATAAACAACATCATATTATTGAAAGAAATGTGATTTACTATTGATGTATATATTAACCCTTTAACAACCATCGCAATGAAGTGTGTTTACATAAAAAAAGTCGAGAAAAAGAATTATGGAATTTCAAAACTGGTAGCTGAAATGGATTCAGCGGCCCAAAATTAGTTAAAAACCCAATTTTTAGCCACATAAACCAATTTTTATAATTTTGTCACAAATTTGTATGGAGAGGTGACACTGTGTGACGCACCGCAAAATATGAACAACCGATTAAAGATTGTTTCTGCCCACTAGACCAATTTATTTTTTCAGCCCACCTCGCAGACTTTAGTGAACTTTCAGTACTGGCATGAATTTTTGGATTTGCTAATTATTGGGATATTATTTAGACAGTTGTGTGATTATCCTAAAGTTGTGACAGCATCCCACAAAGACAAACATCGATAAATAAATTAAACTATGACAATTTTTGTTTATAATACCTTGAAAATAATTTATTGCACTTACTTCGTATGTACAAAACAAATCTACAGATGTCTTAATTTATTGTGACTCAACTAAACAAGAAAAACATCGAAATGATAGCTGGATTACCAATTACTGTTGATTAGTTACTGAATATATAATACAACATATAGCTATACTAGCTTTTGAGCGTGAGAGAGCATTATTTGTCAATCCTGACTTATTAACCTAACTGACAGTTTAGACAGCTTTTAGCGGAATTCGTCTTAAAGCTGATCGATCCTGTACCATTCTTGTACTACCCGTAGGAGATAAACATTTGTCGATCAACCATAATAATTCGTCAATGCTAATTGCTGATACTGTTTTTCCGCTTGCGGTGTTAAAACGAATTTATTGTTGAAATGACGCTTCTCCAACTCCTCCTGCTTATATACGAAAAGAGGACGAAAAATGATCTCTCGCTTGGCACGGTTGATCTTTCGTTGTTGTGCAATTGGTGATAGTTCAGGGATGCTTTCCGCGGCTATCGTTGCCGCAGGATCGGCTGACTGCACTGAACTCTCGTGATAAATCTGCTCTCTATCCGCTGGGAAGCTCGCGACCACAATACACATGGTCGTGAGGAGAATGATCTGCAAAAAAAGAAATGGTGATTTAGGAATGGTTGTATTTCAGGCGTCATATTGATTTTTCGACGTTGAGTGTTTGTTTACATTAACAACTATGTTTACCTTTGTCGTACAGTTTTCCCACAGCATTTTCATGTTCAGTACTTGTATATGATTGTATTACTTCAAATAATTTACAAAGTATTTTTCCGATTTTTCGAATGTTGAAACGTTCACCAACTGCGTTTGTTTCCTTTATTGAGTTGTCACTGCTGTTACTGTTAAGTTACTGACTTGATATGCGGCATGCAACCGCGATTTTTATATCATTTTAAGCGAATTTGATTCACACATTTACACATCACTGCTCACGAGCGCTACTCTAAGGGGCCATGCATAAATGACGTAGCATTTTGGGGGGTAGGGAGGGTATACCAAATTTGTGACGAAGTGTGACGAGGGGGAGGGTATGGTCAGAAGTTGTGCGACGTAGCATTATGTTTAAAACCCATTGTTTAGAGAAAACAATTTGATGATCCTCCATTCCCAAGAGAAATGAATTTAAATTCAAACAAGTTACTTTTGATGCGGTTTTTCACGAGGTAAATTTTACGATTCGCAGAATTTCAATTTCAAGTTCGCAAAAATACGAAAAGATTTTGTATGCGGATTTAACTTGCTACATTAGTTAGGTAATGTTGCTAACTAGTAGACTTAGTTTGGAAGCTGAATTAAATTTTCACTTCGGAATCAACCAAACTAAATTTAGTGATTTAGATGAACGTATGCTTCTTAGAATCATTGGCAGCTACAGGATTGAGAAAACTTCTCTTCATGCTCCCCTTGACATATAAAATTCAAAACAAAACTATCAACACTATATTTATGATGAAATGGGCTCATTTTGCACGTAATTTGCTATTATAATGAAATTGTTGATAAAAGTCGTCAAACATTTCGAAAGGACATGTATTTAAAATAATTGAAAAGCATGTAATTTCATTTTTTTCATCACCCGGGCGCTGTGCATGGGACGAGAGGGAGGGGGTAGGTAAATGCTACGTTATTTACGAGGGGGAGGTTAGAATTTTGTGACCAAATGCTACGAGGGGGGAGGGAGGGGTCAAAAATAGCTGAAAAAAAGCTACGTCATTTGTGTACGGCCCCTAAGCCATTTCATACGACAACGTAGTACGGACTCGTCAGAGACGTGTGTTGCAGCGGGTACACCATCCTGATCGAAGACGAGGAAGAGGAAGAAGAAGATTAGGAAGAAGAAGAGGAATAGCTAAGGTTTAATCATGAGTCATGACAGTGCTTTTGATGATTTGTTTAAGTTGAGCCAAGCGATGCTTGACGTTGTAAAGATTATGGACAACACACGGCTGTCAAACAATGGAAAATTGTGAACATAGTTTTAATTTCGATGCATAACTACTCTGATCATTGATTTAAATTATCAATATTTCAAACTGTATTTGGCGTAGTTGGTAAATCGAACACAGCACACTTGATTCGATTCCCAAACCCGCACATGAGGTTAGAGATTTATCTAAATCAGATTTTTCTAACTCGGAAAAAGAGACGAATAACTTTGACGTTTAATCCTCTATAATCGGAGCAAAAGAGGCCAATTTAATGTTGTTCTTATATTCGATATGCTTCATTGCAATCTAACATATCCATTATGGTATATGAAGCAAAAAAGGACGACGTAAGGTCCCTCTATTCGAAACACACTGTAGGAAAATATAGCATATTGCTACATATTGGATTGTTAGTTGAAAATCAGTTCGATTTCAGTATGTTTCATCAGCAAACAGAACTTCTCCTCTTGCGGGACGTTACTAGTTAGCAGATGTTTAGTTGGGAATACAAATAGTCTTCCAACTTTTAATTTATGCCCATATAGTTAGTGCCAGATTTTGATTAGATGAAATCGTATTTCATAACCCTTGACCTCAATCTATTATAGTAAGGTTTTGTGCACATTATGTATACAACGGATTTAAAAAATTTCTCCTTTAGTAGAAACATAGCATATTACGCCTTAATGCGTATTGATTGCTTGGGTCATAGGTTGAAAACGTGTTTACTTCTCTCACCCTTTCTATCCTTATTCAATGAATGTTCTGTATTAAAATAATACGATAAAAACAAACTTTTTTGTGATTTGTACAATCGCCAACTATACAGAAATACGAACGAATGAAATTGATATCATTCATTCGAAGATGACTAAATCAATATAGTGGCGCTTAACCCACCGAGTTTAACCAATCTCTTGAACTCGTAGCGCGGTCGATTGCAATTGCTGAATTTCATGCCAGCATGAATAATAGCAATCTTAGTGAAAACAATACATCCTTGTGAGTTATATTCAGTCCAGTCATGTTTGTGCAACAATGACACTGAGACGATTAGACGTGAATGTACACTTTTATCACACATTTAACGAGTGTGCATATTTGTGTGGTACTCATGGCTGCAAACTTGGTTGACTGTCTAATCCAATGTTTTTGCAGATGAGCAAAGCATAGCGTCGCTGAAGAATATTAGGTTAAAGTAAACGGTAGTAGCTATACAAATTGCGTGAAAGTTCCGGAAACGATGTTATAGCTAAATTTATAACTATATAAATAAGCTTTCTAAGGGAACAATGCACTTGATAATATATTTTTAAGCAGAAGCTCAGCGAATTCAAATGTCCCTTTTTGCCCCGTTCTACTCAATTTGTATCGCTTGAGCCGCGTGGGACATTTTATTGAACCAATTAGAACATTGAAATTTCATAATGTTTTAGTATAATCTGTGTGATTAAGGGGCAGAACGATTGCTATCGTCGTAACTAATGATGATGTCTGAGTAATCGCAATACGTATAGTTAAACCGAATCCCAGGCATCCACATGACACAGCGAATGTCGCGTGGTCGGTTCAATTATCATGTTTTGTCTTGTGGTTATTTTTAACTGTATGATTTGCTAATGTTTTAAGTTGAATTATATTAACAGATTTCTACAGTCACATCTGGTTGACTCACTTATAATTAGCGACTGAAATGGAGATTCACCGTAAGATTTTCAGATCGATCGTGAGTAAAAAATGAACTAAATAATGACCACACTTTAAAAAACAACAACCGATGCGTATTCGAATAGAAATGTAGTGTAATAACACTAATAATTTTTCGTTTATGGTACAATTATTTTACAGTGAAGTCTCATGTCATTCAATTATATAAAAACATCAAATTTCATAGCTTATTCTTACTTCTGGATTGAAATAGGAACAAATTATTAATTCTATTAATAACAGTGACTTGCCTTTTTCATCGTTCGTTTTGTCACTCCTTTTTTATCAAGTTCACATTTGATTGTTATTTTTATCACTCTTGCTTTTATCTTCAAATCTCACCTAATTATAGCCAAACTGTTATCATATCCATTGATCGAAAATGGAGCGAATATCTGGTATAATGTTGACTCTGGTAGCCTGAATTAATGCATTGCAGCACGTGGTTGCTGTGATTACAGTTGGTAAGCTTTTTAGCTTTGTCAAATTACGTCTTCCTCAGCAAGGTTCGCTTGTTTGTCCTGCTTTTTGTACCACGGGCCCAAAGTCCTTATATGGGAAGGTTCTAGCAAGCGTCAAAACGAAAACTGCCTCTGTGCTTGTATGTGTGACAGTTTCTTCGGAAAATGGTAGCGTGTACGTCATCAATACCACGTTTTATAGGCTGTCTCTGTTCACTGCCACTAACTGATTTGACACATACTAGGACCTTGTTTAGAGTGACTTTGGCCACGGGCTATTTTTTATTCAATTCGTTTATTTGATAAGGCACAGTTTCGTCATGTTAAATGGGCCAATTTCTTTGATTTATGTGAATTCTGAACTTATTAAAACTAGGGGATCACACATTTAATTATTAATTTTAGGGTAAAAGGGTATTAATACGCCCCACCGGGGCTAAATGCCCCTCTTCGATTCCAAGGATTCCTGAATTATCTAAAAAGTAAAAATGACTGATAACAGTATCGTTTCATGAAATCAACGTACTAAGTTAGTTTGGTATTTTTAATGTGTTGCAAAACAACAATATATACAAAAGTTTCAAAAGAGCAACTTTTATGTAAGCTTCCACTTTTTCCAATAGCATTACAAACAATTAGAAATAGTCGGATTCGATAGAACTATTTCAAGTAGTTTACTAGAATGTTATAGTTACTATCTTAGTTTATAGCTTGGCTTAAAACTATGTGTGTGTAGAATTATTCATGTATTCACAACAGCTCATCACCGGCCAAAACGCCCCACCCATTGTTGTGGGGCATACTCACCGATTGCTGTGGGGCATACCGTCCTCTTGTTGTGGGGCATATTACACTGTCACCAGGGGCATTTTGCCCTGGGTAAAAGAAAAAACTAGAATTTAGGCGTTTTTGAAAAATGTTTAATTGTACTTGTATCAGGATGTTTTTAATAAAAAATGAAACGGATACTAATTTCTAACTAATATAACAATAAATTAGAGTAGTTAGTGAGAAGATCATAGCGTCGAATGGTGAAATATAGCTGTTTTTGCTTAAGGGGGGCGTATTAGATCTGTTTACCCTATTTTTACAATGAAGCTAAGAAAATTTCGCAGCTATCTTATACATATAGGGGAACATGGGGAGACTTGACCAAGCGCGAAATTCTACAATTGTCAATAACGTGTTCCATTTGCTTCTTAAATTTTTTTTGTTAAATGTTTTTATATTTGTTTCGATCCAATTAGCTAATTTTAAAAGTTTAGAGCAAAAAATGCTTTCCTCATATAAAATATTCCATAATTAATGAATTTGCGTTAAATGATGTAATTTTTTATTAAACTTTGTATGGACATATGGTCGGTGTTAAGTCAGACCGGACTAAGTGACAAAATATTGATTTCGAGAAAAACGAGTTTAAAGTTTGAATCTCAGCATCCTTTACATTATGATTGGAAATTAATTTTTGCCACAATTCTTGTTTATTGTTACATATTTCAAATCTGGCAAGTGTCGAATGTAGCTGACGAAATTCTTTATCCAATGCAATAATTATCTCATTTTTTGATGTTTTACGACTTAGCCCGGTCTGACTTAACACCGACCATATCAACTAAAGTAGCGATATTTTTTGTAGAACTCATATACCACGTTAATCCTTATGAAGAAGTGAAATGATTCTACAGTAATCGGAATACCGGAATGATTATTTATAAAATTAGCACGAAATTGAACGTAAGAACTAATGTTGGGGAGACTTGACCATGTTTTTTTATGGGGAGACTTGACTAAATGCCACTAAACTGAAGAAAGATACAAAATTTCTGATATTTACTATTCTTTGGTATCTATTGTGAATGTTAAAAACGTTGAAAAAAAATCCAATTTTAAATATCAGTCTGCATCTTTATAGTACTAGTCAACAAAGTTAGCAGTTATATGGCTGATTTCGTGACACATGAACCTGCATTGTAATCAGTACACAGTTAAAAAATTAAAACTCATGAAATACAATCGTTTTATATTTTTAACTGGTTAAGGACCGCAACAATCTGGGAAAAAAATATTACAGCATGTTTTTTGCCATTGTTGTTTGTTCTGAAATTTCAAAAAATTCTTGGTCAAGTCTCCCCACGCCTTGGTCAAGTCTCCCCGCGGTGGGGATATGTGGGTATATGTGATCTGGGATTCCAACAATCTCATCGTTCATGAATGTGTCGAAGAATATACTTGAATCAGAAGCATGAGAGAGATTGACACAGTTAGGGTAATATGAAGGAGAATTGATATTTTGTGCTATATAATCGAAGTACAAGGACATAAATCGGGTTTGAGAATTGAGCTCAACAAGCCTCTCGAAGTCTACAACTACTAACGGGTTCAAGATAGCGCATCGGATGAACAATCGATATGGAAGGATTATCCTTCCGGCAGTCGCGCTAGTGCACTGAGTGCACGCTGCTCTGAAAAACTAGCGAAATCGTCTTAGGGAATCAGCGGCTGCTCGTTCAGTGGGCCATATGCGCGACTTCCGGAGGGTTAAAAAAGTTTTTTCTTCTAATACTCAGAAGTACCCTTTCCGCCAGTACCGAACACAATCGATGGTTTCAAGCCGACACAATGCATCTCTGTCGTATGAGTCAACAAGCAAACAAGCACTGGACCTACAGCGCGAACATCATACGCGCAACTCGGTGTTCTGCCGATCCGCATCTGAGCCGTCCTACGAAATCGTAATAAAAAACAACATTATTAGTTTTGTGTCAGTTTCACAGTCCGGGCATAGCGGCAGATGCTAAATGCTAAAGGTATTCATCATATCGTGTGTGGTCATTTCAACAAGCCTACTACTATCGGAGTTGGAGGAAGTGTCTCATCGCAATCTTCTCCTGCTCATATCGATCTTCCGTTGTTTGCGAATCACCTTTCGGCTTATGATGAAAATATAAGTGATACATCGACAAACGAGTTCGTTTCACTTGTTCCAGCACTGACGGCTCCTGTTGCGCTTACTACCCAACCGGACACACATCACGACGAGTGTCTCTCTGTGTATTACCAGAACGTGAGGGGTATGAGAACGAAAATGCAAGCTTTTTCACTGGAACTCTTTTCCAGCGACTATGACGCCATTATTCTGACCGAGTCACGGCTGTGCAACGACGTATTCAATTCAGAACTTTCGCTGGACTACATAATATACTGATGTATACCAGTATTTAGCCATCTGCGCTGTGATGGTGGCATTCTCATAGCGTTGAAGAACTACCTCTGCTGAGGCGGAGTAGCAAACTTGGAGCAAATCGCAGAACGATGATAAGTCAAAAGGACCTGGTCCGGTACCCTTCCGCATAAGTCGGTCTTTATTATGCTGTATATACCTGAGGCCAAATAGCGATCCAGAGTTGTACAAAGCACACGCCAATTCCGTTCATAATACTTTGGACAAAGCCAGAACCTCCGACAGCGTTTTCATAATCGATGATTACAATCTTCCTCGTCTTCAGTGGTCGCTTGACAGCGATTTGAAATGCTATTTGTCTCTTAATACCTCGTCGAAACAAGAAGAAGCTGTTACGGAATCTACGGTTGAAGCCGATCTGTACCAGATCTGCTCAATTACGAACGTGAACGGAAGGATACTCGATCTTGCGTTCGTAAACAACATTGACGTAGTTGAATTACTTGAACCTCCGAGTGGTTTACTGAAAATTGTTTCTGACTACAAACCCTTTGTGCTGCGGTTGGATGTACGTACTAATGCAGGAGACGTAATTTTGTCCAATCGATTGACGACCTCAACTTTGGTATCAATTGTTGCAATAGTAATGAAATCTCTGTATTGATTGCTGCTGTCGACTAAAGCAACTTAATGTGCTGTAATGAACTAGACAAGGCTGTCTCGATTTTCTACAGTACTGTCTATGGAATACTCCGCCATAATGTTCCAGTGAAACGCACCAAGAAGAGTAGTGGAACGCTGAAATTCGCCGCTTACGAAACATTCTACGAAAATATCGCAAACGATATTTCCGCCATAAATCCGACACTAACAAAATAACGCTTCGTTAAACCAAGCAGCAGTATGAAACCGCCAGGAATGACGTTCTCACTACTAAATTGTATTACTAAAGTCCTCGAAAAATTAGACTACAGTGTAATGTTGTCGTGAATCGATGTACTACATCTAACCTAATGGCTTATACTTCATTGTTGTTTCCTGTCATCAAGAATCGCCAGCAGATAGGGCCAATTTATATCATTTTCAAAGGCTTTTGACGAATTACTTCACAACATTGCAATCCGGAAACTACAGCGGCTAAGATTTCCAGCTTAGCTGACTAATTGGTTGCAATCATATCTCTCTGATCAATCCGTATTTGCGTGGATAAATAATATGCGGTCAAGCATGTTTAATGCACCCAGCGGCGTCCCGCAAGGCAGTCATCTAGGCTCTTCCATTTTTATCTTTTTCATTAATGAGCTCTGCAGTCGTATCAAATCTGGCAAACTAATGTTCGCTGATGATAGTTACGGTACTCGACTCTATAGTGCATCTAGAAAACATCTGTATGCTAAGTTAGTGTCGGATTCTGACGAGACGAAGTAGAAACGTAAATTCCATAACTAATTTAGTTATAGATTTTGTGATCGTTACGCGCAAAGATAGTTTTTAATAATTTTCTCCTTAATGGAGAAAAAATAGTTTTTACCAAAATTGTTCTCCACTAAGGAGAAACATGTAGCATAGATGTTGTATTGGCGTGCTAAGCCATACCAAATGTTTCGATGTCATTAGTTCTCATCAGCTTAAAATGAGCTCCTTTTCTCGCAGGACATCACGCTTGACTAGGAGTTTGCTCAAGAACACAAATTCTGTCTCCGACCGTTTAGTGGAGCTAGCGTCAATCCAGTGCTAGCTAAGTCTGTTAATCAAGTTGGTGTCGGATTCTGATGAGACGAAGTCGAAACGAAAGTTGCTACAAGAGTGGTATATGCCTTAGGGCATGGAAGTTAACGTTAAAAAATGCAATGTGATAAGCTTCGACGCTTGCAAACTATGCTGCCTACAAGGACGAGTTAAAGCAAACAAGTCAATTCTTTTCGTGACCTGGAAGTACTCTTTGATTATAAGCGAAGTTTTCCCGATCATATTACTGCGACAATATCCAAAGCTTTTAAAGTGCAAGGCTTTCTAAAATGGAACACTGCACACTTCGACGATTTCTACACACTAAAGTCTCTTTACTGTGTCTTGACTAGAAGTGTTTTGGAGTACGTGGTGCAAATGTGGGCGTCATATCATAGCGTTCAAAGTGACCAATTAGAGCGTGTACTATTTTTTTTTTCGTGCTATTCGCTCTCAGGAAAGTTCTGTTAGATTACTGCCATACCATGATTTGCAGACTTTGAAGACCCGGCGCATCTTTCTATCTAGAGGTATAGTATTCGACTTACTGTCGGACAATATTGACAGCCCATTCCGTCCAGTATTAGTTTGTCTGTGCTTCCCCGTACTCTACGTAACCCCATTATGTTTTTGAATCCCCATTTACCCAGCTGTGTATGGCGAAAATAACCCAATCGACAGATGTTACCGCAACTTTAAGGAAATCTGTTATGTGCTCGATTTTAACATGTTCAAATATAGATATGTCATTAATAAGAAACATTTAAGTTAAAATACGTCTGTACAGTAGTTACCGAAGATGTTGAAATAAAGTTTAAAAAAAATAAATCCGGTCAAAATAGTGTAAGGTTTTTGTGAGACCTCAAGAACAGCAGAGGCCGCTTATAGGAGCATTAGTACCTGTGGATTTATCCGATAATGTTACAAGATGTGATGAAGGGCTGACTCATTTTGCCACCTCCGAAGATCGCTTGCCAGACAAAGATATTTTGGCGAATTCTTCCATACCTTTTATTAGATTTATTATATATGTACATTCAAACGAAAAACTTCAACCATCTTTCCTCTAAATGTCAATATCGGCGTTACAAAGAATTATTACAATTGATATTTTTATAAACATTTAGGTACAACTAAACAAAAACAACAATCTAATGATATGTTGTTAATGAAGCATACAACGATTGAATACATTCGAAACGTGAGAGAGCATTATTTCTCACCTTTGACTGATTTACCTAACTGGCAGTTTAGTTTTATCACAATTTACCGTAAAGATTAATAATCAACTTCAGTTTGGCCGAGCTGTGTTTAGCAATATCAGTGACTGGTAGAAGGTATAAATGAAGATCCGATCAACCATTTAAATTCGCCGAAAGCAATTGCTGATATTGCCGTTCTGCCTGGCGTGATAAAATGAAACGATTTTTCAGGCGTTCTTTTTCCAGCTCCTCACGCTTATAAACGAAAAGCGGACGAAAAATGATCTCGCGCTTGATGCGATTCAGCTCCAGTGGTTGACCAATTGGTGGTTTTCTAGGGATGATTGATGACGCAACTGTCACTGCTGTGGGATGTGTGGACTGGGCTGTTTGCTGAGGTTTAAGATGGTCTCTAATTGCTGGGAAGCAGCTTGCCACCGCACACATAGTTATTAGGAGAACAACCTACGAAAAGACATTAAAATTTAAGTAAGGTTTTTTAGAAAATACGCACTAAACCGTCTTATCAATAATAATTATTACCTTGAACATACAATTTTGCCTTTGCATTTCCATGTTTAGTATTTGTAGGTACTTATAATTGCGTTACTTGAATGAAATTGTATTATTTTTTTTCGATCTACCGAATGATCAGCTCTTCGCCAGTTATGTTTGTATCTCTAGTCATATATGGCTGCTCGAGAACTATTGACGTGATTCGCTGCAACTGTGATTTTTATATCGTTTAGAATGCTCAAAAATCGCACTTTTCCACTTCATGGCTCACGAACCCCGTTCTGAAGCTCATCGCGATGCATGGTGGGTTAGGCTTGTCAGTATTGAGCGCTGCCGGAAGTGCATGCTCCTTACCAGGCACGAAGAATGGCAGAAGTTTGATCACGACATTTTGATTACAGTAGGTATATGACTATTTAGGCATTTTTTTTTCTGTTGACCTGTTCTGTTCGCTGAAATTGTGTACGTACCTTACCTACTGTTCATTATTTCCATAAAACTTTTTGGTCGTGGTCATAGACTTGTTAATTATAGCTAGTTTAAAACTTAATAAATCCACTCACACCACCACCTACAAATTGAAGGGCTACTTGTCAGATACCGGATACCACGATGGTTCAAACAACATGTAGAACAAGATGTTTCAAACTCGTCTAACGAGGGTGTCTACTCAGTGGGAATACATAGCATTCATCCACTACTGAGAATCATTGAATTCGACTAGCTATTTGAAAGGCACCATCCGACCATAGTTCTTATGGATGTCTCAATCAGCGAAGCTGCTCGATTGATATTAGAATATTCTCTTTATTTGAATTTTGATAGAAATTCTTCGCAACTGTTTTTAATAGAAGCCACAGAATAATCAGATTTATAGTCATAATCGGATGAGAAAAAACGAATCCTGCTCATATCGAAATTACTGCATCAGCATTCCAATTGGTACGGAGCTAATATCGTTCGATTCGCTATTGTATATTGTAAATATTCCGTGCATATTATTCCTCTAGTCATGAGTGACTCGAGTATGTTAAATTAATCAGAGTAATGAAATGATGCTATAACATTCTAGTATAGACTAACAGACATAACTCGAGCCCCCTCTCTTATATATAGAATCTTTTTTCTAGTCTTAAGATAGCTGTAAATTTTTTCTCTTTTATATAAAAAATATTTCAACATTGTAATCTCCTAGTTTTAAGATATTCAAAATGTAAAAACAAAAGAATTCGGCACCGCCAAGCTAACGCATTTGTGCCTATCAAATAAACGAAATGAATAAAAAAAACAGACATAACACTCGAAAATAATGCTTCGAGTGCTTTAACGGTCATTTTTAAATATACTTGTAGCTGGAACTGTAGGCGTGTTTGCGATGATGGCGCCACTGACATATGAACAAGCATGTAAGGATAGACCACTAGTGAAAAACTGTTCCCAAATGAGTGTTTGGGACCGTATAAAGATGGAGCTAGCGTTTTGGGAAATTGGCGCATCGATATTTGTTAGAGGAATTTCCTCATAGTGTTATGTCTGTTGATCTGTGGTTCTAGTACACACAATGGGCCAAAGGGGGAACTATGGTTCTTAACGTTGTACAATATGTATGTATGAGTAATTGCGATTCGTAATCTTAAATCCGAATCTCACGCAGGAAGTATTATTACGACGAGGAAACCATAACCTAGGAAATTATAACAGGTTTGGCTACCACACCGTATAACGCGATGGTTCAATTATCACGCTTTTGTTTTGGGATTTTTGGATCTGCAATTAAGGCGATCGTCCCATTGGCAGTTGGTTTTTGTCTTTCTCATATAAATAAAGACTATTTAATGCACATTTTTATGATTTTTGAGAGGGACTGAACATTCTCGTTGTTATCATATTAATTTTTCAAGAGGTATATCAACGATCTTAGCTGAAACTAGTAGTGCACTGATATAACCACACAAAGTTGAGCGCATTGGTTGATTATTTTTTTAGAGATTGTTACAGCCATTAAAAATAAATTTTTATAACAACGCATTAGAACATCCAAGTAGATATAAATGGTACAGATAATATATTGACGCACCATCATTTACTATATCCAGCCCAGATTAGCCACCGTCTACTATTGCGTAAAAGTTCTGCGAAGACGATTTTTTCAGAATTTCGAATCCATTACTCATAAAAGGAGAAGACCGCCTTAATAATTTCTGCGACTATATCTGCAAGAGTCACTTACCGTTAGCGTCTGAAATTGGGAAACACCGATTGATTTCCAGATTGAACTTGCTAAACCGATGAGCTGAATATTAACAATACTTTCAAAAACCACACTCAACCAATCGAAGTTGCTAAATAAGGAGTAACGAAAACATGAGTCTGTGGGACTTTTCAGTACAAGATAATAGAGGTAGGTAGAGTCAAAGAAGGATTAAAAGTTTAATGCGGTAGAATTTTCTAGAACGTACATTTAATTAAAATCTGTATGAGTCGATAAAATGCAGAAAAAATTAAACTTTTCTCATAATCCAACCATTATTAGTTCGAATCTCGACCTGGTGGAAGTACGCTTTACGTCAATGTGCTTGGTGCGGTAGCTCTGCAATGCACATGTAGGCAGCGAAATCTGTCCCGATAGAAGGTCACATTCTAAAGCGGGATATAGTTCCAATGTTCGAATTTGCTCTGAAATACAAAAATGTATCGATCTCTACTCGAGAAACGCGTAAAAACTTATCTTGGAATTGTAATTTAAAACTGGTCAGATATGTGTAATTTAATACTGGTCGAATATATCAGAAACTTTGGAAAGTTTTAGGTTTTATAAGTAACAAATGTTTTCCAGCTTTAGTTTCCAGAGCTAACATTAATATATTTTCGGCGATATAGAATCAGAGCGATAAAGAAGATATCTGGAATAATAAAAACGATTAGTTGGATTAAATTATTCATTGTTTAAAAAAGGAACTCGATCATGAGCTATTAAATAATGCGCACCTTTCTCATCTACTGATGCGTTTGTGTTAATCTATCAAGTTATCATCTAATTATTGCTTTAATCACTCTCGCCTTCAGCTCTAACTTCCGATCATTATCGCTTAACTGTTATCAATTGGTCGAAAATTGCGGAAAATCTGGAATGTTCATCTCCCAGCTTTCCAGAACGTAGAAACTGATAACTCTTCATCACACGATCTGTGGATGAATGTTAATGTTCACGCCTGGAGGTACTCATTATTTCCGAAAGTCTCTAATTACAATACTTTCTTTTGTTTTTTTAACCTCTGTACATTTCCATATCATTTTACGTGCATACATACCTACATGCTTGTTGGCACACGCTGTAGGTGTAGGCAATTAAAGGGACCTTCTCCTGGATTCGGCGGAAAATTAAAGCTATATTTGAGATTTTTTTGTGGAAAAATGAAAAGATATACGAACTTCTACTTTTGATTTTTTATTCGTTATTTATCGATAATTAGAAAATGATTTACTTTTTTCGAAAATTCAAAATGACTGTTTCCAAATAGCGTTTTTCTCGAAACCATAGTGTTATGGTAATGTCTAACGTAGATTTGTAACAATTTTAATTTGGGGCATTTTTGGGGAACAAAACGTGCTGCTATTATTTCAATCGGATTAGCTTTTGCTCGGTAAAAGGCATTAAAGTTGTCGCTTGTCAAGTTTGAATCAAATGTAAATACTTATTGAATTATTTCCATGTATATTGCACCACAGTTGGTTCCAGAAGACTTCAATTCCAACGGTATTTCATGGGGTTGGCTTTTCGTGCTCAGAATTGTACGCGAAAAGGTCCTATAGACTTTTTGAACGTAGGACTGTCCGAATTTTTCCGAATATATGCGACGTTAGAAACGCAAATGAAAAATTTAATGAAAGCTGAAAAAAGCGGCTATTGGCACCGGTTCATCGACAAATTAGAGAGAGAGAAACAGTATATCGTATGGTCGCAAGGCCCTACGTTGTGTATTAGATTCAACTTTTGATCAGAATACTCTGAGCCAAAAATATTTTTTGGCAGCAACAGCATTCCATGTAGATCCACACCAAAGCGATAGCCGATTCGTGATGTAATTATGATACTGTATATAAATATAATGATTGTTCTTTAAACACACCAATTTATCTGACAGCAAAGATACTCGCGCTAAGCATTGTAGTGGGGATATCACCGTAACGTTCGTCTGATGATGAGAGCGATGCATAGCTTCCATGTTAATTATTATAGCAGGGTGATTATAAAAGAGGCTGTGCTGCAAGTATTCACCCCACAAAACTTATGGTTTTATATTTATTCTATGAACGACCATGCCAGCATCGTTACAGTTCCAACGAGGCTTTCCGTTCGATGGAGCGTGGAAAGCACTTCTTGTTTTTCCTGGGGAAAAGCTGGGAGATTCTGAGAGCTTTATCTGAAAAATCTAACCAGATTACCAGATGCAACTATTTCGTTTGAGTTCTTTCGCATTGCTCCATTCCGGGTAATGAGAAAGAGGACACTTAGATTAGATTTTTTACGAGAAGACGAATAATTAGACAGTATAAGGTGATGTTTATGAAAGAAATGAGATTTCCAGTATTTATTGTCAGAGGACGCTCGAAAATTGGTAAATTTTGTGGGACAATGGAAGTTTAGGAATCCTAAAGGTATTAACTATCCTTGGTTAGAGAGGATTGATGAAGGTCGTGACTTCCCTTGGGTAATACTTCGGGTTACGTCCAAGCATTATACGTTGAATGCGCATCTCCGGCGTGTTGGGGTCATGGAGAGCGGTCTCTGCGCTTGTGTTGACGGTTATCGTGACATAAAACATGTTGTCTGGTCGTGCGCCTAGTGTTCTAGCGGCTGATCTCTGTTCAACGAATCTCTTTGGAATCGTTCCAGTCCGAGGTGTGCTGGCTATCCTCGATCTCTCCTATATGTCTCTCAAATACATATTTTTAATACGATAGATATTCAAATTTAGTTATTTCTTCTCTTTTGGTTAACATTATAACAGATACCTGGTAATCTGATTCCCAGCGTATTCAAGGAGGCAAGCCGACGATCCGGTTCATGATGTAGTGACAGTGAGCTTCTGTTTGCCAAGAAAACTACATTAATTTCCTTTCTTTCCTGCCATTGTTGTCCGCGCTTCCTCACCTCTACTGATACGATCTTTTCCAAGGTGCTTGGAGTTTTAAGGTGATTCGTATTCGGCAGTAACTAAGTGAAAAGTGAGGTAAACGTGCAACAGGTTGCGGGGAGCAAAATGACAGCAAACAACTTTATGTGCAAACTGAAATCTATGCAAACATATATCAATATGTGTGTATCTTCACTAGTAACTAGTAAACAATGTTGTTAGCTGCCGTTTTTAAAATCAACATGGTTGATCGGCGTTTCTGATAATCGTATCCCCTGAACATAAAAGCCCTTGGTCTATTCTACTGATATTGGATTCAATCCCTCTTGTGTATATCTTTTGTTTTCCTTATAAAAAACCTACTAGTGTTTCTCCTTGTTTCAATTTTCAATCAAATAATTGTTCTTGTTAAAAAATACAAATTGTATATCTAGTCTTCAAAAATATTTCTAACTGCATCCTTTAGTCTGAATAAAATTGCATTTTTTGAATATCAATCTGGACTCCTTGTTTCAAAATGTAGATGTGCCAAAATGCATTCCTTTTTGTATAAATATAAAATAGGGTGACCCAGAGCTAATAAGACAGTGGGGGTAATTCGGATCCTCTCGATTTCTCAGAAAATAGCAAGACTTTCTGACTATCGTACATATTCGTGGAACCACTACAGTTAACTCTCTCTATGTCGATATTGAAGGGGCCATCGACATAGTGAGAGATCGACATATAGAACACAATGATTTTCTTTGAGACAACTTTTCCTTCAGGACATCACAATGCATACAGGGAAATGAAGATAGAGGCTCGTATTGGGGGAGTAGGGTAGTAGACGACGAGGTAAAGTGCACTCGCACTGCAAAACATCAAGTTTGCTGTTTGAGAAGGAATACCTTATTTGCAGTTTATCATTCTGCTCCACATGTAGGGGAACAAGGGGGGACTTGACCAGGTTTTCAGCTAAACCTGCATAAATCTCTAAAAAAGTTTTCAATCCTTCCAAAGTCATTGAGATATAATGTAAAAAGGTATTATTCGTGTTCATAATTTTGTGCGTAAGTTTTGATTTACTTTTTCAAAAATTATAAAAGTTTGTCTGAGATCGTTTTTTTTGTAAAGTTTCCCCACTGCGGAGAGACTTGACCAAGAGAATTTTGAAAAATCAGAAAAAAATGACATAAATAATACTGTAATCTTTTTTTACATATTGGCGAGGTCATTAGGTAGCAGTGAAAAATATAAAATGGTTGCATTTCATAAATTTCGACTGTGTTTAATGCATTTCCTTTTAAGGATTAACTGTACTGCCTACATTGCATATTAACACGTCACAAAATCAGCCATATTACTACTAACTTTGTTTACTAGTACAAAAAGATATAGACTGATGTTTGATGTGGGATCAAAAATCAAATTTTTTTATCTTTCTTCGGCTTATTGCCACTTATGACCAAGTGTCTCCCCATAAAATCTTGGTCAAATCTCCCCAACATTAGTTATTGCGTTCAATTTCGTGCAAATTTTAGTAATAACTATTTCAATGTACCGATTTATGTAAAATAATTTCACTAGTTCATAAAGTATAAAATTATTAATTATTAGGCGAGTAGATATGTCCATACAAAGTTTGATACTAAATTACATAATTTAACGCAAATTTATTAAATACGGAATCTTTTCTATAAAGAAAGAATTTTTCATTCTAAACTTTTAAAATTACCTTGACAAACCGAAACTAGTATAAAAATGTTTGAATTTTTTTTAAGAACCTAATAGAACACGTGATAGCCAATAATAGAATTCTGTGCTTGGTCAAGTCTCTCCATGTTCCCCTAATTGAAATTGTTTTGACCACGAAAGAATGATTACCGTGCTACAGATGGCTGCATTTTAAATATTTTTATAGCACGTTAAAGTTAAAATTTGGAACCTAAAAATGCATAATTTCTAGAAAACCTCGATATATGCAGATTAAGATGAATTCGTTTTACAAAGTCACCTAGGACTATAAAAAAATTCACCGAACCCTGTAATTACATTTTTTGTAAATAATTATACAATTTAACGTCTTTGTTGGTTTGTTCTGCAAGTTGACTAACAATAATATTATCGATGACATGGGTTACCATCAACAAACATTTGATTAATCGAGTTTAGAGTATATTTGATAAACTATAAAACTGAAAAATATGTCCGGGCAACAAAAATACAACAAGGCATTTATTGTTCCATTTCAGTGCGCTTTTTCTCTCGAAACTATTTTCTTTGTATTATTCTATATTTCTCCTTAGTGGAGAACAATTTTGGTAAAAACTATTTTTTCTCCATTAACGAGAAAATTGTCATGGGTCAAGGGTTACAGCGTGAAAAAAAACACTTTTTTGCGATTTTTTTTAGAACTTTGCGTGAAGCGAATTGATCAAAACTTTTGTACTTTATAGTGTATCATTTCAACAACATTCTGTAATTTTTCTATCGAAAAATATTAACAAACGACTCGGTGACGAAGCTTTTTGTAGAACGTCTCTGGAAAACTTAACCCCTACGTTTCAATTTCCATGCATGTGGAACTATGACTAAGCGATCTGGCTCCTTATACTCTGTTTACGCGCGTGATCACTTAGACTCTATTTTTTCGGAAGCATCATTTGATCGAATTCAGTTTTGAGCTTGAGCTACTTCGTTGTCGATCTGGACTAGCTGAAGTTGCACAGGGAATCAGTAGATAATTATGCTTGGGAGTACGCTACTTAGCGAAACATCTTTCAATGTGCGGCTCCTTCCTGGTAATCCTAAAGTGTTTATTGATCAATACCCGAGTGTAGATCGCGGAAGGAAAGGGAAGGAATGTTAGTGCGATACTTGCTTTTTGCTAGACACCGTATATACTACTGCGCAACCCCACAAGTATCACGGGAGGAGGATATTTGTTAGTAAGTATAGAAGTTGGACTTCTTCATTACCAACGCCAGAGAGGTTACTGCACTATTTGGACTAGATATCGATCCATCAACTCATGAGACATGGCAACAGAGGGGGAACAACTTGACAGCTTCTATACAAATCGTTGAAACCACCTTATTTGGGTCTGTGGGTCTAAAATGGCGGATCAATTTTTATTCAAGAACAATTTCTAAAAAAAGCGTAAACTTGGTCACAGTGAAAATTTTCTTGTTCAATTTTTTTTTACTTTCGATAATTCATTTTTGAAGACTTTTTGGGCGTTTGGTGTTGTTTTGTTATAAAAATGCATCTTTATTCCGATGCATTATTTTTAAATGATTCATGATTTTTGGAATCATCAGCATACAAATAAGCGGCGCTCATACTAGTTAGTGAGCACCTTTATTTAGTCTTAAGATATTATGTAGTAATATTTGTATTACAATGTAAAAAACACACACAATGATACTGGACTGTTTTGCTCCCTCTCCGATAAAAAATGAACTGTCATCACTTCTGAATTTCGTGGAAACCTTTGCACCGTACATGTCGCAGCACCTATCAGTTACACGCTCATCCAACATAACTCAAAAGTGAGTGGCCAGCCACTCAATTTCATAAAAAGTGCACATAGTCAAAAGGAGAGTTTTTCTCGCTTACTCAGTTTTGAGTTCGAGTTGAACATGTCAACATTTGAGTACTTTTTACTCAAAAACAAAATATGAGAAATAACCACTCCATATTTAGAATATAGCTATATGAAAATTCAACGTAATTTAAAATGTTATTTACCTATACCTCCCGGCGTTAACACGATGTCTGGATCTCAGTCCATATATTCCGGGAGCTTTTTTTCCTGAATGTTCCCCCTTCCTAGATAGAATGCAGATCATAATCTCTTAGTAACGGCTGGATCTGAAAAAAATCAAAAGGAATTAAGTTAAAGCAAAAATAAAACTTGGCGAAATTTACGATTGATTTTCCTGAATGTTCCCGCGCCTCCTCTTCACAGCAAGGTCTTTTTTTAAGTTCTGGTCGACACCCAACTTTAGTCAATTGTTCAAAGTAATTTTTTCACCCAAAACTTTAAAACTTAACGGTTACTCAAGAGATGAGATAATTTCACTGAACTCAAAACTCATTTTTTGACAGTTTGCCTAGATTTTTGAATTTGAGTACTCGAAACTCAAATTTTGAGTAGTTCTGAATGAGCGTGTACTGTCAGAAATAAACAGTCGAAGTCAATCCTGCCTTTGTTAAATGCAAAGTGAAAAATGATAAAAAAACTAAACTAAATGTATTTAAAAAAACTAAACTAAATGTATTTAGTGAAAAATGATAAAAAAAACTAAACTAAACGTATTTAAAGATT
Organism: Topomyia yanbarensis; assembly: GCF_030247195.1. Lineage (NCBI taxonomy): Eukaryota > Metazoa > Arthropoda > Insecta > Diptera > Culicidae > Topomyia > Topomyia yanbarensis. Next base: position 381,883,351 of record NC_080672.1, read on the forward strand.
AACCACAAACTTTCGAGAATTGTCATATGCGAAAGATATTTCAAGGGCAATGGAAGAGGAAAAAGTTTACACTAGAAGCGCACTCAAATCAAATCATGCATTTTATATTTTACATTCGGCACAATTTGTAATCCTTGACTTGTTTGTATTTATCTTAAATTATTACGCTGTTTTGAAATGCTCATCTTGATTATCTCTTCCGAATGTAAATAAAGAAAACAAGTTCGTAAAAGACGACACGAAATTATTTTCTCGCATAGAAATTTACAGTATCGCAATTAGTGGACGGCGTTCTATGGTGGCGACATCATTCGAAACACGGTGGTTTCATGCAACTTAGGCTAAACGTCAAGTTGCGGGAGGGTTGCATGGCACTAACGGCTTTTACTTCCCTTCCGAAGGAAGACGTGATAACAGATTTTTTCACCTCAGAAAAATCTCAACGACCTCGGTTGGGATTGAAGTTGGAATGAGTGGCGGTTACGCTTACCACTCAACCACAACCGCATCATTTGATCGTATAAACTAAACTATTTTATTTAGATATAGAGAAACGCATCATAAACTTCGACTGGTTTCATGAATTGCATATAGTGGACTGTGTATATTACGATGAAGCTGCTGCTTTTATAACTAGTATACAGTTTGAACCGAAGAGATTTGGCGGGAAATTCAGTACAATACAGTATGCAGTATTCAGCTCCAGTTGTAAATGGATAGCTTCCTACTGGTAACACTGTTCGAAACTCCTATCTGCGTTTATCATCGCGTTATTATGGTAGTAAAGTGAAACCCTGTTGAATCGAACTTATTTATCTACTCTTGAACTGGTCTAAACATAAGTGCTCCAAACAGCGCAATATTACATCAGTAGAGACTATACCTAGTGCTGCAGTGGCAACTACCAGCACCGCTAACAAGGAAGCAGATAACACAAAAGATGGTTTTACGACCGATGCCTGTGTTGGAAAATCAATTTTCGGTATGTAATATCAATTCATCATTACTATGTTTATTCTGTACACCTGTACACTCGGGATACCACAAGAGAGCAATATTGCGAGAGAGAAAGCTTTAGCCATTAGTTCGGACGATGCCGACGCTCTGAGTAGGGAAGGTAGTAAAGTGATGAGTATCCATCGCTGTCGAACTAGGGAGTAGAATAAAGACATAGGCGACTCATACAATGTAATGTAACTCTAAACTCGAAGGTACTTTGAGTCGATCATACCGATACTAAAGAATGGTCAAATAAAGAATGCGAAAGGCATATTATTTGAACTGTTTCTGGGTTGCGGTATTATTTATGATTTATGAAAGAAAACCCTTTTACAGGTTCGTTGAAGTGTGGTGAAGACCCTACCCGGTTTTCTCACACAACTACACTCTGCTAACAGGTTATGGGCCCAGAGTAAATTGTCCTAACAGATAATTGCTTTGGAAGAATTGAGAATTGTTCAGGCGGAGACCACCCTTTCTGCGGAACAATTATTCTCGATTATTTTTGTTGGGTTCAGAGGCTTTTTGTGGAGTGACTTTTCGTTGCATTTGCTCAGACAGAGATCTGTTTTGTCTGTGGGGCAAAGCTCCGAATATTGTCTACACAGCTAGTGCTCTATGTTGAAAGAAGGGGAAATTATTTAATTTCTAACATTTGTAAGGTTTCCAGGTATTGACATATCTTCAATTATGGACAACCGATTGAAAAGAGTAATCGTTCCGGTATTCAAAGGAGACGAAAAATCTTTCCCTCTTTGGCGAAAGAGGATGGAGCAACACTTCAAGCATGAAGGTTTGTTGCATGCCCTCGAGAAAACTCCCGAGGAAGAAGAATATTTTGAAGCGGCAGTAGGGGCTTCAGCCGAACAGGAAGCTGAAAGGAAAGAGAAACTGGCAAAACGTCTGAAAGATGACGACGCTGCTGTTAATGAGCTTTGGCTGGCACTAGATGATGAACCGATGGGGCATGTGCTGCATTGTAAATATGCAAGAGAAATCATGACTCGGTTGGATCAAGTTTACCAGAAGCAAGGTGCGGTAGCCATGCTTGGGCTGCGAACAAGATTGTACACGCTCAAGACGCAGAGATTTAAATCTCTCAAAGAGCTTTTTGCTTCTCACGAAGAGATTGTTCGACAACTTGAGTGTATGGGAGAAACTGTTACCAGTATTGAGCAGTTAAATACACTACTGGTTGCCATACCGGAGAGATATCAACATATTCTCGGAGCGTTGTCGGTTGTGAGAAAGGACGACATAGAGAAGATGTCGCTTGATCAGATAAGACGCATTTTTCTGGACGCGGAGAATTCTGGTGCGAGCGGACAAAATTTCGATCGACAAGTGGCGATGGTTGGGAACGGCAAGCAGCCAACGCAAAAACCACAGAAGAAACAACTTGTTTGCTTCCATTGTGGTAAGCCAGGCCACAAACAACGTTTTTGTCGACAGTGGAGGAATAAAAAGCAGCAGGATAAGCCTCAGGTAGAGATGCACGCGGATGGAAAGCATCGGGATGTAGCGTTAGTCACACGTCAGAATGGTAGCTTCATGGTACGAGTGCCATTAAAAAGGCTGAACGACGATTTTGTGCAGGACTCTCGAGTTTTCTGTATGGACTCACGAAAATTTCCCGTTCAATCGACAACGTTTATTCCAGTGGTGATGGATTCCGGCGCTACTCAACATATGTTTAAAGACATAAGAGCGTTCAACGAGATGTGGGACTGCCAGGAACTAAAAATTGATACCGCTAAAACTGGTACCGGTATCATTGGTAAGAGACAGGGAAACTGTTGTTTGAGGACCAATAAAATGCGTAAGGTTGATATTTACGACGTGCTTTTCATTCCGGAATTAAGCTCAAATCTCCTATCAGTTTCTCGTATTGAATCTACTGGAAAATCAGTTGTTTTCAGGAATGATATGGTGGAAATACTTGATGAGACAGGTCATGTTATTATCACAGGTAAAAAGGTAAATGGTCTCTATATTTTGGAACTGTTTTTAGTTCAAAATATTGGTAAAGCATTAACAGGTAAAGGATTGAATGAAACTGAATTATGGCATGCTCGTTTTGGACACTTGGGAATGCAAAGTTTATCCAGACTGGTAAGAGACAATATGGTTGAGAGGTTGAATCTAGTACCATCTTCCATGATTGCGAGCCCGTTTGGATGCAATTCATGCATTTTTGGGAAACAAACGCGAGAAAAATTTAACATTGATCCAAGAATACGATCATCAAGGCCATTAGAACTAGTTCATTCCGATGTTTGTGGTAAATTGCCTGAAGTGACACATGATGGTTACAGGTATTTTGTTACTTTCACAGATGATTTCACACATTTTGTCATGGTCTACTTGTTGAGTCAAAAAAGTGAAGTTCTTGAAAAATTTAAAGAATTTGAGGCTATTGCTAATTCTCATTTCTCTCTTCGTATTTCTAAACTGAGGTCTGATAACGGAGGCGAGTATTATGGTAAAGAATTTTTGGCCTTCTGTCGAGGAAGAGGAATACAAATGATACCTACCGCTCCGTATACACCTCAACAAAATGGGGTAAGCGAGAGAATGAACCGAAGCCTAATGGAAAAAGTAAGAACCATTTTACATGAAAGTAATGCACCAATGAGTTTGTGGGGGGAAGCATTATATGCTTCATGCTATACACTAAATCGTAGTCCAACAAGTGCGTTGAAGGTGTTGAAAACACCGTATGAAATGTGGTTTGGAAGTAAGCCCGATGTAAGTAAGCTCAAAGTATTTGGTTGTTTAGCTTATGCACACGTTAATAAAGAACATCGGACGAAATTAGACAAACGAAGTAAAGTTCTTACTATGGTTGGGTACGCACCAAATGGATATAGACTATGGGACGAAGACGAAGGGAAAATAATAATTTCACGAGACGTAAAATTCGATGAAAATAATTTCTATTTCCGAAGTTTTATTGACGAGGAACGCAAGCAAGTTGAATTTCACGAGAAAGAAATTTTAACAGAATGCGAAATAGAAAATGAACAAGAATTAATAGACCCTCAGATTGAATCAGCTAATGCTTCTGATAGTGAAGATGAATTTGTGGACACCGAGAATGTTTCTAATGACCTCGAAGATATAGCTATTGATGAGAGACGCCGAAGTCAAAGAAACACGAGAACCCCAGCATGGCTGAATAATTTTGAAACTAGTTTTGTTATGTCTCATAATTCTGAAGAGGTACCACAACGAATTGATGAATTAATGCAACGCGACGATTGGCACAAGTGGGAACAAGCAATGAATGAAGAGCTTATGGCTTTGGATGATAACAACACGTGGACATTGGTTAGTGGGCTTCCTAAGGGAAGAAAAACTATCAATTCCATGTGGGTGTTCGGCATCAAAAATGAAGGTGGTTTACCACGGTACAAAGCTCGACTTGTTGCCAAAGGTTGCTCACAGAGGCCAGGGTTAGATTATTCGGAAACCTTTGCGCCAGTTGCGAAAATGACCACGGTTAGGACTATGCTGGCAATTGCTGTGAAGAAAAAGTGGTTAATTCATCAAATGGACGTAAAAACTGCCTTCCTATATGGGAATTTGGAAGAAGAAATATTTATGAATTTACCTCGAACCAAGAATGAAAATACAAGAATTTGCAAACTAAACAAGAGTTTGTATGGTTTAAAACAAGCGGGTAGAAGTTGGAATCATCATTTCACTGAAACTATTTCTAAGTTGGGTTTCAAACAGCTGAACAGTGATACTTGCCTGTATGCTTGTTTTGAAAAAGGGTTATTCATTGTATTATACGTTGACGATATTCTTATTTTTGGATGTAATACCGAGAATGTCCATTGGATTAAAAACAATCTTTCTAAAATATTTAAAATGAAGGATTTGGGACAGTTGAAAACTTTCTTAGGGCTGGAATGTACACGAAATATTGAAAAGGGATCATTAGAATTATTTCAATCGACTTACATTGCCAAAATATTGAACAGATTTGGAATGACAGATTGTAAACCAGTTGCCACCCCTATGGATGCAAATTGTAAATGGGTGAAATCAGGAAACTTAACTAATGAACCGTATAAGGAACTTCTGGGTTGTTTGCAGTATTTATCCCTGATGTCTAGACCTGATATAACAATTGCTGTAAATATTTTGAGTCAATTTCAGAGCTGTCCAAGTGAGGAACACTGGATTGGGTTGAAGAGGATTCTTCGATACCTTAAAGGGACGATATCTTTTCGTTTGCTATATCATCAAGATAAAGACGACGTGCCACTTAAGGGTTATGCGGATGCTGACTTCGCGAATGACGTTGAGGAACGTCGGTCTAATTCGGGATATGCTTTTACGGTGTACGGAAACATCGTGTCCTGGAGCAGCAAGAGGCAACAGCTCGTGACACTTTCGTCTACAGAGGCTGAGTTGGTTTCGCTTTGCTATGCTTCTAAAGAAGGTGTATGGATGTCGGGTATATTGCGTGAAGTTGGGATACAATTTGTCCCGTTCACTATATACGAGGACAACATACCCTGTATTAGAATAGCAGGAGAGCCAAGAGAACATCAAAGAAGCAAACACATCGATATTAAATATATGTATATGAGAAATCTGATTAAAGAGAAGAAAATGATACTGGAATACATTAAAAGTGAAGATCAGATTGCAGATTTGTTTACTAAACCATTATATAAAACTCGATTTTGCAAATTAGTTAGCAGTTTAGGAATGATAAATTGAGAGGAAGTGTTGGAAAATCAATTTTCGGTATGTAATATCAATTCATCATTACTATGTTTATTCTGTACACCTGTACACTCGGGATACCACAAGAGAGCAATATTGCGAGAGAGAAAGCTTTAGCCATTAGTTCGGACGATGCCGACGCTCTGAGTAGGGAAGGTAGTAAAGTGATGAGTATCCATCGCTGTCGAACTAGGGAGTAGAATAAAGACATAGGCGACTCATACAATGTAATGTAACTCTAAACTCGAAGGTACTTTGAGTCGATCATACCGATACTAAAGAATGGTCAAATAAAGAATGCGAAAGGCATATTATTTGAACTGTTTCTGGGTTGCGGTATTATTTATGATTTATGAAAGAAAACCCTTTTACAGGTTCGTTGAAGTGTGGTGAAGACCCTACCCGGTTTTCTCACACAACTACACTCTGCTAACAGCCTGTAAACCGAAAAATCTAATAAATCAAGGAACCACGATCTTCCAGACATCAGCCGCAACGATACTATGGAAGAAAGAGACGACGCTAATCCCCTTATACGCTGACAAATAGCATGTGCAGAATTCGAGTGATACATATTAGGATAGATTTTTATTTTATGATTTATTGTTTGCAAATGTATAAAAGACTCACAGTTTCGTTAACACGCCGGGTAAAAAAATGAATTAAATAAAAATGACATAATGCGATCGGCACCATTTTAAAATTTCGATTAAACAAGTGTAAATCATTTGAAATTTAGTACCGTTATTTGAACTTTGGAGCTCACCTATACTTAACACTAAAATTATAGATTTATAAATTTAATACAAGCATTTTTTTTATCCGTGGGACAGAGGCAGGAAGGATATGTTTTTACTAAACTGACCACATGAGTGTACATAATACTAGTTGTTTGTTATCCATTATATGTATAGTATGGCATACTGTATTGTGGATATGTTCCGTATCCATAATACGGATAATATTGATGATAATAAGGCTGATATTGTAGCTGTTGTTTATGGTGTAACTTTTCTGCCTGAATCTCCTGCTCGTGATAGACAAATAATGGTCGAAAAATTATTTCTCGTCGTTCTCGGATGTGCTCGTCGGGAGTGGACGCGTCTATGCTGGCCGTTGGAAATGAACTAGTCCTAATGGCTATCGTGAACAGCAACAATAAAATCTGTAATTTAAAAATGAGAACGAATTTTAACTATTTAGCTTGTTTCGTCGAATTTTATTATGTGACAGTCGACGTATTTTCGAATTCCGATCCGGAACGATTCTCGATGGCAGTGGAATCATAGCACAAGCTGTGTTCGGGAGAAATTGGCTGCCAAGTCTGTAGAAACTGTACGCGAAAATTCTTCAATGAGATCGTAGTGCAAAGAATTTGTTTTTGAACTTCAAGAGTACAAGGGATCAAAACTTGATTCAATTCACGTAAATAGTTGAAAACACTTCATAGATTTCACTGGGATTATCTTCACTTTTTCAACCACCTATTCCTATTTTAATTTATACTGTAAAACACATTCATTATACATTAGAAAGTTTTAGGATTTCTTGACATGGCAAAATGTATACTTCAACGAACTGGTCTTCTTACTGCAAATTTCAATTCAACACTCATCTTGCTTTGAAAGATATACTAACTTTTAACAGGACACCGGTTCTGATATTCATCGTGATTTAGGTACTCGTTTCACAAAGAGAGGAACAACCACAGAGGTTTGTAGCAAAAAAGTTCTAGGATTTGACTAAACATATCCGATGCTGAATATCGCTTATATCGTATAAATCGGAACAACCATTGTATGATTCAGCGAAAGTCAATATTTTCTTTTTCAAATTACCGAAACAAACTTTGTGCTCCATTTGAAGTGTTATAAAATTTCCGAAACGTTCCTGTTCACGCGAATACAGCAGTGCTTGCAGAATGGAGTGTTGCGGGTTCGATCCAATATTGAACATTAGACGCAACACGCTTGCTAAAATGTGAGAATACCAATTCTTAAGTGGCAGCGAATGCCTACTGGATACTAGGCAAGGGTAGTGGAAATTCGAAGTCTTTGGATCTATTTAACACACTTCGTCATTGTTTTACGTCGCTACTACGTATTCAACTTACGTCGCTGAAATATGCGGTATTCAAAAATCAAACATTAAATTACAGCCGAATACTACATATCTACATAGTAAAACTTCCCAAACAATGAAATCAATTAAAGGTGCGAAACCCATCAGTTGCTTTTAGGATCGTGTGATTTCTATCCGAATGATTAATGCAACGGAATAAGCTAGCTTATAGCAAATCGAAATGGGAAGTATGCGCGTAAGAAGTGCTAATGATATAAGCGCGTGGACAAATTGTACGAAACAGATGGCTTCACTTTGTAAATCTATTTCGATAGGGAAAGCTGTGCTGAGTCATGTGTTATAAATTGAGCACAGATATAACCTTCAAGGCACTCTAAAAATTTGCTGAAATTAGATCTGAGACGCAACATTACTTTAAGATGAGTCAGAGATCAAATGAGCAAATTTTTGCGATTTCACGGTTATGTTTATGCTAAGTACAGAGTAAAACAGATAAATACCAACGTTTTGTTCCAGTATCTAAAGAAACTTTCGAACATGATTTTAAAATTTGTGTAATCTTTCAGAAATTTTTATTGTAAAAATTGAGTTGTGACAACATGTAAAACTTCTTAAGGATTTGTCCACGTCTTTTAAATTACTGACACCCGTAGAAAGAATCTAATGACAGTGATTTTATCCGTTAGAGTCGATTTTAGATCTAGGGTTAATCCGGCGCTAGCTTCGTCCTGTTACTAAGTTAGTGTCGGATTCTGAGGAGAGGAGCTCGAAATGCCTCTCCCATTACTAACTTAGTTATTGCGACGCTACTTTTCAAACCGCCAGAATTTTGCGAAATTCGAAAATAAGACAACGATCTTTACTTTGAGATTGAAAAAAACTGATATTTTAGAGTTGGGGAAAAAATGCACTAGTGATGATATTTATTTGTCACTGTTCGATTCCATGGATTTTCAAGCCAGCGATTTTACTGGAAGACCGAAGCATGATAGGTATAGGGGAACATGGGGAGACTTGACCAGGTTTTCAGCTAAAACTGCATAAATCTTTAAAAAAGCCTTCAATCCCTCAAAAGTCATTCAGATATAATGCGCAAAGTTATTGCGCGTCTTTATGATTTTTTGCAGAATTTTTAATTTAATTTTTCAAAAGTTACAAAAGTTTTTCTGTGATCGTTTTTTCTGGTCAAGTCTCCCCATTGCGGGGAGACTTGACCAAGGAGTGGGGAGACTTGACCAAGAGAATTTTGAAAAATCATAGCAAAAAATAATGACAGAAAACATACTGTAATTATTTTTTCCCTATTGTCGAGATCCTTAGGTAGAAGAAAAAAAAATATAAAAGAGTTGGATTTGATAAATTTTGATTTTTTTAATGCATTTCTTTTTAAGGATTAACTGTACTGCTTGCATTGCATGTTCACACGTCACGAAATCAGTCCTACTATTGCTAACTTTGTTTACAAATATTAAAATATAAAGACTTATGTTTGGGGTGGGATTTTTTATGGCGTGATTAACATTAACAATAGATACCAAAGCATAATAAATATTAGGAATTTTGTATCTTTCTTCAGCTGATCGCCACTTGGTCAAGTCTCCCCATAAATCTTGGTCAAGTCTCCCCAACATTAGTTATTGCGTTCAATGTCATGCAAATTCTAGTAATAACTATTCCAATGTTCCAGTTTATGTAAAATCATTTCACTGCTTCACAAGGATTAAGATGGTAGATTAGTACATTAATAGTAACTAGTAGTCGAGTAGATATGTCCATACAAAGTTTGATAAAAAATTACATCATTTGATGCAAATTTATTAATCACGTAATATTTTCTGCACGGAAAGGATTTTTCTCTCCAAACTTTTAAAATTACCTTAAGGGATCGAAACAAGTATAAAAATATTTTTGAAAAAAAAATTGAGAATCGAATAGAAGACGCCATAGCCGAAAATAGAATTTTGCGCTTGGTCAAGTCTCCCCATGTTCCCCTACATTAGACTGACAAGAAAAAATGACCCCTATCGGCCCACCCTTGACTCGATTCCTAGTCCCACCAGGAGTACTTACTCCAAATTTGAAACAAATGATTTTTCGACATTTTACATGGAGAAAACCGACTGGCTCGCATTTTCACCGCTATATTGCACTGTATGCATCGTATTATCACTGTAAGCGAAAATAAGAAAGATAATATAATTGTCTACAACTTTATCGAAGACTGGTAGTCAACCCGGCTTTGTTAAAAGAAATTATTGAACTTTTAACAAATTGATGTCTGAGTCAGTTTTGTATGGGGCCTATTGACTCGATTCCCACGAACTAAATATTTTTGTGCAATAATGGTTAAATTTAGTTCAATAGCACGTTCAGAAGAATTATAGTAAATATTATGTGTCATGTTTTGGTTAGAACATTTTAGTTCCACTTGTTACCGCATAGAGGCCGCTAATACTAACTTTTCAACGGAGAGAGCTAGCAATGAGGTGTCTTCTACAAAGTTATAGAACATACATTTTGCAATAATTCTGCCAAACATCTCGACATTCTATCTCTCTTCTATGAAAAATTAGTGTTGGAGCCCTCTATACGGTCACAGGTGGAACGAGTCAGAGGTGGGTCGATTGAGTTTTCAAAAATTCATTATTTTTCTGGACAGTGTAGTGTACATAGTTCCCATGCTTACAGCGTCCTAGTTGTTTTTTGTTGCACATTGCTTTAATTTCATATTTCGAAAATTGAAATGGGAATATTCAGGAGTGCTACTGAAAACGTCAAGCGATCCAACCGCGCTTTCAATCATGGCAACAACGAATCAAAGTAGACTTTGGTAAATGTAAGCGATGATAATTGTGTTTGTAAGAATGGCTTATTTGAGGAGTCGAAAAGGAACCATGACACTCAAAATAAATTAGCTAATTTTGCACTTTCGTAGATTGGTGATTAGGCAGTACGGCTCAAAACTTTTATGAGTGTTTTGAAAAATATAAATATTTAATAGCTTTGGTTAATATGTGACGGGATGTTTTACCATGCGGGACAAGACCTTGAAATCCGAGACTGTTCTGTCTAATCCAGGACGTCTGGTCACTTTATTTGAAGGGTATTTCGGATTTGTTTTCAAAAGGTATTTCACCACGTTTTCAAATGTTATATTATATTATCATTTCATTCTATAGCACATTTCATGGAATTTATTTAAATATTCGGTAATGTAAGTATTATCACGGGAAACGGCATGGTAAAATTCTAACAACGCAGCGGAATAACAGCGGTAGTGGCATAATTTGACAGAATATGTGTGAAATGTAGAGATCTGTCGCAACCGCTTCCCTCCCGCTGTATTGCGATTGAGCGTTAAAGAAAGACTTACAAGAAATTTGGACTAGGTGCTCTTATTAACACTGATAATAATCACGACTGTGCAATTCATTTCAAATATGCAATTTATTTCAAATTTACAAATAACTGCAAGTTGACAGCTAACTCACTTATCTGTTACAATTCGTTTTGTACCCGCATAAATGTGTACCATAAGACAACCATTGCATCAAACGTTTAAAAACCATTTTCAATATGGTTCGTTCAACTATAGATCAATCATTGCTTGGTATAATACTGAACATAACCATTATCGGTTTTCCATTCTCGACCATACAAACAATGGGTTGTTAAGAACGGTCACCGTACCAAAATATGATTTTTTCCATACACATTTTGACAACATACCATTCAAAAACCATACAGTTTATGGTACATTGCATATTTTAGATGTAGCTATGCACAACATGTTAGATGGAGAAAAATCTCTTCCACATTTCTATTCTATCGATTGACAAAGTTTTATTGCGTTACACGCTATCTTCTATAGAAAGCTTCGTAGACACTAAAGTGGACTGACACTTTATTCGATTGAGCTATCGCCGTTATATTGTAAGACAAGGATTTTTGATCGTGTTAATCTAAAGGTTTTTGGAGCTGGGTAAACAGATATACGAATAACGAAGATCACCACAGCAATATTAACCTCGGGCACAAAAGTACCGTGTAGTATACCATTCTTTAATATAGAATACACGGAAGATGTTGGAAATGGTAACTAAAATCAGTATGGTAGTTTAACAGTTGAATTATAATGGTGGAATTTATCAATAGTATTCCCAATATGGTGAGTATTATATGAATAGTTTGAAAATGGTTTCGAAGCTTTCTGGAGTGGTATTTATTTATTCGGGCGGTATTCTCCGTCAAAAAATGACCGAACAGCGAAATCTAATTTAAATGTATACCGCCAGTGGCGGATCCAGGAGGATGGTCTTTGGGGGTCCGGACCCCCCGAAAATTTTTAACTTCTTGAGAAATTTTGAAATAATTTCTATTTCAAATTCATTCTAAGTTCAAAATCATTCCAAACCAGATTCGATTTTCAAAACCGATTTAAATCAAATGAGGGTATTACATATTACGTATTGTACAATAAATATTCCAAAGTCGAAATTTTGGACCCCCTCCGATTTTTTTTTCTGGATCCGCTCCTGTGTACCGCCATATACCACGATTTTTTTTCGATACATTCAATGAACATTTCCTTAATATTTTTTTAGGTTTTGTCAGATAATGACGTTCATTACTATTTATAGTGTTGCATCGTAACGAAATTTGCGGTTTCCATTCTTTTATAATGAATCAACGCTATGCTCCTAATATTTTAGTAGTTTACCAACAAGCTGTTTGATGTGTTACTTCCAATGCTCAGGCGCATTTTACTTCGTTCTCCTCTCGCTAAAGCTTTTCGCTTATTTCGTTAAGTTTCTAGTCGTGCATATCAGCTGCGTAAGCTCCGCGCTGTGTTAAGTATATGTCAATCTGCCAATCTCTCTGCCAAATGCAAGTGCCAAGCGCCAAGGTATCTGGTCAGCGTCAGTTGGTGGTATTCAGAAATAATGCATGAACTTTTGACTTCCTGTTTTATTGTAAGAAATTCATTTAAAATTGAAAAATGTTTGGATATTCACGTTCGCTAGTGACTTAAACCGCTACGCGCATGGGAGAAAAAGATGTTGCTTTTCTTATATCGAAACGTTAAGCAATCACTCTAAAAATCTACAAAGTTTGTGACAGAAACGTCACCTCAGTTTTGCAGAGATGTCTGCACGGATTTGCACAAACCAAACTCTCAAATAGAAGGTGCAATCTTCTCTTTGGCTGCTATTGATTTTTTTTCTGGTTTGACCTGTGGTTCCCGAGTTGCTGCACAGACTACCATGAGCAAATTTTTCCAAAACATATTGATCCGCCAATTTTCCCAGAATATTAACTCCACATTTTATACATAGTTACAAACAATCATTGTCTAGTGGGTTACCACACAGGTTTGGGAACAATATTACTTGTGCATTGGCAGTGGTGCCATCATTGCAAATGTGACCATAGTCTCAACTAAATATATATTTAAAGTGACTGGTAATGTGGTCAAAGCATTGTTTTCGTGTGTTATGTCTGTTAGTCTATGGTGGCGGATTGTAGCGTGCGGTTACACAGTAAATTTTCATTGAAACTGGTAAAACCGTGATATCAAGATGAGGCCAATTTTTTTACAATTGGTGCAATATTATTTGGATTGGTCTAGATCACAAGTGACCAATCAAAGTCGGTTTGACCACAGTGACCAGATGGTTTTGGAAGCTATGTAGGCGGGAGCTGAATATAAGCGGAGTTTATACTTTTATCAAAGATTTTTTTTGAGTATTTTGTTTCCAGCAGATTTAAAAACAATTTAAACTCTAAATGCCATATGAAAATGTTTGGTGTGATCAGAGGTTCAGAGTGACAACAATTGGTTTGTATTAGTGACGACCAAAAGTCCTAGTCCACAATTTTTGGTACCAAATATTTATTTTTCTTGTATGTTGGTGTCAAGTCTAAGGGACCATTCATAAATTACGTAACGCAAAAATTGCCCAAAATTGACCCCCCCTCCCCTCCCCCTATGTAACAAATTGTCACAAATTTCTCCATCCCCCCCTCCCCTGTTACGTAACAAATTCCAAGGAAAATTTTTTTTTCTTTGATGAAAACATGTTATGTAACGATCTAGTTAACACCCCCTCCCCCCTATGTCACAACTTGTCGTACCCCCTCCCCCCCCCCCCCTAAAAGCGTTACGTAATTTATGAATGGTCCCTAATACCAGAGTAACAGACGTGTCCACAATTATACTGAACATCATAGTTCACATAAATGAGTCATTTTTTTATTATAGAGGTTTTAACCTTATGGCAATTCGCCTCTTTTCGGGTTAGAAAGATCTCTTCAGAAAAAAAACTCTAATTCTATGTGCGGGGTTGGGAATCCAACCCAGGTGAGCTGCGTACAAGACAATCGATTTACCAACTACGCTATGCCCTCCCCCAGGATGAGAAAGTCATATTTACACCACTAGATGGATTAGCACAGGTTCTTTATTGCTGAAATCATTTTCATGTGAGTGACGATTGTGCTAATGAAAATTATTCGTTTTGTTCCTCTTATTTGTATACGGGATTTGTTATTTCCGTCGATAGCCAGATGCTCGCGGGAAGAACGTGAATACACATCTAATATTCCAGAAAATAACTGCTGGCTTCCATTTCAAATGTTCAAACACATCCAGAACGCGTTCATTATTAAAGTCGTGAGTAAGTTTTTAACCCTCAAAAAGGCAACCGGGTCCCAGAGGCCCGGCACGTTACAATTTTTTAGTTACAAAAAAATGTGTATGCAGTATAAGCTTGGGCATGGAAATTTTGATAAGTAGCTTTGAAATCTATAACAAAAATAAAGAATTGTGAAATTTTCGTCGATGGAGTGATGCGCAGCTATGTTTGAATTTTTTACATGCACAAAAAGGCAAGCCGGGCCTGGCAGGCCCGGTGTGAATGCAACATTTACTAGGAATACCACGGGTTTTATACATTAATATTTACCTGAAAAAAACATGTTGATGAGTTCATCTTCATATTAGCAGTAATTTTTTTCATGTTTTGATTGATTTTATCTTTTTACCTTTTCTTTTAAGAAAAAAAATCTTGAAAGTTTGAGCGAATTCTATACATTTCTTTTATAAGAAATGTAAAAATAGCATACGATAATGACGTGTGTCATATTTTTTGGGTAAATACTTTTATGTCACCCACTGTGGTCTACTTGACAATTATTTGGATACAACACAACCTAACTCTGTCGTTATTGTCTGTTTTTGTTGTCTATTCTTTGTGATATAGTTGTCGTAATTATTCAAATTGTAGGATCTAAAAGCATCAACAAATTGAAATGGCTATAAAACGATTTGCCCATGTTTTCATCGTCTCAAAGAATCTGAAATAATGGAAGAAATTCGAGCAAATTTAACAGCAGACGATGCCGAAGCTGATATGCTAAGCGAGGAAGAAGATGCGAATGATATTGCTTCCGACAATGAATCTGATGCAGACTGGGAAGAAGAATCTAAATATGTACTCCGGTTATGCATCAGAAGAAATTAATAGCAACCCAGAAACATTTATTGGTCGTGTTCAAACGAAATGGAGCTCAGAATCAATCGACAGTCGACGTGATCTTCCGAATACTCACCTTTGGAAAAAAATTTGACCTTTTTACATCCATCGCATTATACGCTGAAATCGGGATTTGCTGCGTGTTCGTACTCATCATCCTGTAATTCCGGAACCGGAAGTCGGATCAATTAAAAATTCAACAGCAACCAATGGGAATGCTGTACGTTTCACTTGAAACCAAGTTTGTAAAAATCGGTGAAGAATTCGCTGAGAAATAGGTATGACATTATCTTAAGAACTTGGTAAGTTCCCACCGGGGCATCAAGAACCGCCATAGCTGGCCAATGTGGTCGAAGTGCCTTCGGTGGGTCATCAATGATCTAGACATGCAAAGCCAAGTAATGTTGCACATATTTTAATATATATTGCATCATTTGGACATCATGGTGGTATCAGTTTCTATGGAAATTTGCTGTGTGATTGTACTCTTCAACACGTAACTCCAGAACCGAAAGTCGGATCAATAAAAAAAATCAATAGCGACCGATGGGAAGGCTGCACCTTTCATTTGAGACTAAATTTGTACAAATCGGTCCAGCCACCTCAGAGAAAAATCGGTGAGATTGTTTGCCACATACATACATCCATATACAAATACATACACACATACATACAGACATTTTACGATCTCGACGAACTGAGTCGAATGGTATAAGAGATTTGGCCCTGCGGGTCTCGGTTAAAAAGTCGAAATTTCG
The DNA here is from genome assembly GCF_030247195.1 of Topomyia yanbarensis. Classification (NCBI taxonomy): domain Eukaryota; kingdom Metazoa; phylum Arthropoda; class Insecta; order Diptera; family Culicidae; genus Topomyia; species Topomyia yanbarensis. Next base: position 381,899,468 of record NC_080672.1, read on the forward strand.
ACCGATTGCATAACCTTTCTATATGAGAACGGCAAAAAGGAGCTTGAATTTAGACGGGCCTGAGAGGCCCGGCTTGCCCTTTAATGTTAGGATTTTAGCTTGCCTTCACAAGGGTTAATAGAAATTAGAAAAAATAAATTTTGAAAATATCGAAGAAACCTTAAATTTTAAGTAGACGTAGCAATCATTAATAGAAACATAATTTGCTTTTGTTTAATAAATATTCTTTTTCACGAATTCAGTTTTTTCGTCCTCTCGGCAATCTCGTCCCTTTAACAGATGTGTACTTTGTGAATCAATTTTCAAGGTGCAATCTGAATTTATTTTGCATTTTTTTTGCCTTAAAATCAGGAATTTGCGTTTCGACTTCGTCTCATCAGAATCCGACGCTCACTTAGAGTTGGAGCTGGATTGACGCTAGCTGAAAAAAAGAATTAAGGAAATCGAAACTTGGTTTAGTTTAGCAAGCCTGCTGTATTTTTCCATGGTGTAGAAAAATTTAGATTATAACTCTTTTTCTCCATTTAGGAGAAGCTTGTTTAAAACCATCTTTGCGAGTGAAGAGCGCAAAACCTATAACTAAATTAGTTACAGAATTTGCATTTCGACTTCAAATTAATTACAGAATGCGTTTTCGTCTCATTAGAATCTGACACTAGTTTAGTGACAGGACTAAGCTACGTCGGATTTCCATTGCATTTGGTGTAATTTTTGAATTTGATCCCATGGCTAGGTATGTTGGATTGTTTCCGTATTAATTTTGCATGAAAACGGATGCTGATACTTTTATAGTTTTTCCAAATCGCTGATCTGAAAATCTAGCGAAACCGTCCTAGAGCAGCTGCGGCTGCTCGTAAAGGGAGCCATTTGCGCGACTTCCAGAGGGTTAACTTGTTTTAGAGCCTGATTTACAAAGTTGCAAAATCGAGTTTTTTGTTGCTTAAACGGGTAGATTAGTTAGTTATTTAGGTTAGTTAGGTTAGTTACTTAGGTTAGTTAGTTAGGTTCGTTAGTTAGGTTAGTTAGTTAGGTTAGTTAGTTAGGTTAATTAGTTAGGTTAGTTAGTTAGGTTAGTTAGTTAGGTTAGTTAGTTAGGTTAGTTAGTTAGTTAGGTTTGTTAGGTAGTTAGGTTAGTTAGTTAGGTTAGTCAGTTAGCGAGATTAGTTAGTTAGTTAGTTAGGTTAGTTAGTTAAGTTAGTTTAGCTAGTTAGTTTGTTTGTTAGTTAGTTAGTTAGGCTAGTTAGTTAGTTAATTAGGTTAGTTAGTTAGTTATGTTAGTTAGTTAGTTAGGTTAGTTTAGTTAGTTTGTTTGTTGGTTAGGTCAGTTAGTTAGCTATGTTAGTTAGTTAGTTAGTTAGTTAATCTAAGAGTTTACTCCAAGATATGCAAGCCAATTCAATATATTTTCGAAGATGCACAACCGAACGCAATAAATCTTCGAACAGGTATGCGAGCACACAGACGAACGCTGTTCTTTGTAATACCACACTCACTAGCATTTTTGCAAGTCTTTGGCATTACTCTGGTTCGCAGACGAGAAAGCGAAAACGAACTCTTGTCTCTCGGCTAGGAAACCAAATGCCTGGCCTGGACTTTTTGTAATCGTTTCGACTAAAATGTGTGATTTAGATACACGGTAGAGAACATCGTTGACGACTGCCATTTCGGCTGTTATCGTGGATCAGTTGTATTAGTTACGGCGTCGTTTATGTTTTCGCGTGTCGTTCAGCGAAAATGCATTGTGTTTCGTCCTCAGTGCAGTACATTTAATCAATGTAAAAAATATGTCAAGTGAGTTCTTTCTTACGTAAAAATTGATGCTAAACACGAGTATTGTGTTGGTTTTTCGATATTTTTGTTTATTGAAAAAATACGGACTTCAACATGACACGTACGCTTGGGGGCACGATAGGTCTGCCGTAAATTTTTTAAATTTGAATTATTTTAACAGGAAAATTGTACGTGATTTCGTGCGAAAACCGCCAAAATGAAGTAAAGAGGACATAAAAAATGCAACTGCATCTGTTCAAGATGGCGCCGGTATTCGACCAGCCTCTGAACAATTTAAGATTCCGTTCGAAACATTACGTCTTCTTGTCAAAGGAAAGTACTCGTCATCAATGAAAGCGCGTCAGTTAACCATATAATAATTTATGGTATTGTTGAAAAATACATGATCGAAAACGAGAAGGAAAAGGAATCCCAAAAAATGCCCCAAACCTGGTCGTCGCACAACTAAGCAACCACGTGAGCCGGAAAGCACAATTTCAATTCCACACTCTAGTGACGACAAGGACACCGAAGATGTCATTTGCAAGTACAAAACCAGTCGCAGCTGTTGAAAAAACATGTTTTTTCAACATTTTCTTCCGCGGTTTCATGATTTTTCATATCATTTATCACTTCTTCATTTTATTACCTGAATGACGTCAACGGATTGCATTTATTATTTATTTTAAAATAGTCTGCGGTATTCATACTCTCCAAATAAAAGTTGAACCGCTGTTTTTATAGGTACATTGTTTTATTTAACCTCGAATATAGTTACCTATCGTACCCCCAGATTTCCAAAGCATCGGAAAAGGTACCTATTGGATTAAGCTTGAAAAATATTTAGCCATGCTTAAAATCAATATTGCCAAAACGTTACCAAATGTATAAGATTTGCAATGAGTGCTTGGTTGTTCAAATCAGTGTAAAAATACCATCGCTCGAGCTCGCCAAAAAAAACTGAACTACTTGACCCCACTCTATCCTACAGGTAAGTAAATTATATCACGTTTCGCATTAATTCCATGGAAATTAGTGGGTAACATTTTTTAGGACGAAATCAGCTATATCTCAGTGAACAACGATCAAAATTTAAAACGAAAGTGCGCGTTTCTGAACCTGAATCGATTACTATATGCAGCGGCGAAGTTAGAACGGCTTCTATACCTTTCTTTTATGAGAAATGTAAAATGATCGGATCTGTATAATCCAGCGTAGGTGCTAATTAGAAAATGTTATTGAGCCGAATCATGATCTACAGTTCAATCAGCTGTCAATCCCTACTACATCTATAGTGAATCTCATAATCTTGAACGTACCGCAATGTTAATACTAGTATGCATGCCGTTTGCGGAATGCTGCTAATTAGTCAAAGTATCTTCAAACCGCATGTAGAACTGCATCGTCACTTTCAGTGTCCTTCAACGAGAAGAAACAAAACAGTTACTCACCATAGTCCAATGGCGTCGATCTAGTATTCCATCTGGACGCGAGATTTTATTTTCCAGAAATGGTGACAATTTTTCCATTGACTCATCATGTAGGTACGTACGGTGGTGTGAGACGGGATATTGGTTGGGCTGGATGCGAGAGAAATGGACAGGTAAGTGCGATTTTTGATCGCCCGTTGTAATATATAAAGCTCAAGGTGATAAACGGTCGAAAACTCAGTATTGATTCAGCAGAAGAGTGTAGAAGTTCTTAGTGGAACAATCTCACTGTCTCTGGTAAGAGAAATTGTGAAGTGCAATTGGTTATTAATAAACAATCAATATATTAGAACTAAGTTGCAACGAAAATCAGTACAATGAATGTAACAGGTGTGAAGCACATAATCGAGGTAAATATTGTTAGAAAAAAAAATTCTCACGTCTAGAGTAACTTTCGCCATCTAAAATAAACATTTCACAGTTAGAAATTGTGGTCATAACTGGTAGTTGATACTGCGCGTGCAATGTGAATTTAGTCCTTTTATATTATGTAATACCATCTGTGTTTCTTCCTTCTCCTTTACTGACTTTATGCAATTTTTTTTCCAAATTTCTAATAGAGGCTTAAAAACCAAACAGTATATGAAACATGAAATAGTGCGATAACTCAAGTCATTTAATGTGCATTGCAGATTTTTGCATTTGTGACGTTCTTCACGTTGAGCTCATGCCTCCCTAGGGTACCTCACAATGGAAATCATCCGGTGAACACAACAGGAGACGCTTCTGCAGTTAACATCTCGGCCACACCGGAACCACCAGATAGCAAAGGAGCCCACACCGATCGACTAAAGGACCTTACACTACCACAAGGGCTAATCTCGCATTTGACAAACCACACCGAAGCAAGCAAACATCGATCAAAACGAGCCATAATTTTCCGGCCATTGTTTGTTTATCGCCAACAGGAGATCAAGAAACAACGCTTACGTAAAGAGAGGCTGCAGGCGGCAGAAGAAGCGGCAGCAAGCAACAATTACTATTCTCGATACCCTCCATCAACCCAGTACTCAGATGGTCCGCGACCAACGCGGTACTCAGATGGTTCACAACCAACCTCGTACCCATATGACCGACGACCAACCTATTATTCCGATGGTCCGCGTCGAACTCTTTACTCCGATGGTCAACAACAAACCCGGTACTCAGATTACTCGCGGCCAACCTGGTACTCATATGGCTCACGACCATCACAGTACTCGTATAATGACCGGCCACTAATGTATTACTCAAATGGTTCGCGTCCATCTAGTTATTCAGGCGATCCGCAACAAACCTGGTATTCAGATGTTCGGCGACCAACCCGCTATTTAGATTGTCACCCGTGTAGCTCATACGAGCAGAGATACTACTCATCCGACGATAGAGACCTTTATGGACATGCATATAATTAGCTCTCCGGGATGTTAATTTAGGTACAATAGTGTGCTAACTTCGTAGTACATTTAACGAAAGCAAAACAGGGACTACTTGAACTGCGTGTTTATTTGAGAATCGAATTGTGCTCTCGCCGGATTTTTTAAATCCATTATCACCTTTATTATCAATATGATAATATTCGAAGAAATAATTGACGGAACATACGAATGAAACGAAGAATCAAATGTGATAATCTCTTGCAAGGCGGACACGTAGCTTCAAATTTAGATTATTTGTGTTTTTTATTTATTTTTATTGACGTGTACAAGTTTTAAGCTAATAAAGTATTGTAGTGTCTAATATCTTCTTGTATGCAAACTTAAATTCCCATAAGGGAAAATTGGACTGACCCACTTTGCGCATTAAGGGCACAAAACGTAACTAAAATTAAGTTTTATTTTATGTGAAATCGAATTACCCCCATTGTTTTAATAGCCCCGGGTCCCTCTATTCAAATTAATCATATTTTTGCTTCTGGAGAGTGTTCTTATTAGCATTTTTTTCAATTGAGATTATTTTAATGACTGAGTTGGCATATGATTGTATTTATTTTTAGATTCTTCTTTTCTTTACAATTTTATCATGGTAAAAATATAGGGGGACCCGGGTCTTTGGACCTACCTAAGCAAATCACCCTTGTGGGTGGATAGATGTGAAGCCTCAGCTACATTTTGGTGCCAAAAAAGTTCATTTACGCTGCTCCGTTGCAGCACTAGGCGACGATTTACAAAACTCTACGTTTTCCATCCTTTTACAATATACGGGTAATTCGAACCTCCCTACGGGGCCATTCAGACCATCATTTTTTTTTTTTATTTTTTACAATGGAATTCTGTTTACCTTTGAAATATATTTTGGAGAAACCACTTAAGGAGCAAAAATAACTTGCGTTACAAAAACTTAATCTGTCTGTTAGTCACAGCTGTGAATTGGTATTTTTTTGCTGTGGCGTGTGCAATCGTGTGCGTACCCGCAAGCCGCTGATCGGTAGTTGATGGAATAGGGGGAGCTGCAAATTTTCAACAGTTTGTTTTGAACTTGAAGGAGGAAAAATTCTCAAATCATGCCCTACTATGTTCAATTCGCAGTTGTTCGTTTCCATTATTCATTCAAACAGCCGACCTGCTCAATCATTTTCCATTCATTTTCAATTTCATTGACCCTGTGAATATCTCTTTACTGGGGTATTGACTAGGTTTTTCAAGAAAAACTACTCTGAACATAGTTCTCACTGTTCATGTAAGCTTGAAAATGAAAAAAATGACGACATTTAACCTAAACTGGCCTCTACAGAGCAGATGACAGCTTTGGTTGGTGAATGAAAAAGCATCAATTTGAAATGAAGACGTACGATTCAGTTATGAAAATCCCGCCAACTTGAAAGTGAATGATTGAGGGAGGCTTTGAATTTGAATCATGGTTGGGTTTGATTGAACTGAAAGTTGGCATTTGAAAATAAAAATTTGCACCACTGGTATTGACAGGTAAAATGTATTATATATAAAAATTCGTTCATAATGCCATATAATAGTGTAATTTGGGGAGAGATGCCGCCCATTTCTAAAAATCAATCGTGCATCAAAGTAAACCCTACAATATTTGATTAAACCAGTTTCATCAATTACGAAAAGCATCTAAAATACAATGAGATGGTTTTTGTCTTGAAAAAATAGCAAATTTCCACGAAAATTTGAAAAAAAGTGAGACGTTGCACTGCACAGCAGCCGGACAAAACCTATGTTTCAAATATTGATATTTTTTCTAGATTTCTTGTGTACTTTCCAGGGTTTTACAAATAGTGTTTTTGTGGTGAGAATGTGGGTAGACCAACCCATTCCCTCCTACCTTACCCTGCAGTACACAACAGAAGGGGGTTATACCATTATACAGCGAACTCTATGTACATATCAAGGACAAACTAGTGCCAGTTCCCTGAGCCACAAACGGTTGCCAAATTTGTGGCTGCTGTTCAAGCAATAATGACAACTACGAAATCCGCGTGAAGTTCCTACAAACTCAACAGCTAATACCATGTTGACGGTTCAAAGGGACCAGGATCGGACGGAATACAACCATATTTCGTCAAGGAATGCTCTTCATCGTTAACTGTACCGATATTCATGCTTTTCAATCGCTCTCTCGGTGAATAAATTCTTCCCGCCAAGTGGAAGGAGGCTTTAATAACACCAATTCATAAAGCCGGTAACATCCATGACGTCATAAATTACAGGGGAATTTCAATCCCTTGTATGCTGTTAGATATTCTCTACCCTGCAGTAAATCACATCATCACTACAGATCAGCATGGGTTTGTTAGAAAGCGCTCAACAACGACGAACTTAATGAGCTATGTGTCAACGCTGATTGATAACTTAGAGAAACGACAACAAATTGATGCAGTGTATGTAGATCTCTCCAAAGCTTTCGATCGCCTTCCTCATCAGCTAGCTGTTGAAAAGTTGAGGCGAATCGGATTTCCGGACTGGCTGACCAATTGGATCTTCTCGTACCTTACAAACCGCAGTGCATCTGTGCGACTTGGAACTGTACTTTCAGACCCATTCGACATCACATCGGATGTACCTCAAGAGAGTCACCTTGGACCTCTTCTCTTCGTGCTCTTTGTGAATGACATTTGCAGCGAATTGATATCGTGTAAGGTGATGTACGCAGATGATCTGAAAATTTATCGCATCATAACAACTCTGGTAGATTGTTGTGCACTTCAGATGGACATAGATAGGATCATGAGTTGGTGTGATAGCAACGGAATGACTATAAACATTCAGAAATGCAACATAATCACATTCACACGCTTCGCTCTCGCCAATTACTTTTGAGTATGCAGTGAGCGCTGCCCCAGTAGAACGAGTTTCATTAATCAAGGACCTTGGTGTTATACTTGACCGTAAGCTACGTTTCATCGAACACTTCAATACAGTAACTGCCCAAGATTTCAACGACGTCTACTGCCTGAAGGCACTGTACATCAGTCTGGTACGCAGCATTCTAGAGTATGGAGTTATCGTTTGGGCCCCGTATCACACCATACACATTAAACGCATAGAATGCCTAAATCTTAACCATTGTGCAGCAGCCCAACAGCTGCTGTGGCAGTCGGTCTCGGAGTCGAGGACAGATGTCGCCCTCTTATCAGACCCGTACAGCATCCCTGCCGGCAACGGCAATTGGGTGTCGGACGGGTTTGGAATGGTGGCAATCTGTACAACGGGACGGTTCCCGGTTCAAGAGGTAATACACCTCTCCGCCGAGGGTGTGGCGATTGCCAAGATCAATGGTGTGTTCTATTGCAGTTGCTACGCCCCACCAAGGTGGCCAATAGAACAGTTCTACCAGATGATCGACAGGCTCTCGTCGGACCTCGTGGGCCGGAAACCGGTAGTAATAGCGGGAGACTTTAACGCTTGGGCAGTGGAGTGGGGCAGCCGCTGTACAAATAGCAGGGGTCAAGCGCTAATGGAAGCGCTTGCGAAACTCGATACTGTGCTAGCTAATGATGGCTCCGCTAGTACATTCCGTAGAAACGGAGTGGAGGCGTGGATTGATGTGACCTTTGCCAGCCCGAGTCTGGCTCCAGGCATGGAATGGAGGGTAGACGAAGGTTACACCCATAGCGATCATTTAGCAATCCGCTTTAAGATCAACTATGGTGTGCAGCATCCGAGGGCGGGAGATCCCTGTCAGGTACGCGGGTGGAAGTCCAATCACTTCGACAGCGAAGCTTTCACCGCGGCCCTGGGACTGGAGGCCAACACCGACAGTCTAAGCGGGGATGCGCTGGTAGCTGTTCTATCACGCGCGTGCGACGCCACTATGCCGAGAAAAACACTGCCAAGAAACGGTAGATGCCCGGTATACTGGTGGAGTGCCGAGATTGCAGCTCTACGGTCAGCCTGTCTCAGAGCTAGACGTAGGATGCAAAGAGCTCGCACCGAGGATGCAAGAGAGAACCGCCGTGAAGTGTTTCGAGCTGCGAAATTAGCCCTTAACAAGGCTATTAAAAGCAGCAAGAGAGCGTGTTTCGACAACCTGTGTGAGAGTGCCAACGCGAATCCGTGGGGGCTCCTCACCCCCAGAACGGTCTCCGGACCGGTTGGCAACGATTATCGAAGTACTCTTCCCGTCTCGAGCCACAAGCCCCTGGCCACCTGCACTACGAGACAGTGCGGGCACGGTCGAAATGGTGGCTCCAGTGACGAATGAAGAACTACTCGCAGTGGCTAAATCCCTAGCAATGAACAAAGCTCCAGGGCCGGATGGAGTTCCAAACAACGCTCTCAAGGCAGCGATCATAGCGAACCCGAACATGTTCAGGCTAGCTATGCAGAGATGCCTTGACGAGTGCCGTTTCCCCGATAGATGGAAAAGGCAGAAATTGGTGCTGTTGCCGAAGCCCGGGAAGCCGCCAGGCGACCCATCGGCGTACTGACCAATCTGTCTGATCGACACGACTGGCAAACTGCTTGAGAGGATCATCCTCAACAGGCTCACCCCGTACGCGGAAGGTACGGACGGTCTGTCAAGCAACCAGTTTGGCTTTCGGAAGGGTAAGTCCACAGTGGACGCTCTCAACTCAGTGATAAATACTGCCGAGATAGCGATCCAACGGAAAAGGCGAGGTATTCGATACTGTGCGTTAGTGACACTCGACGTGAAGAACGCATTCAACAGCGCAAGCTGGGATGCCATCGCGCTCTCGTTACACCGGCTTAGCCTACCGGTGGGTCTGTACCGGATCCTGGAAAGTTACTTCCAAAACCCCGTACTGCTATACGAGACCGATGCCGGTCAGAAAAGGGTTCCGATTACCGCCGGAGTCCCGCAGGGCTCGATCCTAGGCCCGGTGCTATGGAACCTCATGTATGACGGGGTTCTGAGACTGAAGTTCCCTCCTGGGGTCAAGATCGTCGGCTTTGCCGACGACGTAACCTTGGAGGTCTACGGGGAGTCAATTCCTGAGATAGAGCTAACCGCAGAACACGCGATTAGCACGGTGGAGGAATGGATGAGCGCGAGAGGCCTGGAGCTCGCTCATCATAAGACGGAGGTAGTTATCGTCAACAACCGCAAGTCGGCACAACATGCAGTTATCCATGTGGGAGAAGTCGCGATCACTTCACAGCGAAGTCTGAAGTCTTTCGGAGTCATTATAGACGACAAGCTGACCTTCGGCAGCCATGTCGACTATACGTGCAAGAGAGCGTCGACTGCTGTTGCGGGACTATCGAGAATGATGTCCAACAGCTCAAAGGTGTGCGCCAGTAGACGTAGGTTACTGGCAGGCGTTGCCGTATCTATCCTCAGGTACGGCGGCCCGTCATGGTCAAGAGCACTGAGGGTAACCAGTTACCTACAGAAACTGGAGAGCACCTACCGCGTGATGTGCCTCAGAGTGATATCTGCCTACCGCACGGTATCACACGATGCATCCTGCGTGATAGCGAGCATGATGCCAGTCGGGCTGGTCATTCGGGAAGATGAGGAGTGCTTTGAGCTACGTGGAAATAGGGGAGCCCGCGAGCGCACCAGGGCGACCTCGGTCGCCAGATGGCAGCGTGAGTGGGACAACTCCTCGAAAGGTAGGTGGACTCACCGGCTGATACCTAGCATATCGAGCTGGGTGGGAAGACCCCATGGGGAAGTTCACTTCCACCTGACACAATTCCTGTCAGGCCATGGCTGTTTCCGTCAGTACCTCCACAGGTTCGGGCACGCGGAGGTCCCAGTCTGCCCGGACTGCCCAGGTGTAGATGAAACTGCCGAACACATACTGTTCGTATGTCATCGGTTCGACGTCGAAAGAAGAGCAATGCTTGACGTCTGTGGCTGGGACACAACCCCTGATACCCTTATTCAGAGGATGTGTCAATCGGTGGAGAAGTGGAACGCAGTCTCGGCTGCTACCATCCAGATTGCCAGTAGGCTACAGGTAATCTGGCGAACCGAGCAACAGACGACGGGCACGGCTAACTAGTGATTGGTTAGCTGGAGCGAAAAGGCCAAGCGCAAAATAAGAGAGTGAATGGTCTGTTCATGCCGAGGCAGGTTGGCGCAGCGAATGGCAACCGCGTAAGGGGTAAACCCAGCCACCCCGAAGCAAGACAGAAGAGTGAGTGTATAGGCGTATAAGTGGACTGCCTCATGCCAAGACGGGAGGGTCGTAGCGTAGTATGTTGGAACTAAGCTATCGATGCCTCATGGCGTGGCAGAGGAGTGAAAGGGTGAGCATCCAAGTCAGTCTCACACTGCATGTTAAGGGTGAGCATAAAAGTCAGCCTCACAGGTTGGTAGAGGCTAGCACAAAAGTCAGCCTAGCAAGGAATGAAAAAGGTGAGCACAAAAGTCAGCCTCGCATGGTATGTCAGAAGTGGGGCCTAAGAAAAATGTCCCACATGGGATGCCAGAGGGAGTGACAAAGGTACAATAGAGTGGCACGATTGAGAGTGAATCAGGTGATAGGGTGAGCACCCAAGTCAGCCTCACATGGTATGGGTAGGGCGAGCACAAAAGTAATCCTAGCAAGGAATGAGTAAGGTGAGCACACAAGTCAGCCTCGCATGGAACGTAAAAGGGGGGCACAAAAGTCAGCCTCATGTGGGAGTGTTTGAGAGTGAATCAAAGTGCGATTGAGAGAGCACCCAAGTAAGCCTCATACAGGATGTATGAACGCGTGAGTGAGAGTGAATGAGTACATTTAGTACAGCCATCCCCCCAGAAGTAATACCGAGAGGTAGTTCCTGGGAGGAATGATGGCGGAGCCCAATGGAGTTTAGTCGGTATTAATGGCTGGTCACCATTTGAGTCCGACACGCCCCCAGTGCACCCCGTGCGGTAGATTGGACCCTACCAATAGCACGTGTACTGGGCTAGGACATAAAGGTCTTCTCTATTGTAAAAAAAAAAAAAACGCATAGAATGGGTGCAAAAGAGCTTCGTCCGGTATGCCCTTCGACGGCTTCCCTGGCGAAATCGTTTTGAACTACCACCGTATGAGCATCGTTGTGCTCTTATCAACTTGCCTACGCTACGAAACAGGAGAGTTTTTCTGCAGACAACATTGACTGCCCTCTGCTTCTCGCTCCTGGTAGGTCTCTGCGGAGAATGGACTTCTTTCGGCGCTCTACTCATCGCACGCAGTACGGCCAGAATAACCCCGTAGATGTTTACTGTCAGCTCTTCAATAGCGTTTTTCATCATTTTGACTTTAATTTAAGTAGAGAAATGTTCAAATTGAAAATAGGTTTAAGTTAGTATAGTATTTCAGTCTGTACGAAAATTATTAATTCGAAGACAATATATATATATATATATATATATATATATATATATATATATATATATATATATATATATATATATATATATATATATATATATATATATATATATATATATATATATATATATATATATATATATATATATATATATATATATATATACATATATATATATATATATATATATATATATATATATATATATATATATATATATATATATATATATATATATATATATATATATATAAATGTCAGCTCAATATGAAAACGAGACTTGAACAGAGTTCGAAAACACTATAGCGCATCAGACTATCTCGTCTGGATTGAGCCTCCATTCGATCCGGTCATAAAGTTCCTGATTTGCCTAGAGTTTTTCAACTGCAGTAGTCTTTCTCAAGACTAAATAGAATGCAATTATTTTCTTCGATTTGTTTATGTTAATTAATTCAATCAAATATAACGTTCATCTACAAAGGTCAATAATGCACATTAATACGACTTCTCATCCGAAAAAATCACCGTTGTACAGCCTAGCCAGCACCATCAAACAAAGCCCCTCACCAGTGTCTGATCGTATTGTGAGATATATCTTCCACAGTCCAGTTGGAGCAAACTCGGGAACTGTTTCTTTCGGGTATAACAGATTAGTGAAACGCACTTCCCTCGGTAAGAAAGGGCATTCATCGACGGCAGGCATATTATGTGCCATGCCTTCAAAACGCGACATATATTCTTTCCATGCAGACCTGATATAAGTACATACTCCAGTCGGTGGTAATTTCAATGGGTAGTAATTGAATTGTTGATTACCTTTTGGACTATGAAAAAAGTCCATCTTAATCTGAAAAAAAAACTTTCTATATTTTTATTTAGGAAGATTGTTTAATCGGCTGGATTACCTTGAAAGTATCATCCATTGGTATTTTCAGGGTAAAAGTACCATCCAGCACCGCCGATGACCTGTTGAACTTCTTAACGCGAGCGTCAGATTCCAGAATGGCAGTTCCGTTCAATTGCTCAAAGTAATCGAACATGACCTCCATCGTACTGACGGCTAGTACACAAAATATCAAAACGAAACATAGATTCTTCTTCACAATCATAGTGACCACCGGTTTGATATGATTGCTACAACGCTGAACTGGAAGCTTGTAGCTTGTTTCAAACAATGACCTTGCATTTAAAATGCTCTGACCGGACGTCAAATCAAGATTGCTACTTGAACATGGTTACGACAGGTGCAGTACTTTTTTGCCTTTCTCCTACACTCTGAAAAATGTTTTCCATGTGGTTTTCATCCACCCTATTTTTCACATAACTCTACCGGAATTGCATGTAACTGAATAAAAATCAACTTGGACGATGTACATGATTATTCAGATGAATCAGACATGATTTATAGCTTGGATGAGATCCACGGGAGATCTGGTAATATTTACGAGATGTTTCGTTAAATCTAAAATGCTCTTCACGTAGGTCGTACGTGGATTTTTAATGAAAATATTGGATACATTTTGATACACACCATATTTTAGGGTTATAAAAAAATCAGCAATCCAAGATACTGTAAGTTCAGAAATCCGAATCCAACAATTTGGCTGATTCTGTGTGCTGTAAATTCACTAATCGAATGGTCAAATTCACAATACAATAACAGAATTTTCAATAAATCAATCCAGATTTCCAAAAATTCGACCCATTCGATGACAATTTAATTTCGGTCCGGTTTGACAATTTAATGGCTGAATTTCCAGCGAAAAAATCTGTCGCCTGATAGATATAAATTAATGCATTTTCAGTAGTTGCGATTACTGATTTTTACATTTATTATAAAAGAAATGTATAGAATTCGCTCAAACTTTCAAGATGTTTTTCGAGGCCCGGAGGACCGAATCTTATATACCAATCGACTCAGCTCGATGATTTAGGACAATGTCTTTGTGTGTGTTCTTTTTTATAGAGCATTAAAAAACTTCCAAAAAAGCTCTGAGACAGGAAAAAAACGTACAAAAACGCTAATGTTTCAGGGAACGGGTTTGGACTTGCCATCACCTGACCCGCTAAAACATCAGCTCTTGCCCAGAACCCGATTCCTTCCTGGCACTACCTTACGGCATTACTTCGGGAGGGGTTTCTAGCACCCACTCTATTTCAACTACTAAGCAGTTAGTTACTTCAGTAGGGTTACAGCACCACTCCTCGACACACCACCATCCATACAAATCATGGCAGTCGGAGAGTTAGCTGTGAGTTGAGACTTAGTGCTCTTCCGTTACGAGGACAATCTGGGCAGCAACTTCAGATTGTTTAATTTACCGAGCCCTTCGGCTCCCTTGTGCCACAACTCCTTTGAGCTATTTGGTTCCCCTCTAGTTCCATTTCGCTTAACTTCGACGATGAGCCCTTACATGTTCGCGAAGTATTCGGTCTAGTCCCCGTCAATGGATCTAGCCTACTTCGACGGAGAATTCCCCAGCGAGAGAAACTCCCGAAACCGAGTGATAGATTTCTCTCGATACCGATGTTCGTTTCCGTGAGCCATTTAGCTCCCCGCTTCTTCCCGATCTATTCGATCTAGTCCACGGCGGTGGACCTAGCCTACTCAACGGGCCAGCCAGTCTTGCATTTTAACTACCTTAAAGCAACTTAATTGATATTGAAGCATTTTATAGGAATTCACAAGACACAGTCTCTGAGCATTTCCTCTACGAACAATAACTTGATATCTATTGACGGGAGAAACGTTGCTCTACCAGCTCAAAAAGATATTTGATTTGGAAATTCTCGTTCATCTTTTTCAGTATCTGAAAGAAAAAATTTAATGTTTTCTGACTAATGTTTAGGAAAACCTCAATTTAGAAAATCCGAAAAACACAACTTAAAGACTTCAAAACTACCTGAATCTTCAATGCGTGATTTTTTCTTTTTGGATATGATTTGAGACACCCTAAGCTTTCCAAACATATAATATTTTTTGGTTAGAACATAAACAAAAATGCTTTTTGCCAAATTCGACGAGTGAAAAATCCTCAAAAAGGAGCCTCTCTTATGATTTCTATATCCATGTATCCAGTTGAATATGTGATTAAATTTACTCTACATACCTGCTATTGGCTCCCATATCGAGTTTTTAGTTGACAACACTTCTAACCTCCAGAAAAGGCCCCGAAACAATTGTTTTCATCGAACTACTTGCGAAAAAATATAGTTGACAGAAAATGGCAAAGCTAGCTTTGATCATACAATGTCAAAATATTTTTTTTGATAGAAATACTCTTATGTGCGAAGCATAACGTGGTTGTGATCATTGACGAAAAGACGTACCTGACGCTCGACGGCAATGGCTGGTAATGGGAACGATTATTTCACGTCTCCCAGAAACTCTAGTGAAATGATCACTGGAGAAAATGTAGCGTTTGAAACTCCCAGTCGTTCAAAAGAAAGCTAACACATCCAGCATGCCCCATCAGCACCCAAATGAAAATTTCTCGGCGAATCTGAAGCGGAGGATCTATGCGAACAATTTCCTTGCGAAAACCAAAAAGGAACTGATCAATAAAGTGACTCGAGAGTTGCAGAATATACCATCTTTATTTTCGACGACTATGGCCAAAGTTCCGGTCAACTGTCGTAAGGCCGCTCGACAGGGAGTGGAGTCATTTTTGTAAATCATGAAATAATACAGGAAGTAATAAACATTTGATTTGCATTGATATCTTTTATCGTTGTTGTTCCCATCTATCCGGAAATTGTCTCGTTTTTAATGGAAGCGTTAGGTGCTAATTGTACAATGATATGGCACAATCCTACACATAACCTATTTTTAACACACTGTTATGCTTTAATGGGTGGTATAGATCAATGGCGCCGATATAGTATTCCTAGTGATCATGTAGGTAGGCTGGATGCGAGCAACGGGAAGGTATGAGCGATTTTCGATCTCCCGTTGTAATATATAAAGCTGAAGGTGATTAACGGCCGAAAACTCAGTGTTGATTCAGCAGAAGAGTGTGTACGTTCTCATTAAAACGATCTTACTGTTTCTGGTACGAGAAATTGTGGGGTGAAATTGGTTATTAATAAACAATACTTTCAATTGACCCAAGTATACTGCACCGAAAACCAGTACAATGAATGAGACAGGTGTGACGAAAATAATCCAGGTAATTAGGGTCAAAACAGTTAATTCATGCTGCGCACGCAATGTGTATTTAGCCCATTTTAAATTATGTCATATCAACTTCCTTCTTCTTCATAACTTGTTGGATAGTTTCTCCTTATTTCTAATCAAAGCTTCGAAAGATAGCTGTATATGTAACAGGAAATAGTAATATAACTCATACCATTTTGCGTGTCTTACAGATATTTGCATTTGTGACCCATTTCACGTTGATCTCGTGCTTCCCTACGGTACCACACAATGGAAATCACCTAGTGATCTCGACCATACCGATAACCTCAGCTAACGAAGTGGTCCATACCGATCGACTAATCGACCCGACAGCATCACAAGCGCTAATTTTCTTTTTGACAAACCACCCCGAACCAAGCAAACATCGATCGAAACGTGCAGTTTTCCGGCCGTTGTTTGTCTATCGCGAACAGGAGATCAAGAAAGAGCGGCTACGTAAAGAGAGGCAGCAGGCGGCAGAAGAAGCGGCAGCAAGCAACAATTACTATTCGCAACACCCCTCATCAACCCAGTATTCAGATAGTACGCGACCAGCACGGTACTCAGATGGTTCACGACCAACCCAGTACTCGTATGATCGACGACAAACCTATTATTCAGATGATTCGCGTCGAACTCATTACTCCGATGGTCCACAAGAAACCCAGTACCCAGATAGTTCACGACCATCCCGATACGATGGTCCACAAGAAACCCAGTACCCAGATAGTTCACGACCATCCCGATACTCAAATTATGACCAGCGACCAACCTATTACTCAAACGGTCCGAGTCAATCTAGTTATTCTGTCAATCCGCAACAAACCTGGTATTCAGATGGTCGACGATCAACCCGCTACCTAGATTGTCCCTGGTGTAGCTCATACGATCAGGGATACTACTCATCCGACGATGGGGACCTGTACGAACAAGTGTATGAGTAACTTTTCTGGTTGTCCATGTAGGTACAATCTTGTGTTCACTTCGTAGTACATTTAACGAAAGCAAAAACAGGAACTACTTCAACGGCGTGGTTATTTCCAGTATCAAGGCGATGGTATTAGAAGAAATGATTGACGGAACATTCAACTGAAACGAAGTGTTTCAAATGTGATAATCTCTTGTGAGACGGAAACGTAGTTTCAAATTTAGGTTATTAGTGTTTTTATATTTTTTATTGACCTGTACATGTTTTAAGCTAATAAAGTAATATACTCTCTTGTATCTCTTCTTGTATGTATCTGGTAGTATCTGATGACACTTTGAGACAATAGCCGAAAAAGATTTTCATGACTTAATATCATGTTTTTCACGATGATTATCAGGACAACATTTTTGCAAAATATTTATACAAAAACCTGTTTTAATCCACCTAGCGGTGCAATTGTGCCTTTCTCATTTCTCTAAACTATGGCACGGAGACTTTTTATGTTCAACATAATCGTGGAAATGTCCATTACATTCTTAGTACACTTTGCACTTATACACAATGGCATGCCAGCCACGAACTTGATGAGCTACGTGTCGACGGTGAAACACTTGAAACAAAAAAATATCATACTTCATTAGCCTAATCAGCATTAGATCAATGTTATCTGCTTGCTAACTCATTTTGTCATGCGGGGGTGGGTATGTGAGGAGGGCGAAAGTCCCATGAACGAACGACTCCCCAGCTTAAATTGGTATGCTTTGTGATATAGTGGTGGTTTAAAGATGATGGGGTTGAAAGGGAGGGGTATGAGGGCTGGATGGGGTGGTGGTCTGAGGGGTGATTTAAGGAGATTTTTAAAGGAGGGGCACGAACAGTAGAGGGGGGGTGTAACCCCTCTCCGTAAACCATCAACTACGCCCCTGTTAAAATCCAGAAACCCTAAACGAGTCGAAAAAGCCGGGATTAGGTTGACGTTTTTCAGAGTGATTGCATAACCTTTCTATATGAGAAAGGCAAAAATGTGCAAAATCCAAAAAAGTGAATCGTAGTCAAATTTTTTTTTTCGAGTTTGCATCAAATCTCGACGTTTCATGCACCTTGAACACATTTAGCATCAAAAATAAAAATTCAGTTTTTAATTTTTCCTATAGTTTATATGAGAAATTTCTGTGTGGCCGCACTCTGAAACCCGTAATTCCGGAACCAGAATTCCGATCGATCCAAAATTCAATAGAAGCCGATGGGAAGGTTGCACCTTTCATTTGAGACTAAGTTTGGGCAAATCGGTCCAGCCATCTCTGAGAAAAATGAGTGACATTATTTGACACATACGCACATACATACACACACACATACACACACATACACACACATACATACACACATACACACACACATACAGACTTTTTCCGATCTCGACGAACTGAGTCGAATGGGATATGACACTCGGCCCTCCGGGCCGGGATTATGTTGACGTTTTTCAGAGTGATTGCATAACCTTTCTATATGAGAAAGGCAAAAATGTGCCAAAATCCAAAAAAGTGAATCGTAGTCAAATTTTTTTTTTCGAGTTTGCATCAAATCTCGACGTTTCATGCACCTTGAACACATTTAGCATCAAAAATAAAAATTCAGTTTTTAATTTTTTCTATAGTTTATATGAGAAATTTCTGTGTGGCCGCACTCTGAAACCCGTAATTCCGGAACCAGAATTCCGATCGATCCAAAATTCAATAGCAGCCGATGGGAAGGTTGCACCTTTCATTTGAGACTAAGTTTGGGCAAATCGGTCCAGCCATCTCTGAGAAAAATGAGTGACATTATTTGACACATACGCACATACATACACACACACATACATACATACACACACACACATACATACATACACACACACATACAGACTTTTTCCGATCTCGACGAACTGAGTCGAATGGGATATGACACTCGGCCCTCCGGGCCGGGATTAGGTTGACGTTTTTCAGAGTGATTGCATAACCTTTCTATATGAGAAAGGCAAAAACATTATTTAAGGTGCGATTTTCCATAATTCGGAAACAACATCTAATCTCACTTAATGTAATTCAAATTTAATTTCATAAATTCTTCATGGAAGTTGCATTAATTGAAAGGCTTTAATGAATAAATAATCGAATTTTCACTCTATTGGGTCATTAAATGAAGAATAAAATTATTCTTTTATTTCAAAAACCGATAGCGCTCATATTTCTAAATATAACAAGCAACATATATGTTCCACTTTTTAAACTTCAGGATAATTTTTATTGATTTTCTAAAAAAAATGAAAACAAATGTCGTTTGACAGTATCGATCTTCCTTGACAGTAAATTTAGCCACATGGGTTAGCATTTTTGACAGTTATCCTAGCATAGAGATCAAGGCTATTCAACGGAAGGTGTGGTCGTGTAATTCAATTTTGTAAAAAAATCATTTGTTATTTGGCGTACAAAAAGCTGAAAATAATATTATTACTATTGTTTATTAGGCCTTTAACCTATAAGTCAGTCGTCCATGAAATATAGATAAGTTACAATTAATAAATGTTACATTTCATTTTGTTTAAGTTTTGTGGTGATTTTCACTTGGTGTTAAGGTCAGTTGCTGTCTAAGTTGATTTGAGCCGCCTTAGGGTGTTACAGATGGCCTACGATTGAGTGGGTCCTGGAAAATGGTATCTTGTAGGAGATTGGCTGGTAGATAGATGTTGGATGGGCCGCGGCAAGCCTCCACACATCTTCGGGCAGTGTGTAGGAGGGCCTGCGTTATCCATGTTATTGTTTAAATCTGGTCGTATATGCCGGCGTCTTTCAGGAAAAGGAGGAGTGCATGTTACCGAACCGGATCGTTGGATAAGGCCTGGACGAAGGGATGTTTGGATGTCTCGCTAGCAACGTCCCTCAGGACCGAGAGCGAGTCTGTGAAGATGATTGTCGGAGCATCGGTGGGTCTTTTGGCTATTTCTACTGCAATGAGAGCCCCCTTCCCAAGCCGCTGATCCCCGCTCCTACACCGTCATTCGCTTTGGAACCGTCGGTGGAGATTTGAGTGTGATGTGAGTGTCCTCAGTGAACTAGCTGTCTATATTTAACCAGTATGCTGCTGGGGTAGTCGCAGACTTTTATAGTGCGAGTAAGACTCTGGGGTCGTACCAGGCCCGCGGTCTTACCCGGTGTAGACGAGCGATGGGTGGGAGGTCGTTGCTGGTGAACTCCTGGTTCAGGCTGGAAGCAGTGGTGAGAAGAGGGCATTCGTCACCCGAAGTTTTCTCTGGGAAGCTTAGCGCCCTTCTGAAGGCCAACCTGGCTGCTTCCTAGCGGAAGCGTAATACAGTGATAGAGATTCGTTTAGCCGAGCGCCATGAATTAAAAAAAATGCGACAAAAATATCTAAAGCATGTTTGTAATGGAAAGAAAACGAGTCTCAAACACACCGAACCGGTGGCGGCGGATGTAAACATTGTAACAGCGTTTTGACCCTAGACATTCGTTTAGCCGAGTTGCGTAAAAAATCGAATTGTGTGAAAAAATCAAGCGGTTTTCAGATATATTTGGAAACTTTTCGACTGAACAACATATAATCGGAAAGGTGCGTCAATAATGCGGTATTGAATTATGATTGATTGTTGATAAATTGAATGGGTTTAGGAATTGCGAAGGGAACCCGACTGACGGAGGAAAAACGACGTATTATTAAGTTGTTCAAGGAGGAAGGACACTCTAATGTCTCAATCGTACAAAAAATTGGTCGACCTGAGAAAGTAATACGGAATTTCATAAAAAAACCGATTTAATCCACCTATCAGTGAGATGAGACATTTCTTACACATATCACTATTGTATTATACATTAGCTTGCCGATCACACGCTAAATTTACAAGCAACTAGATGTGAGATGTGCACGAATAACGCTTCGAATAAACTGAATAAATTAAAGAAAAATAATAAAACAAAACAAAATTTAAAATAAAAAAGTTATTCATAAAATGGATAGAATGATTAACATAAATCAAATTAATAAAATAAATAAATCAAATTAGCTCAAATTAAAATTAGACGATATTAAAACGTAATGAAATTAAGAGAGTAAATTAAATTGTTTCAGGATAACAAGCTATCATACAATAACATAAAGGACTGGCTAAACCGAATTGATAAAATTAAGAAACTGAATAAAATATGTGAACTGGGAAAAACTAACCATTTAATAAAATGATTGAAATAAATAATATGAATAAAACCATAAAAAATTGGAATAATAAAATAATATGAACAATATGGATTAAATTAACTCTTTTATACCTAATTATTTTGTTGCATATATAGGATTCCAAAACCGTTTTTCTTAAAAGTGTTAGAGTAAAGAAACACGAAAAAACCTGTTTTGATCAAGATGCTTCTCTAGCAGTGTTAGAAGCTGCTGAATTTTTACATACTAATTCTTAATACACATTTCCTGCAAAGTTTTCAATAGTTTGGGCAGAAAAGGTAGCCGAAAGCAGTGCAAATTAATAAGATTTATCATTTTTTAAAAATATTTGAAGAAAACGAAGATATATCAAAATATAATTTTTCACCGATAACTGAAAATGTATCTGGCAACACTGCTCTAGTGAAATCCAATCAAAGCAATTTCAATAACTTGAGTTCTACGGATCTTTCTTGTAACTATTAGCGCTCAAATAAACGGTGATTGTCACAGTTATTAGTTTTACTTTTTTGTGAAGAAATCTTGTCCAAGCCCAAAGTTATACTGCCCGTGAACGCATATTTGTCCCGTTTTCTATCTTTATGGGACTTATTTGCGAGCATGGGCAGTAAAGCTATTTGAAAATGTTGTTCATAAATAACAGGATAAACAGAGAGTTAATAAAATCAATAAAATGAATGGAATGAATAATATAAACAAAATAACGAATTTTTATCACAATAAAAATGTTTTCTGTCTTTTTATCATTTTTTCAAACAATGTTTTTAAGCAATTAAATTATTAAAATGAAAAAATCAGCGATATTAAAAAGTAATATAATTAATAGAAGAAATTATATTGTATCTAATTAATGTTCTAGATGAAATGAATAAAGTGAATGACTGAACAAAATTAGTCAGATTATTAAAATGAATAAAAGTGTGAACCGGAAAAATATCAGAAAAAAATATTAGAAAAAAGTGAATAAAATAAATTAAATGAATAATTCGAAGATACACAAGATAATAAACTGATCGGAATGTATACATAGAATTAAATGAACACAATAGATAAAATTAGGTCACATAAATAAAAACAATGCTAAATGAAAAAAATCTTTAAAATGAGATGATCATATATTTATTATTAGTCAAATATTTAAAATGCAAAAAATAAACCAAACGAATATAATACATTAAAGGAATGAGCTGGAAAAAATGAGAATATATAATGATATTTTAAGAAAGATGTTAAAATGAAGTAAATGAATAAAACGAATTTCACGAATTCCAAAACCATTCTTTCAGAATATTCTGAAATGTTTGTGAAAATCCCATTGCAAAGAGCACGTTTTCGTTCTTCTTTTCTTGAGGAAATTTTTAGGATTATCTGGTGTTTCTACCTTATTGATGATCCTTAATTAGTCATCAGAAAATCTAGAAATCAGGAATTTGTTTTGGAATTAAAAAAAAGCTTTTTGGTTACAGACATCTGAAAAATGATTTTGTATAGAATGGAATTTTCAGGTCCAATATTTTAACGCGTAATTAGAAATAGTAAACTGAGAAAAGGCCACCTGTAAATAGTATTCGTTCGCATTGAAATATCTAGAAAAGAGTGTCAAGTGTCCAGGCTATGTTGGCAATTATATTATTGTCGATGGCATAAAACTCGTACATGCAGTCGATTACAATGCAGTCTTTTTCCACCCATCCTTATTACTTGCGAATTGTTTCGTTCGGAACTCTCGTTCTGGAGATATGGGTTAATGAGTCCTATTCAAGGCAATACCATTGCAAAGAAATGGTTTAAACTACCAGAATAAGTACTTAAATTCATAGAAAAGCCAGTTAGTATTGAAAGTGCCCCTGGACTGCTTTGAGACACGAACATTCTTGAAATTACATGTCGTATTTTTTCGCAAATAAATATGCTTTTAGTCACATTGATCATGAAAAATGTATATTGTGGTTTTCAGTACAACTCAGTGTCAGTTGTGAGGAATGGTAAATGATGGTTAGAGCTGTGACATTATTTTTGTTTATAGTGCGAAATTTTGATTACTTAAATCTTTATTTTCAATAATGCAACTGATAAATTTTCACTACAATTTTGTTATTCAAAAATACAGTTGCTCTTGGTGATGCTACGAGTATAATATGAATATGAATTATATTAGAAATCTATTTTCTCACTACTAGCAGGATTACTTGATGTATTCATATACCATCCAACGTTTATCTCACGAGTGAACGCATTGCTCAATCCAACGGGTAAATACATCAACTCTGGACAATGAGGGTGGATGTAGCGTAGTTGGTAAATCGATTACCTTGTACGCAGCGCACCTGGGTTCGAGTCCCGACCCAGCACATAGGGTTAGAAATTTTTCATAAGAGATTTTTCTAACCCGAAGAGGCGAATGACCTTAAGGTTAAAACCTCTATAATCGAAATAAAAAAAAACTCTGGACAAATTTGCACATTGAAGTGAATTTACACATTATTTTGTCTTTGAAATGAACTTGCTTATTAATTTTTGAGAAATAGGTAATTGATTATTAAGTAAATTCACAAAATGTTTTCGGAATCAAAATCCTTGAATCACGCAGATGTGTTTACATACCCGGATATTCAAAATCGGTTTAGTTTTGACCCTAAAAACCAATAAAGCAATACTCTGTATGGAACGGTTTCATTTTTAGTTAGTGGAAATTGGTAAGCGAAGAATGAAAATACAAAATGTTTAATATCTCCGCCGCTCGTGAACGGATTTTGACAATCTATAGCTTGTTAGAAAGGTATTTTCTTAAGCTTTTTGTTTCTGTTTATTTCACGCGATATTGTTTCCTTGTTCGAATTTTTTTCGCTTCAAACCAGCCCTGTTTTGACAAAATTACCCATATCTCAGAAAGTAAACAACATATCGAAAAACAAAATTAATAGTGTCAAATGGGAGCGTTAGGCCTTTCATTTGAAACTAGTTTCATTAAGATCGGTTCAGCCATTGCTGAGACAATTACATGACATTTTGTACATACATACATACACACATACACACACAGATACAGACATTGTCTCAATTTGTCGAGCTGAGTCGATTGGTATATGAAACTCGGCCCTCCGGGCCTCGGAAAAAGTTTTCAAAGTTTGAGCGAATCCTATACATTTCTTTTGTAAGAAATGTAAAAAGTCCAAATATGGCGTTGAACATCCTACAAAAGAGCGCACCAAGTTTCTTTGCGGTTGAAAGGCCAAATCAGGCACGAATCTCTGCGAAAGCGATCGTCCCGCTCCCAGATAAAACAAAAGCTGGATGTTCCAGTAACCTCTCGGCATATTGCTCGGATTTAAATGAATCGCCGGACATTAAGTGGAAGAAATTGCATGGAAAACCCAAACTTAACCTCACTCATAAGCAGAATTGGCTCAAGTTCGCCAGAAAGTACATGGAGAGGAAGGCAGAATGGCGTAGTGTTGTTTTTTTTTTGACGAGAAAAAAATTTAATTTAGACGGATCGGATTGTTACAGTTGCTACTGACACAATTTGGAGCAAACCAGCGTCGTGAGATCGAAGCGAAACTTTGGAGATGGAGGTTTGATGGTATGGGGTGGCTTTTCCTACAATGCCAAGCTTCTCATTTGTTTTATCTCCACCCGGACGAATTCCGGAATGTATCTGGAGCTATTGGAAGATGTTTTGATCGGCCATATTAACAATGATGCAAATGAGGACATCGTTTTCCAGCAAGACAGTGCATCTATCCACATGTCCAAGCAATCCATGGCTTGTTTTGCTAAGAAAAACACCTCCTTGCTGGACTGGCCAGCTTGCAGTCCTGATTGCAATTCCATAGAAAGCCTCTGGGGAATCTTGGCTTGAATCGAAGACTGCATATCAAGAAGACTGGCAACTCTGTCCAGAATCTGGAGACAGTAACAGCCACGCCACTTGCGGGTGAAGGTGGTACTTCCCATGGTGATGCACGGACACATATACACTTTTACATTAAGCTTCCTACCTTCCTCCAATAGAGGCGCTGTATCCTCTGTCGCTTCTTGTTTGTATGGGGGAAGGAAAGAGATATCAGTCTTCTTAATATGTAGTCTTCGCTTGAATGTTTTATGCGAACGGTCGTCAATTTGACAGCATTTCCAATCTAAAAACAGCAATTTAAGAGTTTTGGGCCAAAATCGATATGGAAACACTGCAAAAGCTTTCGCACTTGATGCCAAACCGAATTTTTGATGTGATCCGAAACGATGGCGGCCATACTAAATATTAGTTATCGATTGTCTTCGAAATCTCTAATTTAGTCGATTCATAGGCGAAATTTTACATTCGGCTAAACGAATGCCTGCCCCTTTTTCATTTTTTTAATTTTTGTTACCCTAACGCGAATTAATGTTAACTGATTATGACTAATATGTCGAATATAAAAAGATCTACCATGCAATTCCAAAAAATGAAAACTAATTTGTATTTTTTTCGAAATAATTAGAAAAAATGAGGGTCGGTTAAACGAATGTTTACCACTGTACTCCGGCCTCGACACAGGCAGCTCCGTGGTATAGGGTCCCGAGAATGTCGGAGAGTCCGTTTAGATTCCGGCAAGTTAGCTCGATCCCGTAGAAGATTCTACTGTGGATAAGGGATGTTCAGCGCTGCTCGACGGTTGTTTTTGGGGTGGTGGGAGCAAATGGTCCAGACTAACCGCTTTCCGCTCCCGCAGACTTTTTCAGTCGCCGGAAGTGTGGTATCATTGTCAGTTTCCGGTTGAGAGTGATCCCGAGGACGACTGGTTCCTTTCGGAATGGAACAACTGTACCGTTGAGGCAGATTGGACGAGCGTGGCTGGGTGTTTCGTGCTGCGTTGATGGCGGCCTGCAGAGATATTCTTGTGCGCGGCATCGTCTTCCCGAGGGCCACCAATATGATGTCGTCCGCTTACACGAAGACATAGTTGCCCTCGTGCAGCGCGGCGAAGAGCAAATTCATCCTTACTAAGAAGAGGGTAACGGCCAGCATCGATCCTTGCGGTACACCGTTGGCCTCGCGGAATTCGTCGGAGAGTGTGTCGCCTACGCATACCTGGATGTGGATGTTGGTTAGGAAGTTTTGGAAAAATACGCCTATGTTCCCCTGTATGCCCCACCGTTAGAGTTGTTGAAGGGTGCCTTCGCGTCAGACTTTTTTGTACGCTTTTGCAACATCGAGTATGGCAATGTCAGCGTGGATGCCTTCGAACCTTGCTCTGTCTAGTACTTTTCCGAGGGAGCACAGGTGGCGAATTGGCGTGAGTTGAGTAGTTTCTCGTCATCCAGCCATGTGATCGGTCACCGGTTTACCATCCTCTTCAGTGTCTTGGCGGTGCATGACAGCAGGTTGATTGGCCTGAAGTCGCTCGAGTCACTGGAATTTTTTGTTTGGGTCAGTTTCCAATACTCTGGGAAGAACCCGCATTCCCAGATAGTTTTGAAAGAGTCTAGGAGGGTTCTTTTGCCTCCGGGCGAAAGAAGCCTAAGCATCGGGTAACCTATCCTGTCAGGAAC
This sequence comes from Topomyia yanbarensis, assembly GCF_030247195.1. Lineage (NCBI taxonomy): Eukaryota > Metazoa > Arthropoda > Insecta > Diptera > Culicidae > Topomyia > Topomyia yanbarensis. Next base: position 381,926,312 of record NC_080672.1, read on the forward strand.
GTCGGACTTTCCTCATGCGTTAGTGAGAGCGACGGCAAGTTCAGCTCCGGTAAAGGGTCTGTAGGGGAGGCTTCGAGTTTGCTTTTTGTTAAGCTAATGCGGCTGGTAGGGCTTTGCCGGTGGATTACAATCCGAAGTGGCAGCCTATATTTTCCGCGATTTCGTCGAAGTCAGTAATAATGGTGTCGTTCACCGCTAAAGAGTAGCCATTTTGTCGATGCCTGCCACTGAGCGCGTTCACCCGTCTCCACAGCTCCTTGGTTGAAGAGTCCGCGTGGATACCGTCCACGAAGTTCCTCCAGCTGGTTTCTTTAGCCACCTGGATTGTTTTCCTCGCGGCGTTCCGGAGCGTTCTGAAGTTATCCGCTCGGTGATTTGGCTTTGATGGCAGCTGGTACACCGCTTGGGAATGGTTTCTCTCGCAACGTTGACTATAGTTTCAGAGAGTTTGACCAGCAAATACGTACGGTTTCAAACAAGGTGGGACTGTATGGCAGTGTCGTAGGCCCAGTTGGCATTCTCGTATAGTCAATGTCTTTGTCAGGTAGTTTTGAAGTGGAGGCGGTTTATGCGTAGTAAAACATGGTCACTCCCGGCGGTGTCGTTGGCCGTGGACCAGCCGCATATCCCAGCGATGGAACTGGAAGCGAATGTGAATGTCAATGTCTTTGTCAGGTAGTTTTGAGGTGGAGGCGGTTTATGCGTAGTAAAACATGGTCACTCCCGGCGGTGTCGTTGGCCGTGGACCATCCGCATATCCCAGCGATGGAACTGGAAGCGAATGTGACGTCGAGGGCGGAAGAGGCGTTCCTCGATGAGTTTGATGATCTCTTTACCTCGGTGGCAATACTTGCCCGAGCCCCATGCCGTATGGTGGGCGTTGAGGTCCCCCATGCCGATGAATGGGGCGGAGACCTGGTTGATCAGGCTGATTAGATGGTTTCGTATGTTGTTAATCTCTTGTGGTAGGTTAGGTAGATGGATACAATGGTGCAGCTGATGGGGGTTGATATGCTGCTGGCGACCGCTATCAATTTCGTGTTGAGGGGGAGGTGTACCGATAGGACTTCTACCTTGTTGACTAATCCGATGCTTTTATGGTTGTTGTCTCCTCTGGCCGTCTCCCACTCGTATCTGTTTCCAAACCATGGGGAGGGGTCAACGCCGGTGTACTAGTGGGTTTCCTGAATGGCGATACAGAGTGGTTCGGTGCGGGCGATTATGTTCTGTAGATCCCCTAGGTTGTTCATTAGGCCGTTGATGTTCCACTGGACGACAAGCGAGGAATATTCTGAGCTGGTGTTTTTTGTCATCACGGCTCTGTTGAGGCTGTGCGATGGGCTACCTGGAAATGATTCGGAGCCGTTCGACTGTTCGTGGTGGGAGTAGGGTGTGGTTAGACTTACCCGGTGGAGATCCGGGCTCCCTGCACCAGCAGCTGCCGAAAGCTTGTTGGTGAGGACCGGTACATTCGCGGACAGGGCTTGTGCAGGGGAAGAGGCTTTCTCCCTGGGTAGGAAGCTCTCGGTTTCGTGTGTTTTGTTTGTGGTGAGGGGGTGATTGTTGTTGCAGTTGTTGATGAGTGGTCTGGCGTAATGCCCTTCCAATGACCGCGGGGGTATAACAGGGGGTCTACAGGCGTTGTATCAGCGGTTTTTGTGCGTTGTGTTGTGGGTAGGTTCTGGTTTCATTTTTTGGAGCGTGTGGTCATTCAAACATCGGCAGTTCGACCTTGAAAAAGAGTTTGGGGCGCTGAACTGTTCTTGTCGGTTCAAATGGTGGTATGAGTCTACTAGGTGGTTTGATGGTAATAGACAGTCTGGTGGTCGTTTTGCTTCCGGTAGCAGTGTCTGGTCAAATGGTGGTATGAGTCTACTGGGTGGTTTGATGGTAATAGACAGTCTGGTGGCCGTTTCGCTTCCGGTAGCAGTGTCTGGTGTTCGTCGTTAACTCTTGCGCTGAACGGACTTCTAGATTTATCCATTTGTTGCTTTTCCGGCTTTTATCGCGGTCCGGCTTTTGTCGCGGCTTCCAACTTTTGTCGCAGCTTCCAACTTTTGTCGCAGCTTCCAACTTTTGTCGCGGTTTGGCCTGCTTTGCTTGCTGTCGAGGTTGGCTGGTTTTGTTGGGGCTTTCAGATTTCTATTAGTGGTTCGTGAGATGGCATGTTTGGCGTACTGTTGTGTAGCTTTTGGTTGTGTGCGGAGAGGTTTTCTCGTAGCATTTGCGTTTCGAGGTCATGAAAGGCCTTGCGAAGTTGTGCAATTTCTTTGCGAAGGTCTTTATTTTGGACCTTTTCATCTAGAAGTTGTTCTTTCAGTTTTGCAATGGCGACGTCTCTTTGGTCCGGCTTTTTCTGGAGTTGGTCCTTAAGCTGGGTGATCTTGTCGCGAAACGGCTGGATGGTTCGGTCCTTAGCGTCATTTTGCGGGTTAGATCATTGTATCGAGTACAAAGGAAACATTGGATTATTATTGTCACCATGAGTGAAGTTGACGGAAAAGCTCAACTTCGACCCAACGCCGCAATGCAGTATTAATATCATTCAACACCTTGGCAAAAGTGTTGAAAGGTTTACAACGTTGAAATTAAGATTTCCGTGTAGATAGAAAATGACTATATAGATGGAAGAATACATGACCTATCACTTCGTACCCCTCCTGAACAAATTTCCAAATGCATGACGCATACGAGGAAGTAGAATCCTTTAGACCTGATAGTTGGAGAAACTTCTTCCCGGGTACTTCTAACGGCGTTGTTTTTGAGGATACGGATCGAAAGGCCTGTACCCTTTTTCTTGACAATAAAACTCAATACTCACGGAATTACAATTAAACAAACTACATTATGCACTCATGAGGGCTAAACTCCTACGCGTAAGTACTGTAATCAGATAGTACGCCATGGACAACCTTGCGCGAAAGATTCAGAGCAGAATTCGTCTCAACCGACTACTAAATCATCTATGGCAAACCAACCCACAACAGAGTTCACAATACCAATGCCTGACCAACAAACGGTTTCCAAATAAGTTCCAGGAGCTCCTATGGTGAAATCCTTCCCCAACTTGGGCCGGGAGATCGGTGCGACTGGCCAGATGGTCAAAAAGTATTTGGCCATCGTCATGAAAAAGCGGAAGTCGAGGCTGGCCGTGTAAGAAGCTCAAGTGGCCACCCAGAGGTAGCGGTTAAAGGTGCTCGTTTTTTCTACGAAGTAAAACGTGGTTGTGATGATGGACGACAAGATGTGCCACTTGCTTGACGAGAATGACTGTTGTTTCAAGTCCCCCAGAAACCCTAGTGAAGTGACCACTGGAGAAAATGTAGCGTTTGAAGCTCCCAGTAGTCCAAAACAACGCTAGCCCATCTAACTTGCCCCAGCAGCGCCCAATTGAAAATTTCTGGGGAACTGATCATTAATGCGACCATCTGGCAGAATACGCCATTTTTCTTTTCGGCGGCTATGGCCAATGTTCAGGCCAACTGTCGTAAGGTCGCCCGACAGGGAGTGCAGTATTTTTTGTAAAATCATGGAATAATACAGAAATCAATGAAAATTTGCATATAGCCGCAAATTATCTGTTTTATTAATAGAAGCGTTAAGTGCTAATTATACAATGATATGGCATAATCTTACATATAACCTATTTTTAACGCACGCTTATGCTTTAGTTGGCAGTATAGATCAATGGCGCCGATTCCGTATGATTCATCATGTAGGTACCATGGTGTTGGTTAGGCTGGATGCGAGAGCAGCGGGAAAGTATTAGCGATTTTCGATCTCCCGTTGTAATATATAAAGCTGAAGGTGATTAACGATCGAAAATTCAGTGTTGATTCAACAGAAGAGTGTAGAAGTTCTTAGTGAAACGATTTTGGTACTAAAAATTGTAAAGTGCAATTGCTTATTGATAAACAATTCATTTAATAGAGTCAAGTTTATTGCATTGAAATCAGTACAATGAACGTGACAGGTGTGGCGCTCATAATCCAGGTAATTGGGGTCAAAACAGTTAATTCATGCTACGCACACAATGGGAATTTAACTCTATTCTATTATGTCATATCGTCGCTGTTGTGCTATCTTATGGCAAGCGCCACTTAGCACATTTCGAGAGAAACGATTTTTAAAGTTTGATATTGAATAGAAATTGTATAAACAATTTAAAGAAGACACATGATGCTTCAATCTGTTAATCTCTCAAATATTTCAAAGATCGGTTGACTATTTTACGAGTTTTTACTATAAATGTAAACAAAAGTCGCACTCAGGTGTGTTTTGATGACAAAATATATATGGCGTGTCATAATCGTGCATGGAAAATTTTCCATAGAAAAAAAATCATTAAATATTAACTTTTATTCATATCTTTGGCTTCATTTGGTTTATAAACAAACGGTGAGATGCATTTTGAAGGAAATTTGTCAGACAATCTAGAAAAAATAGTATTTTTTTTTCGTTACAGTGCTGCCAAATATGCTATATTTCCAATTTAAAACTTAAACTGCACTTTTCTTACTATTTGTGTATTTTTATTTTGAAAATGATTATGCCATTGTGTTTCTCAGATAGTTTTACACAGAAAAAACATCTAATACTTCAAGATAACTTGATCCTATCTCCAGACACAATCATTTGAAGCAAAAAACTTACAGTTTCTCAGCACGTTTCTCGCTATATCTCAGTAACTAAGCAGAATGTCAAAATTCTGAAAACGCCACTTTGTAGAGATTTTTTAAACAATTAATGTGGCATATCTAACTCAGTTTACCCCAAAATGGCGTTTGTCATAAGACAGCACAACAGCGACGATATCATCTGTGTTTCCTCTTTCTACATAATTGACTCGATGAAAAGTTTTGTCTTATTTGCAGTCAAGACGTTGCAATAAAATTGTATATGTAACATGAAATAGTGAAATTACTCATAAAATTTTGTGTGCATTGCAGATTATTGCTTTTCTGACCCTCTTCACGTTGCACTCATGCTTCCCTATGGTACCGTACAATGAAAATCACTTGGTCAACTCAACAGAAGACGATTTTGCGGCTAACATCTTGACCACACCGGTATCCCCAGCTAGCAAAGCGGTTCACTCCAATCGACTAATTGACCCGGCACTAGCACAAGCGCTAATTTCCTTTTTGACAAATCACGCTGAATCAGCCGAACATCGACAGAAACGAGCCCCAGTTTTCCGGCCGTTGTTTGTTTATCGGCAACAGGAGCTCAAGAAAGAACGGTTACGTAAAGAGAGGCAACATGCGGCAGAAGAAGCGGCAGCAAGCAACAATTACTATTCTCGACACCCCCCATCAACCCAGTATTCAGATGGTACGCGACCAGCCCGGTACTCAGATGGTTCACGACCAACCCAGTACTCGTATGATCGACGACCAACCTCTTATTCAGATAATTCACGTCCAACTCATTACTCAGATGGTCCACAAGAAACCCAGTACTCAGATAGTTCACGACCATCCCAGTACTCAAAAAATGACCAGCGACCAACCTATTACTCAAATGGTCCGCGTCCATCTAGTTATTTTGACAATCCGCAACAAACCTGGTATTCAGATGGTCGACGATCAACCCGCTACGTATATTGTCCCTGGTGTAGCTCATACGATCAGGGATACTACTCTTCCAACGATAGGGATCTGTGCGAACATGCATATGAGTAACTTTCCAGGTTGTCCGTTTAGGTACAATCGTGTGCTAACTTCGTAGTATATTCAACGAAAGCAAAAACAGGAACTACTTCAACTGCGTGTTTATTTATCTGTTTTCGAAGAAATGATTGACGGTACATACAACTGAAATGAACTGTTTTAAATGTGATAATCTCTTGTGAGATGGAAACGTAGTTTTAAATTTAGGTTATTTGTGTTTTTATATATGTTTGTTAACCTGTACAAGTTTTAGAAAAATAAAGTAGGTACTATATTTTCTTGTATATCTTCTTACATATATCCATGAACCGACAAAAAGTTAAGTCACGGTAAACTTTCACACTAAGCTTTTGCGACGTTGAAACTCATTGAAGGAGTTAGTTTTTGCCCTCATCAATTGCCTGCCGGGGTGTTTTGTTTGATCGGCATTTTTGTTTGCATCAACAGTTGTGTCGCATGGTCAGTGGTCACTGTGTGCTGATTGAACACGTCGTCGACAGCTTTCACCCAAAGCTGCTGGATGGATCCCCATCATGGTACATTTTTTTTTCTTTTTTTTATTAACGACTAAGAGTGAGTTTTTGTCGGTTTCGACAGTATAAAGTACAACGTTACGCTCGTCCAGGACATGCGGCAGACTCACGTGATTCGCATTTCAAATGCCAAAATATCTGGACTCCAGCGGTAGCAGACAAAGGGTTAAGTCGCCGGGAAACTCTAAGCTTGCTCATATGATCCTACTCCATGCTTTTCTAAACTTTCTTCCTTCAACTCCTTGCTCCTCCTTGAGTACTATGGCTTTTGATATTGAAAAATATTTTACACCTTCCAGTCCCTTGCTAATTAAATGTCGTTGAAACGTAAAATATGAATGCTATTCAATGTATCGATGACAAAGCGAAAAGGTATATTTTATTTTCAACCCCTCCAAAAGCATTATCAGAAAATCTAAACAGAATTATACTTTGTCAATTTAAACCAGATTTAGAGAAATTTTAAAATTTCGGCCTTAGAACCAATTTTCAATGCCCATTTTACCCCACTTCTTGTCAAAGTAGAAATCAAATATTTGATCAAAGTCCATATGCACAAACAAACGCTGAAATTTTTGTCAATCCTGGAGCGTTGCTTACTATTCGGAAAAATGAGGAGAAAAAGCAATTCATAATCTAATAAAGGAAAAAAATGAGTCAACGTGAACGATTCCCATACCCCCACCAGTTCTGCGTGGACTAGCTTGAACTTTTTCGTACCCCCTCTTGTGACTGATCACGTGGTATATGTACGGTTTTTAAGCAGATCAGACAACAGCGCTTAGATATGTAGCGCAATCATTATGCAAAACATATGCTGCTCATATAAGCATAAGAGTCCCATATGGATTTTTGTCGAAAATGAGTTATCTGTTGGATTGTATTCTGTACCACTACTGAATAATAATGCACAAATAAGATTACCAACTTTGTTTAGAAAATATCGAAAAAAACACCAAAACATGGTTGTCCCATCCATAAGGCTCAATGAAAAAAGCACACATTATACACTTTATCTCGTGTTTTTTGTGTGATCAATTTGCACCATAGTGTATATTTTTGATTTAGTATTGCGAATAAATAAATGACGAATTTCGCGCCAACTCGAACAAATGTTGGCAGCACCCTCTCATATTTTAATGAAACTTTCTATACATGAGAACTTTGTCAAAAAACCACTTTGCATACTTTGTTTTACCAAAAATGATCTAGCCTCTTTTGAAAAGGGCCAAACTTTTTTCACCAATTTTTTTCAAATGGCTATAGTCTAAAAATGACAAATCCTACAAAAAATGTTGTAGGAGTGATTTTCACAAAATTTGTCAAATTTTTGAATAAAAATATTGAAAAAAATCTTCATTGACTCCTACACTGAAAAAAATCGATTTTAAAAATTTTATAGTCGATTTACAAAAAAACCATTTTTGATTTGGATGAAATATTGTTGCAAGATAGGTAACTATGTTCCCTACCTACCGTCAAAATTGCAAGTTGGGCACTTTCAAGGAAAAAAGTTGTTTGAAAAAAACTTTTCCTTGTCCAAACTGAATTTTTTTCAGTGTATTTTTATCGAAAACTAAACCAATGAAAGTCATAATCATCTCAGAATCCATTTTCCCAGCTGCTAGTTGCCTGATACATGCCAAAAGCATCAGTAACGAATTTGGTATATATTCATAACAAACTTGAATGAAGATTGGAAAATTAAAAGACTGGAAGACTGGATGACTGGAAGACTGGAAGACAACAAAACTGATAAATTTTATGACAATTGACAAACTTTTCTAAAATTTATTTTATGTCTGATGGAGCAGCAACACAATGCAAAAATAAGAAAAACTTTGCAAGCTTGTGTAGATTCCAGTCAAAGTATGAGTTAAGCGCAGCATCCTATGGAAAAGGACCCTGTGATGCTATACGGTGGCTCTCAAGCGAATGGCAAAAAGAACCAGTCTTGCTCGCGAAATACCACAACAAGTCCCCGAGAGTTATATAACTGGGCAGTTGAATAAACTGATAAAAATATCACAAAATTAATTTTTTGCTACATATTCACTGAACAGTACAACAAAATGTCAGAAGAAATCTAAGAGCTGTATAATAACGCCAAAACAATATCTGGAACTCAAAAATTCCACAGTTTTGTGCCTATTCCTGGGGGCAAAGTAGAGACGAAAAGATAATCTAATTCAGATGATGAACCAAAAATATTTTCCTTGTATAGAAATAATACAAAATAGCATGCATGAAGATAGTTTTCAGACAAATGTAATATATAAAAATAAATAAAAAATTATGTAAAATTCAATACATAATGTTGTGGTGGTTATTTCTTTCTCTGATCCTTCCTTAGTACTAAACAAGAAAATAAAAAAGTAATAATGGAATATTTGTTTAACGACATAAACTCTATTCAATGGGATTCTTGATTAAGGGATTACATACCTTTTAGTGATAAAAATGTCAAGAAAGTTTGAATTTACTTAAAGGAATAAAGCAATGATTTCATTGCATCAAACTAATAATATTTTAGTAGTGTATTTTTCAGTAAAATAAACAAGCATAATTGTATAAAAATAAATTGATAATTGGCGGAGTTATGGCTTTTATCCCGAAACCCTTTTTATTTTAGAGGTTTGCGGTGATCACGGTTGGAGACCAATAGATCATCTAAAATCCCAAAACTCAAAAAAATCCATTAGTATATGAGTATTCCTCGTACCATAACGATTAGTTGAATAAATAATATTTTTTCCTGCATTCGAGAACGTTTTTAGTAAAAAATTGCTGTTTTAAGCTCTAAAAATTGTATTAGAAAATTCGCACCCGTGAAAAAAAAAATTGTGAATAAAAAAGGAATCGTTAAAGTACGAGAAAAATTATTTACTATCAATTGAAAAAAAAAATAAGAAAATTGATTGAGTAGTTTTTCGGCAATCGTGATCACGGAAAAACCATTTTTAGTAAAACGACATTTCGAGATAATCGAGTTTAAAATTTCAAATTACCATTGCTCTTGGTAGACGAAGCGCGCTTGGAAGCGCTGTAACTATCGATCTATTTCTCGGATCTTTATAAAAATTTAGGAAAACATTCTCAAGGAGTTGTATCTTCAGATAAAGTAATAAAACAAATTCGATTTCATGAAAAATGTAAAAGTAGTTAACCCCTTAATAAAAATATGCTTAGTTGCTAAATTAGACAATATCTTCTCACAAACTGAGTTTTATTGGATTCTGAGATGATTATGATTTTTATTGGTTTAGTTTTCGATCAAAATACACTGAACAAAAAAAATCAGTTTTGACAAGGAAATTTTTTTTCAAATAATTTTTTTTCCCTTAAAAGTGCCCAACTTGTATTTTTGACAGTAGGTAGGGAACATAATTATCCATCTTGAAACAAAATTTCATCCAAATCAAAAATGTTTTTTTTTGTAAATCGACTTTCAATTTTTAAAATCGATTTTTTTTTCAGTGTAGGAGTCAATGAAATTTTTTTTCAATATTTTTATTCGAAAATTTGACTAAATTTTTGAAAACCACTCCTACAACATTTATTTTTGTAAGATTTGTCATTTTTAGACTATAGCCATTTGAAAAAAATTGGTAAAAAAGTTTGGCCCTTTTCAAAAGACAGTCTAGATCATTTTTGAAAAAAAAAAACAAAATATGCAAAGTGGCTTTTTGTGACAAAGTTCTCATGTGCAGAAAATTTCATTAGAATCTGAGAGGGTGCTGCCAACTCTGAATACGATTTGGCGCGAAATTCGTCAAATGTACTTCTAGCTCATGCCATTATATTCAATTTACTAAGTTTTTGTTGCATTCAATCGTATAAAACGATAAAAGAAATTATTTCGGCTGGTGGAAAATTAAAAAATAATAATATCTTCGAATATTCCAGTGCGGGGGACTAATTGGATAATGATAAAAAACCGGATTATGGCGCCGAAAGTTCAATAATCTACAGACAATCACTGCTAAATACTGGATCTGGAATTTCATCGTACTCCAAAGTAAACAGCAGTATCCACGCCTTTTATGGAAAGCTGCTAATTATTCTTCTTCCGGGCTCAGGTGGTGCAAGGTATGCTTACTGCGTCATTTCATTCGACGAAACAAATCCATTACTCACTATAGTTCGACAAGGCTGGTGTAATACCCCATTCGAACACGAGGTTCTATTTTCTAATATGTATTGGGGATAATAATTCCTGACTCATCATGCACAGGACGTCAGGTGGGATACTGGTTGGGCGGGTTGTGAGAAAAACGGCCCCGTATGTGCAATTTTCAGGCGTCTGTTATAATATATAAAGATCAAAGTGATAAGCGATCTAAAAGTCAGTGTTGATTGTGCAGAAGAACGTACAAGTTCTTAGTGAAATTCATACTGTATTCCTACTAGAAATTGTGAAACACAAATAGTTATTAATTATTTGAATATTATCATTTTTTAAAGTCAGTAAGCTGTGTTATGAAAATGACAGGTGTAGCACACATAATCGAGGTAAATATAGTTCTATGTTTAGAATAACGTTGAAATGTTTCCATAAAACTGAATTATACAGTACCCAACAGAATGAAATTTTTAATTGTTAGTATTTTTGTTCAATCTGGGACCGCATTTTGCAAACAGCAATTGTGAATTTTAACCACCATCTATAGTTTCTTATCATCTGTATTTCTTCCTTCTCCATAACTGCCTCAATATTTGGTCTTCCAAATTTTCAAACCATAGCTTCAACCTTATTGCATTAAATAGAACATGGATACAGTAATATAACTCGTCATTTTATGTGCATTGCAGATATTCGCATGTGTGACCCTCTTAACGTCAATCACATGCTTCCCTATGGTCACCCACAATGGAACTCACCTGGTTACCTCAACGGAAGCCAACATCTCAATCATGCCGAATCCAACAGCTATCAAACAGATTCCCACGGATCATTCAATCAATCCGACACTTACACCAAACCCAAATCCTCTTGTGATAGCTCCAACTGGACCAAGTGAAAATCGACCGAAACGAGAAATAATTTTTCGACCGCTATTTGTCTATCGCGAGCAGCAGATCGAGAAGCAACGGATAAATAATGCACGACAGAAGGCGACAGATGAAGCGGCAGCAAGAAACTCTTATTATGCTCGATATCCTCCACAAACTCAGTACTACGATCCCTCGCGAGAAACTCGGTATTCAGATTATTCGCTGCGTAGCACATACAACCCATTAGATGATAGCAATTTTTATTAACGTTATTAAATCAATGATGAATTTACCAAAGGGTATTTGGTCAAGTTATGAAAATGTTTAGCACGAACGAGATATACCGCAAACGGCTGTTTCAGAGTGATGCAACACAAATGGAAACGTTAAACATACAACTAAATGAAACATCAAATGTGATAATCTCTGGTGAGGTCACCAGTTAAGAGTATTTGTTTTTCTATTATTTTTTTTTTATATGTACACATTTTGATGCTAATAAAGTATTAGGTATATTTTCTTAGAAAAAAGAAACATTTTTAAATATCTGGCAGTATCCGAACAGCAGCCTCAAAATACCGTGATATTAGCTTTATAATTAGACCTACTTCCAGATATATTCTTTGTCTAGTGAAATAGTTTCCACTAGTTGTGCAGAACGCTTCGCCCAGGACGGAATCTTAGTGTTAATAGGTGTATAGCACTAGTTCTATTATTGCCAAATACGTTGAAAATCGAATGTTTATTGAAACAGAAGAAAAAAAATTGACAAAGAGATACTAGTACCAAGTTTTTTACATTTCTTGAGGATTGAAGTCTGAAATTTGGAATGTTGTAGGGATGATGATCCTATGTTCATCCCATTTTAGGGGATGCTCACTATACACGTTTTATTTGTTGTTAATAATTAGCTGTACAAATTGCCAACACATATCAACGTTCCCTGGAGAGAAACTGTTTGTGTTTCTGAACAAACCCCCAGTCCGGCGTAATACCCCGAAAGAAAATTTTCGGAAAATCTGTCGAACGCGATGAAGAAAACTAAAATTTTCCAGCCTATTTCGGACAAAGCCATCAATATGGAGCACCAACAGAATACTAAAGTTTTGGGCAATTTTAAATATAAGTCATTCGAAGTCGGGTGTTTGAAGCTGACGAGTATTTTCCGGAAGACTATGAAATCAGTCGACGCTAGGTGTTTGAAGGCGACGCACAGAGGAGTTGCAGAGTCCGAATTCAGGCCAAAATTATTTACTGCTGCATTTGCTGTTATTATGCCTTAATATGAACTATAAATAGACAATAAATGGTTTTTGGAACAATTTGGCATCTATCCACCTACCAGTGCACAGGTCGATTTTCTATATCCTTTTGAATACTTGTAATTTCGAGGCGATCTGTGTTAATACATTTGATTTGCCAGTTGCGTAGACAGATGATCAACTGGAAAGGGAGAATGGATGGGACGCGTGTGCACATATTCATAGAGATTCGTACATGGCATTTCGATATACCTCATATTAGCAAAAGTTGAAATATTTTCAAATCACTTGGAATGTGTGGATTGGAAGAAATCAAATGAGTTTGAATGTTTCTTGAATAGCTGAAATTTTGTTTTATAATACTGTTTTGCCCGATCTCGCCGTATAATGTGTCATTCAAATTTGAAATAAAACGTTTAAAAATATATTTTTGGAGCTGGTACAATACACAACAACACTGCTTTTTCAGTTTGTTTTAAGCTGAGGTTATACAAATGTCTGTGTTCAACTAAATTTGTAATAATATGTCTTATTAATGCAGTCTTCATCACTGAGAAACAATATTGCTGGATGTAATGTAAAATGATTAAATACACCTGAAAATATCACAATTCTGCATTCATGCAAAAATTCTTTATATCAATATTTCACATGCTCCTAGTTATGCAGTATGTTTTTAACTACTTTTTTTAATCTAATTAAATAAAAAATAGAAAAATTCCAAGCTAAATTCCAAGATTCCCAAACCGTCCGAATCTACACCGACGCGTCCAAATTGGAAGAACGACCGGCTGGAGGTGGTTCTGCGGCACAAAAGCTGACCTAACCTTTCGCCCACGCTCCGTTTTCTCAGCAGAAGCTGCGGCCATAAATCTTGCGATTGCAAGCTAACCGAAGGGCATTCCGTCCATCCATCTGATTCCCTGTCAATCATATGCACCCTGGAAACGGGAACGTCCCGTCATCCTCATATTCGGACTATAGGTGGTACTTGTGACCCACTGTCCACGATCTGCTGAGAATCAGCGTAAAAATAGGAAGTGGACTCATTGGCAGTTCGCGGCATGTAGGACGAAATCGTCTCCGACTTGAAGGCGAATGCCATAGCTCGCTTCATTAACCACTGGAGGAAGCAACCCGGTCACCGCCAAAAAGTCAAGGGAGGACAGTACGATTGATTGACCAGGGTCTCTTCAATCTACGCACTGGATAAACTAAGATAATCCCCGCACACAGTGTTACTGGGACTGATTTTTTTTATTTTTGCTGAACGTGATGATTTTGGCACTACTTGCATCTGGTGTACTCAACCTTCACAAACCGATGCATAACGAAGGGCTGATTTTTGGAACAACTTGTTTACTCATTCAGCCCTTCGTTATGCAAATTTGCAACAATATGACAGATTGGCTAAGCGCGGTGATTCATGAAGCGCGGCCGTTCCTTTCGATCAGGAAAGGCCACGTGGAATTTTGGGGAAATGCGTTCAATTTTCCCGTGACGTATTTTTATCCACAAAATACCCCGTATGTATGCAGTACACAGTAGAGTGGCTCGAATATTACATTTTTAGCACAGCACTTTTTGAGTTCCTTTTGTGGTCCCAAATGCCTGTGAAAAGTTAGGGAGCGGTCGGTTGCTTTCCGGGTTTGCGCATTGCGTTCAAAGTTTGTGTGGGATTTTATATAGGGAATTCAATTACGTTAATAAAGATTGCTATTTCATTCAATATGAAAAAACAGCTTTAGAAAACTATAGTTCAAACCTTGGTCAACAACTTTGTCGAAGACGGTAACTAGCCACGAGTTTTAAAAAGATAGTTATAACGATTTTAAAACTTATGGTTCAATCATTTGGATTTGGAAATTCATTATTTCTTCCAACACTTTTAGTACACCACGACACCGATATTTTAAACTTAAATAAATGAGAATACAGTCATCGCAGAGACTTGGTACCTTTGAATGAAATGTTCAGAATGAATTGCTGAATAACATAGACGTAATCAGAAAATGAAAAGAAGAGAGAGTGTGGCCTTTGTACTCCCCAGTTCCATTTTTAGATAGTTTAGTATAACATAAGAAGCACATCGTCAACGCAGGTTTATACCGCCGAATTGAAAATTAATCTTACGTGTTTGAGTGCTACTATTTAAGGGCTCTACTGTATTCTCATTTAAAATGGTACAACGGTTTATAAGTTTTACATATTTTAAAACCTTATTTCTAGGCCGTTCAGAGTCAGAATTTAAAAAAATACATATCCTTAGATTCCCTGAAGCCTTGGAATTGTTTCTATTGACGTTTTCGTTTGAGAATCTAGGAACGAAACCAGGATAGTTACTTCAAACAAGAGTTTTTTGATCAAATTGAGTTAGCATCACGCAAAACAGAGGTGAAATATACTTCAAGTTAGAACCCAACGCGATTTCCAGACCTGAGTTAGTTTTTGCCTCAATAAAAAACAACACATAAATTTGTAGGTGTAAATCCTAAACATTGTAAATGTAAATTTTCACAACAAAGATTGTAGTACGATTTAAATTGGGGCTATCAAAATATTAAGAATGTTCTTTGTCTTATACAAAACAACCTAAACAAGGGAATGGGGAGTACACAAGCCCCCCTCCATCTTCTTTTCATTTTCTGACTACGTCTATGTTATTCTGAAATTCATTCTGAACATTTCATTCAAAGGTACCAATTTTCTGCGATGAATTTATTCTCATTTATTTAAGTTTTTAATGTCGATGTCGGTGGTGCACCGGCAGTGTTGGAAAAAGTAATCAATTTCTGCCTTTGGATTTTACCATAAGTTTTAAAATCGTTATAACTATTTTTTGAAAACTCGTAGCTAGTTACGGTCTACAACAAAGTTGTTAACCAAGGTTTGAAGTATAGTTTTCTAAAGCTGTTTTTTCATATTCAGTGAAATAGCGATCTTTATTAACATAAATGTAAAATATTGATTTCCCCATATAAAATCACATGTAAACTTGGAACGAAATGCGCATACCCTAGAAGCAACCAACTGCTACCAAATTTTGCACAGACATTTGGGACCACAAAAGGAACTCAAAAAGTGCTGTGCCCGCTAGTTTAAATCATTTTGAAGTTTTCCCATGCAACCGTGAGCCTTTCTAGTGCACAGCGCATGTATCTATCATTTCATATGCTGAACTAATATTCCAGCTGAACATGGAAATTACATACATACAGTACATTTTGTGGGTAAAAAAACTTGTCACGGGAAAATTGAATTTTCGTGTTAATTATTAACTGATTTTCAATCTTGAGGCATTTAAGCACCTCTTCAAAGTTGAGGATATCCATATGTATCAAACATTTTCGGATCTGTTGGAGAACAGTGGATATAGAACTACTCAAAATAGCGTTACGCCTAATTTTGAGGCTTGGGGTTGAGAGTGTTGAAATCATGAAGAACACAACACCTATAACTAAATTAGTTATGGAATTTACTTTTCAGCTTCGTGTTTTCGTTTTTTGGAGCTTCAATCCGACGCTAGCTTAGTCTTGTTACTAATTTAGTGTCGGATTCTGATAAGATGAACTCGAAATGCATATTTCATAACTATAGTCATTCAAATAAGCGTTCCGATTAATTTTGAGGCTTGGTGCTTGCTACTAATTTCATGACAATATTAACCGTATCTTAAACTATTTTTAATCAAAACTTTTGAGCGACATAGTGAAATGTCACAATTAACACTTTCAAGACCAATGTTTGGTAACTTGTAACCCAGAATAAAATATATATCCAACACGGTCACACCTTTAATTACAACATTACATGCTCCCATTTATTTTATCAATCATTAAAAATACAAAAGTCTGAACAAATATAAAGTCTGCCTCAAGCAGTAGCATTTCATTATTATAAATATATAAATATCCTTGCACTACTTAACAGAATTATTTCTATCGTCTTACTGCCATTCACTAACAAAGTTTGCCATAAGTGATGCGTCTCCTTTGAATTGGAATTATGGAACGTACTCGAGCTTTATTCGATCTTCTAGTTCCAGTCTTCGTATAAAGGCAATCTAAATAGCAAGTTCATTGTAATATTCTGGGAATGCTTAAATTTCACCGGCCCATCGAATTTTGGATCGAAAGTTGAACAATTCCCTATATTGTATCAGGATGTATGAATATTAAATTAACTGATCTAATTGAACTTTAATATATACGTTCAAAAGTGCATCAAAAAATACACAATGAACAAACTTCACTAAGCTCAGTCTAATTGTATGGTCCTGTCTTTTGGTCACTGTGAGCCCCACATTCGCTCAACATGACAACGTGAGACAATCCTTCTCCTGGCAAATATCGCATATCTGTTGCACCATTCCCTCGTATGACTTGACAGCAACAAGATCTGCAATGAGAGCATTTAAAAAAATGATGAAAACTAAACTGTCCCACTGCGCCCAACATACCTGGGTTAGAATCATCGGACACCACAACGTAAGCCGACCGATGCATCGCAGCTTTGAACCTTCGGTAAGCGATAACCTTGAAGCAACTTTTTTCATATCCTAAACTGTCGTAGTGCACCACAACCGAAGCGGCACCGAAACGCACGTCTGTTTTCTGTTGATGAAAGCATGTTTGTAATCAAATAAGGTCTGCTGAAAAAAATAGTGTCTGAATTTACCCGGATATCACCTTTCAGCGAAAGATCCTGAACACCTTCTTCGTCGGCAATGAACCCGCTGGGGAAAAACACTTCGACCATGACCGCATTGGTAGTCTCATTGAGTTGTTTCGTTGCATACCGGGCGCAAACTTTCAGATGTTGCTCATAGTAGGTACTACTGTTGAGTGCGGACACGTCCAGCTTAAAGCTACTTCTCGATTTCTCAATATCCATAGAGTATTGATAGATGACCTGGAACATACTGTTACCAATCCCCTCAACATGTACTTCCAGAGTACGAATATTTGAGGGCAAAGTTAGCTCCACCTTACGTGGTTTCGTTCGATCCATTTCCATCACGTTAAGCATACGCCTATGGTGTCGCAACATAAGCCGATAATCATTTCTAAATGGACTTTTTTGGTTCGCTAGTTTGGTCAGCGCTTCTATCCCGACAAAAGCTTGTGGCGTTGATGTTGAGTAATTTTGCTGCTTCAACCACCGCATAATGGTAGTTGCTTGTTTTAATTTCCCAAATTCAATAAAGGTTAGAAGTGCGTATCCGGTGGTTTCTATACTTACCGGGGGTCTGTTCCAGTAGTTGCCGTTTATTTCTTTATCGAACTCCGAGCTATGGTACAGTTTGTCGAAAAATGCTTTGGCCATTGGATGACTTCCCAGAGTAAGGGCATATGTGATCAGGGCTATTTCGTAGATATCGGTAGTAGTGTTTAGCTTTTTTGCAAGATAATTCATCATTTTCTGTACCGTCGCTTTGTGCTCAACGATAGCGGCTTCATTTTCGAGAAACACTATTAACACATAGGATGTTAGTGCCAACTTGGATGATAGCAACTCTCCGTGCATGGCCGGGTGTTTTACCACCCCGAACTCGATGGATCGTCCGTTGGGTTTCTGAGCACTCGCTAGCCATCGGAATGCGGCCGCCACCATTCGCTTATCTACATCGATGTACTTATCGGCCTTCATGAACCATTTCGTAACGAATGCTGTTAGTAATGTGCTTCCTATAAGATCTGTTGGACCAGAGTTACTGTAAGAACTGTCTGTGTGCATGAAACTCATCTGTTTCTTGTAGCCACTTTTTAGATAATTTACAGCAGTTTGAACAACGTCGTCCTGAAGAGATCCTGTTTCAGAATGATAATCCAGAATGGCGGTATTGTACGCGAAAATCAGCATATTTTGCTCTCCCGATCCAGCCGGCGAGCGAATCAGTGATTCTATATTAGGAAGAGGAGGTCCTAGTACGTCACCTATTATTGAAAATGATAAGACTTATTAATAGTGTCCAGCACATCATCAAATCTGTCCGGCCTACCATAGAGCATGAACTTGATATTGGCTGACCCATCCTCTATGTTGTGTGGTATGTCAATGTCGATCTCATAGTCAAGCGTTCTGCGACGTGGTAGTTCGATGAATCTCGTTTCGGTCTTCTTGATCAAGCGACTCTCCGGAACCACTCGCAGTGCGTATTCCGCCTCATCCGATGTGACGATGTTATTCGCCTGCATTTTCAACGCAATCTCACCCAACGATTTTGCTTTGATCGTGAACATAACAGTCTTTTTACCAGACATCGGTACTGCAACCACTTTGGTTTTCTGCATATCTAGAATTGACCAATATAAAATTTTTCGCGTTCAATGAAAATACAAGTAGTGGCGCATTCAACGTTTTCACTCGATTGAGGCTGTCGCACTTACCGTTAACTGAACCTTTTTCTATAATCTCAAACTCATTATTCTTGCTGGCCAGCGTCACATCAGTTACCAAAGTATCACCCATAAAGTTGTAGACCATCACATGTATTGGTATCTCATCGTTACGTTTGATAGAATACGGTAAATCAGCCATCACGTAGAAAGGTTTCCGTACTTTGGCAGTCTGAGGTTGGCTCATGAATCCCAAACCCTTCGTGGGACTAAGAGCGAAACCCGATACCAGCCACGAAGTAATTAAATCCGGTAATTTATCCATAGAACTCAATGACATCTTGTCGCCTTGCATGGTGAAATTTTTCCACATACACGACTCATGGAAGGTGGTTCTATTGTATAACGTTGGATCAATAACTGGGGTCTGTAGTTCTGGCGATCTTTGGGGTATCTCGTCTGCCATATCTTGTAAAAATAGTAATAAAGCATTTGTAAGCAATACTTGATTAATTTCTACTTACTAACTTTCACATCCGCTGATGTACTGATGAAGAAATCCATACCCTAGCAAAAGAAAATTTAATGTAAAATTGTTTTAACAAAAAATTTATGGAGTAAAACATATTAATTATGTAAATGGTTCACATTCGTTTTCGAGCGAGTGATTTTTTTCTTTGCTGCATTCCCATCGTAAAATTGAGTGATTGCATCGCTACTAATAGAACCAGTTGGCTTCGATCGTTAAAAAGATGAATACTTTGTATTGAAATTCTTTGTGCGTTATTCTAATGTTTGGTCTCAGTGTCCTTATAGTGAAACTTATTCTGGATCCACCACGTGCTGATCGCCTAAAATGGCGGAAGGCGTGGGACTCCCCTATCAAACGAGCCACCAACAGACATGAACGTGGATGGCAATCCATCCCCAGGTAATGTTTCTCTTCCTGATAGAGATAGCCCCATAAATCATCGAATAAAGCAGTACTCGCACCAGTCAACTGGGCTTTGGGTGATCTGCTTTCGGAGCCGACCCAATCGAAATCGGGCAAATTAATGAATATTTTAGATATCTAACGAGATTTTACTAAGCCTATTCGGCTGTGACCCAGATAACAAAGGTGCGGGCAGTTAAAGTGAGAGGTAACGTGAATAACCTCGAGCAGGCAAACTAGATTGTTTGATGCAAGCTTTTAACGTAGCATTTTAGGATATACGTACCTGCGAATGCAGTGGAAATAGATGGGCTGGTCGCCGACCCAGATCTGATAAGCGAAGACTTATTTAAGTATAGGGTTGCTGGCTGTTCGGTCATTTATGGAAGCTGTCCTTCAATGTCGGCTTCTTTCTTCGAGTAGCCTAGATACGCCGTGTAGAGTCGGTAGTGGTTGTTCAAACCGGCTAATAATTACGTTATGAACCACCTGCTCCTGTGGTACAAACCCACCAAACTGAGAACCCCCGTGCTGTTTTAAAGTTGTTTAGGTAGTTTAAAATATTCTCAATGACGAACGGAGGCTGGGAACGTTCGCTCTACACACCCAAATATTTTCGCCGATGGTGCCGGTTTGTTAGCTGGGGGTTGTCCCATGTCGTAGGAGACGACTGAAAACAGAAGTCATGCATTCTAGTAAATGAATCTACTAATGCGAGCCTCATATCGGAGCTCACAACTCACGATATCTGTGCTGTCACAGTTACTCTGACTGTCGGTAACATAGACAATCTGCCGCCTAACGAGCCATAACTTTCTGGTGATTTCAATAGCATTTTATCACACTGTAGCAGAAGCGGGCTTCTGCTTATTATGGGCAGTAATGAAAATGCTCATCACATCATTTGGGGCAGTTCAGACATCAGTCTGAGAGGTTCTGAACTGATGGAGTACATACGTAGTACAATCTACTTATTCTAAATGTAGCAAACTACACAGCGGCACATATTTTACTTGTTCTTGAATGTAAATTCAAGTGAATTGTGACGCTCCTTTTATGTTACATCTTGCGAGATGTAAATATTTTTAAGTGTGCACGATCACTATGCTTCACGTCGTTTACAACGTTGAAAAGGGCTTCTCGCTGATATAATATTACTTGGGCGTATTCCTAGATATTGAGGGTGATTTTGACAATGTGTCAAGTGTCCAGTCTATACTGGAAGCGACGTGCGGTCATGGAGCATCTGCACCTTTCTCGGGTTGGATAAACACAATGCTTAGTAACCGCATTCTTTGCTCAAGACTTTTTGAGAGATCTGGGGTCTCAACCCCAAATACATTTATTTTATACGACAATTGTACATCCAATACTATCATACGAATGCCTTGTTTGGTAACAAAAGGAAGATGCGATGACGGTGCAGTTAAAGCTGAACCATCTGCGATATATAGTGCATTTACCACAATTCCGACTTCTGTCCTTGGGGCCCTTCTAAATATCAAACCATTACACATACACCTTAAATAACCTGCAAACAGACTGAAGGTTGCTAGTCATTGGAACAGTAACCATGTTGATCTTGCTACCAGTCATACCCGACTGCGGTCACAAATGGTTACATGGGGTGAAATTCTGGCTCCCAGCAATATTATACTCATATGTAGTTTTCCTTACAGGACATTCCTTGTGAAGATTCTCTCGAAAGAGGAATTGTTGTGTGGCGTAACAATCTCACTCGCTAGATAAATACTCTAGTATATTCCAAGCAGAAATATTCGCGATTGTGTGCAGGGTGCAATCGGCCCTTCAACAGAGCTTGTCCGGCAAAGTTATTAACTTCTGCTGCGATAGTGAAGCTGCAAACAAGTCCCTTAGCTCAGACAAATCACGATCCATGTTAGTGATCGCGTGTCGAACCCAAATCGAAGAACTAACCATTGTTAACCCTATCTACCTTGCTCGGGCATTCTGGTATTACTGAAAATGAATGGAATGACGAATTGGCCAGGGTCCTGGGCTTCGTCATAGCACCGCAATTATTGGAGAAATCTACAAATGTGTCGCCAAACCAAGGTGTTTCTAGAACAACCGTGCCCAGTGATTTCGAAAAATCTCCATTTTTCGAAACTCTACTGCGGCATTCTGACCAGGGCTTTAACAGCATCTCATTACGAACCTTGGAAATTATTTCACGATAAACGGTGGTGAAAGTGCAGCTCAGTTTCTTATTCGAAATCCGGTGAAACAGAAACTGTTCAGTGCGCTGAGTCTTTTTCATGTGATCTTTGTGATTCCGACTACGGAACCTCATATTATCTGTTATGCAACTGCTAGGGCAGTAGCGCAATTGCGATTTCGAGTTTTCGGCCA
Source organism: Topomyia yanbarensis (assembly GCF_030247195.1). Classification (NCBI taxonomy): domain Eukaryota; kingdom Metazoa; phylum Arthropoda; class Insecta; order Diptera; family Culicidae; genus Topomyia; species Topomyia yanbarensis. The sequence goes on from NC_080672.1 coordinate 381,948,419, forward strand.
TCCCTACATAGACGACACCGTGTTTCGATGACTGAAACTCAGAGACATACTAAAGTTTCTTATTCAATGTGGAAAAGAGCTTTAGGCTTACTCGCCGGCGATTTAAGCTACTTGTGAGTTTAAGTTAAGTACCTGTTGTTTGTTTTTTTGCTGTTATTTTCCCCATCCTTCCAATTCGACTCCCTCCCTCCTCCTTCTCCTTTCCCTCCCCACAAGAAATGATGAAGACACGTCAAGGTACAAATCCATGACTACATACGGAGAACGTGTTATTTGCGCCAATATATTATGATTCCTAATTCTGATTCCATGTCACTGTTAAGTGGATACAATCAGTAGTATCCTTGCAAAAATTTCATGCGCTGAATAAAAAATTAAATCCTTTCGACAACAAATATTTATTTTTTGTTTCAATTTAACATAAAGTTCGATGGCGGTCTTCTACTCTCATGGTTTCAAAAAATCGATTTTTTTCGGTCCATTCTTGACGGTTTATGTATATGTGAGTATCTGTGAATGGTTTCTTGTTTTTTTAGGACGAGATTATCGTACTAAGAAAGAATACGTCGTACATGTTGAGAAGCGTATGGGAACGAGATTACGAAAACTGAAGAAAGAAAACAAAGGTATCGGTGGGAAAGGAAAGGGAAAGTTGACGGACAAATCAATTGGCCAGCTAACACAATTTTGTGCGCTGGCGATTCGGAGAAACACAAATTCTGTAGAACATATGCGAAATGCAATCTGGGCGTCCCTCGAACCCTGCTCGTCATCGAACGAAAAGCCTCAACACTCAAAATGTTCGCCTTGGTAAGGACTGTTGGTGCTAGTGGCGTTAGGTTGAAGTAAAAGGAACTTTCGAACCTGTCAGGATCTACGAAAGTCTATCATCTAATGGTTTATTAGAAAGATGCTTAGGAGCTCACACCCAAACCATCAATGAGTCTCTGAATAGTGGAATCTGTCCCTTAACGCCTTATTGGTCAATGTTGTGACTTATTTGGCAATCAGTATCTTCAACCAAGTATTTTCATCGATCTTACAAGCTATGGAGGTTATGGGAATTACCTTGGGGACTGAAGCTGAAAGACTCGACAGTGAACGTATAACTCGTTCTGAACGCAAAGTGGGTGTCGCGGCAAAACAGGCCTGAATTCAACAGAGATGGCAAAATATGCTAAGTCAAGAACATTTTCGTGATGAGGAAGGTGAGCTCTGCGGATCTGGTGGAGTAGATTATCTAGTTACTACTATTGAGTTATACACCGTACTTTATCTTTAAATGCGTTTTCTCGAAAGTAGTGTTTTTTTAAGCGGTCAAGTAAGACTTTTCATAGAAGTACTGGTCCGATTACAATAATTTTTTCTCCAATTTGGTTTGGTCGAAAGGGATTCGCAAAATGTCAATTTGTTCCATTTTTATGGCCCCTAATAGACCAAACAAAATGGTAAACATTGGAAACTTTCACAAATCGTTACATAACTTTTACAAATTATATAATAAAAGAAATCCCTCTCGTCTAAATATAGCCAACGTGACTATGATTATAAAAAATATGAGTTTTCTGATTACAGATTACCCAATTTGCCACAACTTTACTTAAGCGGGACCCATACAGTTTCAACATCAATGTTATCAATGAAGTTTCAAGGTCGCGAGAGATTTTTCTTTTCTTCTTCAAAAGTAAAATTGAAAAGTCAAAACATGTATATTCAAAATAAAAAAAAAAGTTTCTAAATCCATTGAGTAGATGCTTTACAGTTTATTCCCAAAAAAGTGCTCAATTTTAGGCCTCGCGAGTAGAAGACCCCCTTAACGTACATGTTTGGGTCGGAAAATGTATGTTAAATCGAGGTATACCTGTATATAGTTTTCATAGTTTTTTAACCGTGCACGGAGTTGTGAAAACATAGTTTTCATAAAATGGGCTTTAAGGTTTTTAGAAGGAAAATATGAAGGAACTCACAGACATGAGATGTTAATCGGCTATACACTGAAACTTTGAAAAAAATATTCTCAGATAAAAATTATAACGATTGAAGCAATGAAAAAGATCCCTTTGAGATCCTGCCAACCATACGACTCCGTTACAAAAAGCAAACTTGATTGAATTTTCCCAGTTTTAGTATACAATCTTGAATAAACCCTGAACCGATTCTTGTATACGGGTCATTCCACGTCACATTTACAACCAAAATTTTGATTCCTTCCAAAAAAATTTCTTGCATTCTTTAGCTAGAAATATTTTACACGTATTTTTTGTTTTTGCTGAATATATTTTTTCACGTTATTAGTTTTTGAACTTTTGAAGTTTAATAAATTGAACATTTTTCAATCACTGATAACTCGGAAACGATTCGATATATGGAAAAAATATTATATAAAAAAAGTTGCATTTTCAAATGAGCTTACCAAAAAAAATTTACAAAAAAATATTTTTTGTTATATAACTTATGAAATTTGCAATTATTTGAAACAAATTGAATTTTTTTAAAGTTGGTCCAAATTTTTTTTACATATTTTTTCTTAAAATATTAGGAATCATGTTAACAAGATTATATAAAAATTTGGGAGTGGATATCAAAATACTTTGCGAGATATTACAATTATAAACTTAAAACAAGGCAATTTTACACTAAACACCCAGAGATAAACCTGTTGTAATTGAAATATCTCGTAAAATACTTCAAGTTCCATTCTGAAATTTTCAAATAATCTTCCTTGTATACTTATGCTATCAAAAAAATTGTTTTCAGGGCGGCTTAACAAAAATTTTTTTTTTGCTTCTAACACTTGGATACCACCAAAAAAAGCCTTGAATTTGTAGAATGGGAGTCATTCCACGTCAGATTTACAACTACAATTTTAGTACCCTCCAAGTTTTTTGCATCCTTTAGCTAAAAATTATTGATACGAATTTTAGGCTTTGGCTGAATTTGATATATTTTTCAAGTTATAAGTTTTAGAACTTTATAAAATGTTTAATTAAATTTCATAAATTTAATTAAATTGAACTTTTTTCAATCCTTGATAACTTAGAAACTATTAGATTAGTGGAAAAAAACATTAAATACTAAAAATTGCGTTTTCGCATAATCTTACCGGATTTTTTTTTAAATATTAGTTTTTTATGTAATTTATGTATTCTACAAATGTTAGAAGCAAAAAAATTTTTAGGGCCACGCCAAAGAAAATCATTTTTTTAGCCTTTTCAAATATTTTATATCTATATCGAGAAGATTGTGTGAAAAATTCATAATGGAACTCGAAGTATTTTACGAGATATTTCAATTATAACAGGCCTATCACTGGGCGTTTAGTGTAAAATTATCTTGTTTTAACCCATTCATGCCCATGTTGCTTGTGGACAACAACGTTTTTAAACAGCTATAACTTTTGATTGACGTAAGATTTGCTCACAAAAACAAGTAAGATTAATAAATATGAATATTGTCCTTCATTTGAGTATTAACACTTATAGGGATCAGCTCTAGAACTGGAGTTGTTGTAATTAGTCTGACTGGATTCCGATGGAGCAGTGCTGCCAGGGACAGTTTACCTTGACGACGAAAAATGAATTTGTCATATATCTTCATTATGTTGCAATATTCTTGAAAACTGATAAAACTTATCAATTTAGACAGTTTTTGGCAACGTTTTCCACGCATTTGGAATTGTATTGAGCATTGGAAGGTAAAAAATGAGCAGCTTCTAACACTGCGAGGGAAGCGCCTATCTTTATGAAAAAAGGCTTTTCGTGTTTCTTGACCCCACCGTTGTCAAGGAAAAATAGTTGTGAAACCCTACATACACTAGAAAAAAGTTGGGCATGAAAGGGTTAAGTTTACAATTGCAGTATCTTGCAAAGTATTTTGATATCCACTCCCAAATTTTTATACAATCTTTTTAACATGATTTTTAATATTTTAAGTAAAAAATATGTAAAAAAAAATATTGGTCCAACTTTAAAAAAAATCAATTTGTTTCAAATAATTGGAAATTTTATAAGTTATTTAACAAAAACTAATTCTTCGTAAATTTTTTTTCGGTAAGCTCATTTTAAAACGTTTCCGAGTTATCAATGATTGAAAAATAAATTGAACAAACTTCAAAAGTTCAAAAACTAATAACTTAAAAAAATATCATATTCAGCAAAAACAAAAAAAAAGTGTCAATTACTTCTAGCTAAAGAATGCAAGAAATTTTTTTGGAAGTAATAAAAATTTTGGTTGTAAATCTGACGTGGAATAACCCATACACAACTGTTTTCTTAGTTTTCTCCTTTTGTATTGTATTCCTAGTTTTAAGATAGCTGTAAAAATCTTCTTAGATCTATCATTAAAAATTATTTCAAAATTGTTATTTCCCAGTTTTAAGGTATTTAAAATGTAAAAAATAAATCGGTGCCGCCAAGCTAACGCAAATGTGCCTATCAAATAATCGAACTGATAAAAGCCCGGAATATATCAATAGGATTACAATGGAACCCATGAAAATGGAACATAAAAATATGCTTGAAATGATGATTATTACAAGCGTTAGTATGAACTTTCTGTTTGTCTTAGAAATTATGTGTGGCATGTTTTGTAAAAAAAAAGACAGTGGGTACAGTTGATCCCGCTTTTGTTCTTTTCTCTTTACTTTTCCATAATATAAAAATTTTAATTGCAAAGTTCATCATTTTGCAGACAATTCGAATGGTAAGAGCTATGAATAATGTGTAAATTCGAATACTATATCCTGTCAGTAATATGAACAGATTTGAAAATCATGCCAAAACGAGGTTTTTGTAGAAACGTGTCGTAATTTGATCCCCTGCCTATTAGGACTAAAGAAACAAAACATACTATGACTAATAGACACGGAAGTTCAGCTAATTACCAATCCTGATAAAGTAATTAATAGGACTACCTTTTTGGATGCACGACAAATTTTAACCACAGAAAGTCAAGACAAGTATTTGCGGTAAATCAGTGCTGTTTTACTGGCTTTTCCAACCTTCAATAACTTATACCATAATTTGTTCATTTTTTTTATCAAATAATAGTGCCATGTACTTTATGAAAATCATGGTTTCTATTTTTATACATTTCAAAAGTGTTTGAGAGAGCTAATGATACGCGCAGAATTTTATTTATGCATGGATAGCATACTTTTCTATCTGCCTCACGTTTTTTATGCTGTAAGTTTTATACATTGGACATATTTGGTCTATCTACTCATTGAATGCTTACTAGAAGTATATGCTAGAAAATGCATAAAAATTACAGCAGAATAAAAGAGACGGGAATAGAAAGTACGCTAACTATGCATTTTTTCACAGTGTAGGGATCAAGAATACCCTGCAGTGTTACAGGAATCAAAGATACCTGTTGTATAGGTGAACAAAATTTAATTTTTTGTATGTGTTGTGACTTTTTATTCGAAAAGCGTGTTTTTCTAGACAAAAGCCCTTAGAAAGTAATCGTACTAGAAAATATTCATATATAATTAGTTCGACAATCTCTTAAAACCGTTCAAAAAATTTACACAAAGATCTTCGAGATGGTTTTTAACACGCATTTTCTAAAATATTATATAACTTTTGAAACTAAATCTGATACCTACATTAGATTTGGGTTTTAAACACCACAAGCGACCAAATATTTCATTTTCTACTTATATGTGAACTGTTTGTGTATAGATTATGAGACATGCCAAGGGAATCAAATATCCCCAAGGATCAAGTGTCCTCACTCTCCACTACTCTTTTTTCTTTCGCCATTCCGAACAAAGTCAGGAACCGGCGAGCATACTAAAATGCAATCCGATCCATGTAGAAGTGAGTATAATAACCCGAGAATTCTTCTTCTGGACTTGTGATCCAGATTGGAACTGTGTGATTGCCAGTAACTTTTTTTTTGCAAAATTATCCACCCTAGTATTGCAACCTACCTCCATAAGCTCGAGAAAGTTGTGCCTGTTGAACTCACTCCCTTCAGCTCCCATAAGCAATGCATTCTGATCGATGGCTCCTAAGGCGACGTAAGAGTCATTAGTAGCTTCGACATTAGCATTGATTTCCTGACCAGGACGATAGTCTCGTTTATCGAGTTGAAGTTTGAACTGTATAAAGGAAGTGGTACGAGATGATCGATTCCAAAAAAACTAGCTATGACTAAAATACTTACGTCATTGTTGAAAGCCTCAAAGTTCAGGTCAATTTCATCGAAGATCAGTGAATTGTTTCGTATGTAGTAGACTAATACCGTGGCTTTGGGTGCCATCTGGGGTGTTAACTCCAATCGAAACTCAGAGTTTTGCTTATCTTGTACGGGTACAGTACCGGATGTAATCATAGTTTTACGTGACCCAACCACGTAAGAAAATTGATCCATATTTTCCGAACAGTGCACGTCAAAGTTCACCTCGCAGTTGGGACGAATTCTAATGAGAGATATAGTGCATTTGTCAGTGACAGTAAAAAAGTTACAAAACTTCCGGTTACATACTTAGAACCAGACTGCATTGTGACATGGATGGACTGTTTGGGCTTTGAATCAACGCTATCGCTACTTCCAATGATCCCATAGTCAACTGAGTCATATTTTACCTATTAAAATAGTGGTAGATAGTTTGTTGAAAATATTGAAAGTAAATTAAAAAAATAAGTAGATTTAAGTCAAGGTTTCCGGTAGCCGGTTTCTGTCAGATCATTTGAATCAATTGACAAGTGAACTAGCTTCGTCATCCATTCGTCTGAAACCCGCTGAAATTAGCAGTTCGTGCCACTATATCTACAATTGATTGACCATCTGTTGACTATTCTTCCAGTTTCAAGCATGTTATTTATCTACAAATTCATACCTTAATCTCTATGCGCGACGCGTTCAAAGGTGGGCGTAGGATAAGAGACGCTATTCCATATTTATCGAACCTTTCATCAAAGCGCTCAACAAAATTAGATTCATCCAAAAGATTGCTGCCTTCGTAGCGCACTGTTACCTCAGCAAACTCAGCATTCTTTACAACTTTTCCATAGTGATCTTTAAGAGAAATTTCTACCGGGAAAGGCACACACGGCGTGAACCGTGGCATAACCTTCATCAGTGAAATTTTGTATGGAAACTTGAACACTGGAATCGTCTGCTCGTGGTTCACCGTCTGGTCTGTAAATAGGTGATTCTCCTATGTTATAGCTGCGCATTTTCGCAAATAGATATGTATTATATAAAAGTACTCACTAGTAGTCATCACTGTTAATTGAACTTTTATCAAAACATTTTTAAAACCATGCATTTTGTCATCCGGTTTTAGCTCTTCTCTGAGATGAAACTCCATGGTGGCTAACCCCGATGAATTAACTGTTTTCGATTGATCTGGTCGGCGACTCCATTTGTCCAAGTATAAATCTACTCGAGTCATGCCAGCAACATGCATCCCAAATGGGTCCACTGCTTCAACAGCTACTCGAATTAATCGTTTCGGAATTAGCAAAATCGTTGGAGCGTAAACTCTTATGAAAACCTTCGGCAAGACGTATTCCTGTACTTTTATCTTCATTTCTTCAACCTGGAAAAATGGGGAAAAATATATAACAGGGCAAAATTAATACTAAATGGTTGACTTACACTATCCGCAGTGATAACAGTCATGGTCCAGTTCCCCAAGACGGGTGCTGCAGGTAGTTGAACAGAAGATTCAAAAACTCCATTATTTAGCTGGGCATAGGGCCACTGTCTAATGGTATTACCAGTAGCATCTTTAAGCTTGACTCGTACAGTTTGCATGCTAGTGACAGGCTTTGTATCTACGTCCATCACCATGGTTCGAAAGCGTAATATATCACCTGGTTTATACACCGGTTTATCAGTTTGCATCAGAACGTATGTCGTCTTGGGATCATACACTAAATCTACGGTGTCTTCGAAATCGAAATCGCTCTCCATGCTCTTCATCGAGAGTTTGTACGAACCCCAAGGAACATCCCCCACCTACAGAAAGAAATCTATGGATTTTACTCGAACTAGTTGCAGTTGTGGAATTCCTGCCAGTTTGTTAACATGGAACAAAAATCGCCGCACAATTTGTACATAACTGAAATAAACTTAATTGATTGAGTAGAGTCAACAGAAAATACCTGTAACGTGGTTGTGTTTTCCGTATTACTGTTCATCATTATCTCAAAGTTCTCTTTCATCACTGTTTGATCGCCACTGGATCCCTCCAATGAAACGTCCAATCGGACGGTATGCGGTAGCGAGTTACTGAAAACTATCGCAAACGGTTGGTTTACCCTTATAATTTTAGGTCCAATTATTGATAAGCTAAAAGGCGAAACATAAATTTGATTAGGTAATTACCATATCTAACAAAGGAAACCATCACCACACTGACACCTCCCACTGGCCACTAGGATACTTGAACTGTGTTAATCAGGGCACGGTAGAATACCTTAGATGTGACATCAAGGTTGGTCATACTTCGATAATTGATACATTCAAATCTTTTTATACATCTGTTGTACAGAAAAACGATTTGCGATCAGTATAGATTAAAATTGATTATGTTCGTTGTTTATGGAAAATTTTGGACCCGTACTTTTCATTTGAAGGTTTGAAATAGAGTCGGGAATATGTCTTATGTTGTTGCCAACAACCTGCGATGCATATTCCAAATTGAATGTAAAAGTGAAATTGAAGGACGCGCATGGCAGGTTATGAGAAATAATATGAAATCAGGAATCAAATGACAAATTATTTGACCTTTCATGGAATTTGGAGAAATACTTCACTCAATTTTCAAAAACAATAGGTGAATGAAAGTGAATAAGTCGAATTACATATTACGCTATGCAAACCAGGCTGCATGGAATAGACAACTTGGGTAACTTCAGATGTTGAATCAAGCTGTTGTCAATTCCTATTCGGTAGTTTTCATGTCACCACCAATGTTATGATTCGGAAAGGCCAAACACATGTAGCTGGGGAACAATCAAGGCTCTCTAATATGTTGATGATGTTCACATCATTAGCATTTCGGATGAAAACCGAAGGTCAAGTCATATGATACACTAGATATTTGTCAATTTCATGCCCACTTATTTGTGGCTAGGAATCGGAAGCGAATCGGAGCGGGGTTTACCGACACGACCCTCGGAATTTATCGCATTCTGAAATGGCTCATTGAAAAATCGGTAGAGCTAACACCTACTAGGTTACGAGACTAAGTTTTTGCATGTGGTTATGAGACTACATGCAACATAACGTAGAGTTCATTCCTATCTCGCACCTCCACGCAAACCTAAGGCCTTTAGACCGGTGTCGATCGGGTGCTAGGGTAACAGAGTTATTTGGGCCATCCCACATATCTCTTTTTCGATGTTTATTAAACAAATTTGTAAAAAAATTGAAAATCTAGAAGCAGTTTTATCGAAAAACTCTTATTACAGTTATTGTATATCAAGATTATTGTTGCAGTTACATATAACCATTATAAATCACAAAATTGTGGAAACTCATCTACCGCTATACCGAAATGAAGAACAAAATTAAGAATGTAGCAATATTGCGAACTACTTTGAAAACATATTGTATTTAAAATACGTCATGTTTGACTGAACAAATTATATTACTCTAATTATAACTAATCGATGAAAGTAAAATTGCGTAAATTATAAGAAAAAATACATTGCATCGGCATTGCATTCATGATACTCACGGTTGGTTGTTCTTATTTGTTTCTTGTACTTACAGTCAATATTGTAATCCTTTTTCAATATCTTTTCCTTTCGGCATTTGATTCTTTATTGGTGGTTTTGGTTGTTGGATTGGAGGCATTTGGTGTAATAGTTGTTACTTCACTGTTGGTAAAGGCACTTGGTTTAGTGGTACTGGGCCCGATCATTGTTGAACTAGTCTTTCGTACTGCCCGGTCCGCAGTCGTTAGTTTAACAACTGGTTGTTGTTTAGTGTACAATAACTGTATACCGGCCTTGATCGTAACAGATGGTATTTCATTTGCAGCCTCTTTGCAAGGTTTTTCGTGGTATAGGAGCTGATCACAGTATTGGCACATGTTACTATGTTTTATTTGCCGCAAGGTTCCACTGTATCAATTTTGTTGTCTATTTTGGCAAGTTTAAAACTAAGAGAAACGAAAGCAATGCCGGCGTTGGCGGTAAAACATGATGATGAGGTATGTTCTATAAATGACCATGCGGTAGACTTGGGTGCAACGCCCAACTCCTACTTAGTAGAAGGCAAAGGATTCTTCATATTTTCTTTCGATCATCTCCATATGAGCCTGCCTAGTCCTAGTTTTCCGTTCAAAGTTTATAACTGATTCGCTCTAGAATACCTATCCGCCTTTCAATTTCATGGCTATCGGTTCTCTTAGTCTTAAATTTGCCGAAAATAGCCAGCAAAATCGGTACAGTAGTATTGGCACATGGGAATCTGCCTTGGGTATGTGTCTAGTGTTCGTTGAGAATATGCAATACCTTGAACTGATTTGCATGGAACAGTCAAGTAGGAGGGAATAGGTTTTGGCGGACGCAATCTCACCACACGAACGCCGCTGCAAAGTCCTGGGAAGAAGTTCCTCCAAGTATCTTCCTTAACACTATCCGTTGGTACGTAGCGCCAGATCATGTAGCTTCATTTCAATACTGTCATTATCTATATATGTTGGGATGTGGTATAAGATGTCATTACATTCGACGACGTGTTTCAAGTTGTTCTGCGAAGCAAAAAATTCTGCTTGGCTAGTGTTTTAGAACACAGTAACGCATAACATAGATGGTAGAATTGCACAACATTAAATTCTGCTACGTTGTTCACCTTCAACAATTGCTCCACTTCATGAATCGATCGTCTCGAAATGTCGAGAAGTCAATAGCAACACAGTTTTCTCGCAACTTGCTTTGCATTGTAACTCATTGTTTGTTCACGTTTCACACTAGGAGCACACGGAGCGATTTCTAGCTTCCGAACTGAGCAAGGTGAGAAACCGGACTGATCCGCATAATCTAACTATTATTACTGAACTGTCTTTGGCAAACATGTAAATGGGATCTAAAATGGGGTATAATTCACTTCAGGTTTTCCTTTGAATAAATACTGTTATTACACAGAACAGACTTCCATATTCGAGAAAAGATGTTTAAAATACTTGCGTAAACAGATGCAGGTCGATGTTGTGCAAGAGTATATTTACCAACCTTTGTAGTTTTTATATGTCTTATTCGCAAAATTTTATAACTGTGTCCTAAAGTGGACCAAAATACCTATTTTACCCTATCAGACTTCTGTGGTAACAGCGAAATGAAAGGGTCACAAACACGTGTTGCGGATGTGAAAACTCCGTAATTCCGTAATTACCGTTATATGTTCTAGAATCTTTTGGGACTCCTCTAACCGATTTCTGTCCCCTGTTAGTCTCGTAAACCTGAATCAGGTTCTGAACACAGCTTCTCAAAAATCTAGAGGCTTTCATTATATGCAGTAATTCAGCAAAGGCGTTGCTAATAAAGGCGACTATTGTTATCACGGCACAATATTAGTTTCCTCTTCTTTGCTGTTTGTGCGCCATGTGGGCTCTCTCGAACACGGTCCAAACAGCTTCCACTGTAGATAGCTTCCGGAATCCAAATAAGCTCTTCAAAACCCGAGATTGCTCTCCACAGATGTTGTCAGTCTGTTGAGGATCATGATTTCCTCAAGTGAATCCAGCAGGCACATTAGTCTATACGACGATGAATCCTTAGGCAGATAACCTGGATTGGCTGTAGCACTAGCTTCTGCATCTTTCATCTGGCAGAGTTGTGACTTTCATCTAGAAAATTTGGTATCACTTTCCTGAACATGTCCGAGAATACCTGGATTGCTGATCTCAGGGAATACATTCGATCCCGGTGCCATTTCACCTTTAAACCCTTCGTTACCATAACCATATTGATAGGGACTCGATACGTCTGTCGACTGCTACAACAGTTGCGGTTCAGTGTAGCAATGAATAAAATTGAACCTTCTGGTTCTCCATCGCATAGACAGTCTCACGCTTCGGTTGCTTCGTACATTCTCTTGCAATGCTTCCGCAATCCTTCTACCTACATTTTCTGTATAAATAAAATTTGTACTGGCCCTTGTGACCGAAGCCCATACATTTAAAGCATCTCTTCAGTTGCTAGGTGCCTCTAGAAGCAGTCTACAATGGACACACTGACCATCAAACCTTGATTCGGCCTATTTTCAAAAGATTTCCAGATATAGTCGTCGAAAGCCATATCGACGTCGTTTGCGCGCCGCCGTACGCCTTCCTTATCCGGATTACATCCGTTGTGATCTCATCCAAGTTCCTGCACTCAACCACTGTCTCGGGTCAAGGCCTTAATGGTTTCTTTCTCGTTTAGCGACTTTTCGACAGGTGTCTTGGAGACTGATCTCTTGACCGTTGGATCTTTCTTCAATTCGAAGAGCATTTCGATTTTCTTAGTGCGGTTTTCACCGCCTTCTCCGCCTACTGGATTAACTCCGGATAGATCTTCACCTTGCGATTTTTCACGGAGCTCGGTGAATGTCATTCCTTCCTTCACCTCGATGATCAATGCCCATTTTTTTTCGAAGAAGCTCGAGAGTCTTCGTCTTTTCCTTCTGTATGTTCGGCTTCGCCTTTTGTTTGACGATAGTATGCTAACCTCTCTTTCCTCCGGCCGTTTTGGTTACCATTCTTCGGTTATTTCTTCTCTTCCTCCTCTATAAGCATCTCTCTTCCCCTTTTTTGACCATGGATTTCCTGTACCCTTGGTCATGATGAACTTCTATACCCTTGTTGAGATCCGTCCTCCTTGCGGTGTGTCACTGCTGATCCCACTTTTGTTTTTTTCTCATAACATTTCAATGAAAAAAAAAGCTGTGTGTAAAAGCTGTGAATAAGGTTGAATGAGGTTTTTGTGAAAACGTGTGGTAACTAGATCCCCCGCCTACTAGGGCTAAAGAAACAAAGCACACTATGACTTCTAGACACGAAAGTTCAGCTAATCACCTATCGTGACAAATTAATTAACAAGATTACCTCTTTATAAACCCACACGACAAACCTTAACCAGGGTGTCAAGTCAATGCAAGTATTTGCGGTATATTGCTGTTTAACTGGCTTTTCCCACCTTCAATAAATTATACCACAATTTGTACACGCAAAAAAAACACTTTAGATCAATTAACCCTAGAACGTTGCACTGGGGTAAAAATGTACTCCACGCCTTCTTTGGAGCCGTGTGAAAACGAGAATTCGGCATTTACCGACCTGGGACCCCAACCATAATTCAATTTAGAGTTCCTAGTAAGAGTAGGAAAAGGTGGTATTGTTTGCTTATAGCCTTTGTGGAAGCAGGTGTCCAAGTTGGCGTGGGGTACATTTGTACACCAGTGTACGGTGGAAATGTGATTCGTGACAATACCAGTTTAAATACTTGTTGTTTTACTACGTAAGTAACACTTAGTATTATATAATCGTTTTTAATCATTTATTTAATTTAATATTGAAGCGGAACAAAAAATCGTTTTCATTTTTGCTGATTTTTATTGTTTTATTGTTTATTTTTTATAGTTTTTCAAAGCAATTGCTCGCAAGTATAATTTGCGCACAATAACTGCTGTAACAGTAACGTTGCGTCTTACCAATGTATTACTGGTCAGAAAAATTTTTTCATTTCAATTTCCACCCCATTTCGTGGTATTTCCAAAACACGATTTTTAAACTTTCACTCCTCTAAATAATTTTCAAAAATATCGAAATTCCATTTTATACCGTTTCAAGACCATTCTTTCAACTTTATAATCATTTGATTTTTTTCAAATCGGCTGAAAATTAGCAAAGTTATAGTAATTCTTGTATAAAAAGTCCAAACCGCGAGTTTTTCACTTTTTTTTCAAACCAATTGATGTATCATTGATTCAACAAATTACTTACTTTCGCTTACACAGCTGTTTTCGCACTTAAAAAACGTAGAAAATGATGTATTATACATTTCTTTTGTTTGCTATTTTACCTGTGAAAATTGCGATCAAATGCGTGGAGTACATTAATACCTCAGTGTAACTTTCTAGGGTGGAAAACGCAAGTGCAACGTTTTAGGTTTAATAGTGTCAGGTACTTTATGAAAATCTTATTTTTCTATTTCTATACATTTCGAAAGTGTTTGCGAGAACTACTGATAGGGATCAAGAATACCCAGTGTTACAGGGATCAAACATACCTGTTGTATGAGGTGAACAAAATCTATCTTTTTTGTATATGTTGTGAAACTTTTTATTCGAAACGTGTTTTGCTAGACAAAAGCCCTTAGAAAGTGATCGTACTTGAAAACATTTATATATAATTAGTTCGACGATCTCGTACAACCGTTCAAAAAAATGTAAAAAGATCTTCGAGATGGATTTAAACATATATTTTCTAAAATATTATACAACTTTTCCAAACCAAATGTAATACATCAGATTGGTTTTTTAAACATCATAAACGACCGAATATTTGATGTATGAGATATGGCCAGGGAATCAAATATCCCCAAGGATCAAGTGTCCTTACTCTCCCCTAACCATTGTCTACCCCACTGTGCTAGGCTAAACCAGTGGCGTTTTACAAAACGGTCTGATATTTAAAAGAGCAAGTAGTTGATCTATGGGAAACTCTCGAGTGCGAATGAAACTAAACTAAACTTCAAATCTTTCTTGCTCTTATGCTGATCTCAGGAACGGATCCAGATAAAAAATTCGGGAGAAGTGCAAAATTTCGATATTAGAACGAACGTTGTACAATACGTAATACGTAAAAACCTCATTTAACGAAAATCAGTATTGGTGGTTAAATTTGGTTTGAAATGATGATGAGCTTAAATCTCATATAAAATTCAAACTAATGTAAAATTTTTAAACAAGTTAAAAAACTCGCGAGAGATCCGGACCCCCCGGACCCTTCCCCTGTATCCGCCACTAGCTGATCGAATTGGTGCGTAATTCGGTGCACGGTGCATGATAGAAAAGTAAAGCTGTGGATTTTTTAAAGGATTCACAATAGTAGTGTAGCCAACATATCTCGTCACTGGCTGTTCAATATGCTCGTTCATGTTTTTATGTACATTTCGTTTGTTTTTCAATTCATGATCGTTATTGTTGACGTAGATAGGTTAGCTAATTTTTAGAGCATGTTTGTAAATAAAATATGGATCTGATCTTTCTCTTGGAGCAAAAAGTGTAATGAGTATGTTGCACCACAGCGATGACTGTGCAGTTTTGCTGTTTTGTTTTGGTCAAGCTAATAAGCGACGACCAGATTATGACGGATCACGACAGCAAAAAGCCGTTGTCGATAGCTTTCGGAACAGTTTCCCAGCACAGTTACGAAGAGTGAAGTGCGCGCGTGCGATGGCTTAATTGGGGTACTCATGATTGAGGGATTGCCGTCGGGGAAACTACTCAACATTGAAACAATCCAGACCAACAGCAAATGATATGAGGCTTCCACCCGTTTCCACGGTATAGGATTAGTCGAACGAGCTAAGCGCTCATCTGCTGTTACATAAGTTTTGATTCACATGATTTTTGACGATGTTATGAGAAAACTTATGGGTCGACCAAGATGAGTTCCTCAAGGTCGACGAATGGTCATGGGCCTAGGGAACTGTAGATGACCAATGAATTCTTCATATAGCAAATGACATCACGGCTTTAGATTGAATGATTGTGTATCCGAAGAGTTCTGTGCTTCATCTGGTATTCCGCAAGGCAGCCATCTCGGTCCATTGATTTTTCTTCTGTATTTCAACGACGTTAACTTTTGTTTAGAAGGACCACGGTTGTCTTTCGCCGACGACCTCAAGTTGTACCATAGAATCCGGAATACTGATGATGCAGCTTTCCTTCAACGCCAACTGGAAACCTTTGCGGAATGGTGCGAGATCAACCGAATGACCCTAAACCCCAAGAAATGTACGGTCATTACGTTCTCGAGGAAAAAAACGCCAATTCGATTTGATTACTGTCTAGCTGAATCCACAATTGACAGAGCGAATTGCGTCAAAGATCTCGGAGTTTTTCTCGATGAACAACTGACGTTTAAACAGCATATCAGCTATATTGTCGCAAAGGCATCACGCTGTTTGGGGTTCATAATGAGAATATCTAAGCACTTTTCAGATATTTACTGCTTGAAATCTCTCTACTGCTCACTCGTTCGATCAACTCTGGAATATTGTTCAGTTGTGTGGAACCCTCATTATCTCAACGGCGTCCATCGAATTGAGGCAGTACAGCGCAGATTTGTTCGGTTTGCCCTTCGTCGATTGCCTTGGAGCAACCCTCCCCAGCTGCCAAGTTATGAAAGCCGGGGTTTGCTTATTGGACTCGATACATTGCAAGTGCGACGGGATCTATTCCGTGCTATGACGATTTCGGATATTTTGCAAGATCGAATTGACTGCCCCGAGCTTCTCAGTGCGATAAACATGAACGTTCGCCCTCGCGCCCTTCGCAATAATTTATTCCTCCGATTACCTCTTCGCCGGACTAACTATGGAGTGAACGGTGCCATCATTGGTTTGCAGCGGACCTTCAACAGAGTTTCATCCGAGTTCGATCTTCACATTCCACGTAGCAGATTACAATTTGACTTTTTAAATAGATTAAGAAATTATCATTAGGACCACACTGTGTCTGTTGATATTAATTAATTATAAATAAATAAATAAATAAATAAATGTGAAAGTAAGCATGAAAAAATATAAGAATTGTAAAACGAGGAGAACCCAATTTCAATTCGATATTTTTTATACGTGAAGACAGATATAACACCTGAAACTGACATACAAGTGATACAAATACATAGCATGCCAACGTTTTTATTAAAATAAAGCTTTTTACGCATAGATAAGAAGAAATAGGATATAAAAATATACTACAAAATCTAAAAGAGGCACGAAATGAAGAAGAAGGCTCTGTTTTGTCGCTTCTTGTGACATGGAAGCAAAAACAAGCAAGTGAAATCAACCTCCTAGTGGACACCAGTTCCCCACTAGTTTACAAGAAAAATGAAGCTTCAAGAAAAAGTATTTTTTAGACTAATTTTGGGTCGCTGAACACGAAAACGAAATTCATTTTTTTGTTTTCATTGTGTCGATCATATGTAAATTTTTTAGTGCTGCAAGCGACCAAAGTTTTAAAAAAGTGCATTTTTGACCATTTTTTAAAGTTACTCATTTTTAAATGATTTTTTTTTACCAAAAAACAATTTTTTTGGAACTTTTAGAATCTAAGATGACAAATAATTTGTTTACGTTAATTTTTGAGCCTAATATCACTAACATCGGATGGAAAATGTTGATGCTATGGCACATTGAGCGAAATGGAAATTTTATGATTTTAGCGGACACTGCCCTGGTGCGGCGGTTTAGAGGGTGTAGCACTGGTCTCATAAGCCAGTCGTCAAATATTCGAGTCCTTATCGGGAAGGAGTCTCAGTGGGATCGTAGCACTAGCCACGTAAAATTCTGTGAACTGAGAAACAGCTGTGAAGCCTGTTGAAGCAGTAGGCTAAAATTCCTTTAATTCGTAAAATATGTATTCACCACAGACAAAAAGATGATTTATCTCATTAGATTCTAAAAGAATTTTCTTCTGTTCTTGATTTATTATAAAAAAAAGGTCGAACATTAGACTTTTTTTTTCTTTGGTTGATTGTAATAATAATAAATGTATATTTCTCGACAAACATATGATTACGGCTTAAAAGCCAACTGTCAAAATTCTCTTTTTTCTTTTGTTTACTATTAACATCTGTGATTGGCGGGTTACAGTTTGTCTGAAATTTCATTTCAAAGAGAATTTTGACAGTTGGGTTTTAAACCGTAATCATATGTTTGTCGAGATTTGATCTACGCATGTTATACATTTTCGGAAAGGGTACATCAATACCTTTCGAACTGTTTCGATCGGATCCTATTTGAACAAGATATTGACAAATAACTAAAATAGTGCCCCAAAAAACACCTTTTTCAAAGAAATCTTGAAAATGCTTCTTTGAAAAAAAAAATGGTTTTCGTATTCAACGATCCAAAATTAACTGAGGAAACACCTTTCTTCTTAGCTTTCCGCGATTACCTTAAAATTGTTAAAATCTGTCACATTAGATTCTGAATATATGAAGAATTATTTTTTTGTAATAAAACTTTTTTTTTTAAACTCGAACTTTCGACGTTTGTGTTAATCGAAGATTTGTTCCTTAGATATTGACTAAAAACTGCACAAAGTGCTCAAAAACACCTTTTTAAAAAATCACAAAAACGGTTCTTTGAGAAAGGAAATGGATATGATTTTCGTGCTCAGCGACCCAAAATTGACTTAGAAAACACCTTTTTTCTTAACTTCATGCAATTAACCAAATTTTGGGTAAACTAGTGTTATCGGATATCCAATAAACGATAAATGATGATCAAAATGAACCGAAGAAAAGATGCGAAGCCGATGCAAACCACACTCCATTCGAGAGATGCCATTCATGCCGTTGCAACTTTGGCTCAGGCTTTCATAACTGCCCGCAATTACTCTTTCCAAAGAACCTAAGGTCGTTCGAAAAATCAAGGCTGATTCCAACATCTCTGATAACAATTTGGCGATAAAACTGAACACTAACCGCTATACCACTGATGGCGAATCCGCCTCCAAAAAGCCTACAAAAGTTAATTAAACAACCCAACCGAAGCCTCAAAAACAACAAACAGCGGTCAAATTCGAAACTCGTATGATGTAAGACCAAATGCTGATGAAGCTAAAATGTTGTGTCTTGAACGACGATGAATCATATGCGAAAGCCAATTTTAATCAAATCCTATAGCTCCAATTCTACAAGGCTCCTGCTCGCAGCAAGTTTCCTGGTAGATTTAAGTTTATTTTCACGAAAAAGAATTATTATTTGGTAAGGGATCTTTTCATCTGATAAGAAAACCAATGTTTTTGTGACGGACAAGACTACGAATTTGGAAGTGTCAAAAATGGAGTGCCATAATAAACAGATTTCATCCTTAACCATTTCATGCCCAACTTTTTTCTAGTGTATGTAGGGGTTTAAAACCATTTTTCCTTGAAAACGGTGTGGTCAAGAAACACGAAAAGCCTTTTTTCATAAAGATAGGTGTTTTACTCGCAGTGCTAGAAGCTGCTCAATTTTTACCTTCTAGTGCTCAATACAATTCTCCTAGAATATTTACAATAGACCAATTGTGTGGAAAACGTTGCCAAAGACAGTGTGAATTGAAAAGTTTTATCATTTTTAGTAATATTGCAACATAACGAAGATATATGAAAAAATCATATTCCGTTGTCAACCTAAACTGTCCTTGGCAGTACTGCTCCATCGGAATCCAATCATACTAATTGCAATGACTTCAGTTCGAGAGCTGATCCTTGTCACTGTCAATACTCAAATGAAAGGCGATAGTTACATTATTAGCCTTATTTGTTTTTGTGAGCAAATCTTGTCTCAATCAAAACTTATGGCTGTTTATAAACGTTGTTTTCCACAAACAGCATGGGCACGAAAGGTTTAACTAAGTCCTGTGATGATCTACTTAGGTTTTGCACAGCCTTAGCCTGTAATCATTGACTTAAGAAGTCGTGCGCCTGTTAACATAAACAGAAAAAGCGAGAATTTCTTAGAAAGTACTATGAATGATTTGTTTCTGTTATGACCTTTGTTTCACGATTAACGGCTTGCAAAAAAGGTATACGTTTTTGAAAGGCCCCATAATACAAAAAATAACAAGAATGAAATAAATAATCAGTGAGAAAAAGCGAATAAAAAAAGTCCAACGAATAATAAAAAAAGGTAAAAAATCATTAAAATGAAGTGAATATGGATTGATAAAATAGATTACATGAACAAAACTATTAAAATTGAATATTTGACAAAGTTGATATATCTACGAGAATTCTCGTAATTGAAATCAAAAAGAGCAAGTAGGAATCACGTTTTTAGTTCAGCAACTAATTAAAATCTCATTTTGGATTCAGTTCATGTCTTATTGGCTATCATAACATACGTTGCGTTTTATAAAATATATTTCTTTTGTTTGATTTTATCCAGCAAAACGTCAAATTGAATACTTATTTTGTTATCAACAAGAAATTTCAACATCCCAAAGTGTTTTTAATTCGATCACACTACTGATAGAATAATATTTTTTGGTTCAATGTCATAGGGCAAATTTTCCGCTTTCGATTTTGATTTCTTCACAGCGAAAACGACCAAAACGATATCAACCTGAGTAATCATTACAGGCTACAACATACCATCAAATTTAATTTTCAATTGTCAATCATCGTTTCGATAAAACTTAACCCTTAAAGGCATAGATTTCTTTTTTCTTTAGTTCACATTTTCCGAGATGGATACGATATCCACCTTATGTTGAGATGATTATGTTTATATCACAAATATCGCACAAATTAATATCCGTAGTTTGCCAAATAGTAACAGCATACATTTAAGGGTTGAAAAAATGCAATATGCAATTCAGGACAAATATTTTCAACTGAAATATTATATTAGAGAAAAAACACAAATCCATTAACTATTTACCTAACTAAACCATATATTTACATTCATTGACCTTATGTTAGCTTTCCTTCATCAGATCATTTTCATATTTTTTTTGTTTATTTTAAAAACATGATCGAAGTACATTCCACTAAAAGTATACTTTACATACATACATTGTTCAATGTTGGCCAACCATGTAACATTTTATATGTAGAATACGTTGGGATACCTGTACAATTCAAGGTTTGTCCTATTATAATGTTTTCCAATAGAAAGATATAGTAACCATATTATATTTGAGTATATTTTTAATATGTCCGTTTTACCCCTAGTACCTATATCCGTACCTTCGCCACCGAGTGCCACTTATTCCTTTGAGGGTGAAGAATACTTCTTTGACGTTTTGTTTTGTTACTTTCCAATTTCTAGATCTTAACCTTTCATGAATTTCTTCCCAACAGGACAATAATGCCGTGCAAATCTTCGGATTCATCTGAGCCAGTCTCTATATTAGATGAATTTTGAATTCCAGCTCTCTTTATATGATTTAGTGTTGTTGCACACATTTTTTTGAATGAACCAAAAATTCACGTAGGTATCTTCAACATTTTTTGAACGAATGCTTCCGTGTCTGTTTCACGTAAGCTTATTCCAGCTGTTTCTTTTCGGGTTAAAATTAACTGAGAGCACTATTTCAGTCATGTGGCAATGTTCACTTGTCTATGTGTCAAGAAGTTTTCTCTATGTAGCATAAATCACAGCACTCAACACAAATTAACACTTCCCATATACCAAAAACGTAATTTAAGGTTTTTTCAATGAACCATCAAACGCAAACGCAACTATTTTAAAACTCTTGTTTCCGCTAATCTGCAATTCAAACACAGCAACACTAACACAAAACTATCAAATCTCGGAAAATGTGTCCCGAAATAAACAGTATATCACCACTGACCCTTGACTTCGACAAACTACTGCTAATAAACCGCAGTACAGCAATATTTGCAGCAACCACATGTTTGAAGACTGTTCTGGTCGCGCAGCAAGCGTTGCGCGTTTCGCGCCAAGTTTGCGTCCGTCCTTCGCGAAGATAGCCACCGAACTGATCAGCATTTGGACAAATCGGACGCAATTTGGATTATGCATCCTTATCAATTGGAAGGCAATTCACAAGGGGCCGGTGCGAACGTGCACCGGTGGGCAAAAACGAACCGATGCGTTCCCCTAATGGATTCAATCTAAAGCCCAGTCAAACGATTGATGAGACCGAAACTGAGAGCACATTGTGTCAGACTACAAAGCGAGTTTGACACAAATATTGCTGATATGATGGAAACACCAGCGAGAGAGTATCGAAAAACAACGATGCAACCCATTACGACACCAAACAATCATTTCCTAGCGCACTTTTTGTTCACACGATCTGCACTACGATCATTTCGCATTGTAACGAGCGTATTCTTCTTCATTTATCGGTAATTATTCAATACATACTGAATCTCATGCGGGAGTAAAAAGTTTACTTTTACTTCTTACGTTTTGGCTAATAATTGGTAACCCAAATCGTGCGGTGTTAACGATACAAGCTTCTGCTATTAAAGGAGTTTACAACTAGAGTGAAAAACAAATTGCCTATCAAATTGGTGGGTCGGTCGGCCATCTTCTTTATGATTACACTACAAGAAGGGGTTCGTCGCTTTACTCTTGTTGCGTGTTACTAAAAAGCTGTAACATCCTGCACGTGATTTAAAACTGCAATCGATACAAAACACACTATAAGGATATTTGTAGGTCAAACAATTCATCATATACTGCTCGAAGTGACGGAAAAAAACTTGGCGAACACAAGCTTTTCTAATGGGATTAATTACACGCAATTGGTGAATGTAGTGTAATTATATGTAAAAATTTGGTTCAAAACAAAACAAATGAAGAAATATGAATCATTGGAAACCCAATTTCTTGACGATTTAATGTTTAATGACAGCAATGCCAATTAGTACACACTGAACTTGAGAAATACACTTTTTAATGGGTTTACGACTCTAATAAATTGATTGTTGCCTTCGTATGTGTGATCGGGAGATGTATCACCATTACGAAAAAATGAGAATGATTATGATGTAATTTTGATAATATATTTTAGTGGATTTGATACCTGTTACACTTAACGTTACCGATGAAATGTACAATATATGTAAAACTCATATCTATATACATAAAAGTCAATGTTGGTATGTGTGTGATTTATGGACTCCCAAACGGCTTAACCGTAAACCGTAAAAATTATTTGTTATGGAGCGTGTTTGTGTGGTATTGGTTGGGGATTATCTGCCCGCCAGATGGCGCTTCCGAACAAATTGTGTTTTCCTCCTACTTCGTTGAAAGTCACAGTAACGTGCGATGGGTATTAGCTAGTTTGTAATATAGTACAAAGTGTACACTTGCAAAAAATCTAGTCTATTGATCGGGGCTTTGATTGTATTACACAGATTCAAATTTAGTAATGTGGTAATATTATATCGAGACACTCTATTTACATATACAGCCTTTTTAATATCATAATTTTCAAGCAGTCCCTGACAATACTTGATTAGGACAGTGTGACAGCAGCGCCCAGTTAGTAATGTTTGGCGTTTGTTGAACAAATGTACAACGCATTGGACTAACTTGGGACGACTTCCTCTTACTGGGGAGAAGGTATAAAGGTCTATTGTCAAAATAGGCTTTCTTAAGATATTGCGAACAGTTGATGCAGATAGCTATTATGATACGCAAAAGGCTGGATTGGAAATACCGGGTAGCGGGTAAAACTCATTCAACTACTACCTCACACGAAAGGCGGGTGTGTAACGTGGCAAATTATCGCGAATTGTTTTTACCGGCCGGTAATGCTTTATGTTGGCAACTCAACTTTTTGGCACGTGCGTAACCTTGTGCTGCCAATTGCCAATTAACCTGTTTTGCTTTGGGGACGGTTGTTTTCCGTTTTCTCTATACAGCTGTTTTCTATTATATTGAAGTTAAAGCTCAAATCTTGCGCTTCAAAAAGTCATATCTTACAATACGAGAATCATTGTTTACTTTCATCTGTTCACCCTCTACAGCCTAAATTTTTGTTTGGGGTTTTTAGTTAAATCTCAAAACATGTAACCCGACCTATTTTCGTCCGCGTCTCTTATCACCTATTACTAGAAAGTCTTTGAAAATGAACCACCTCGGTTATTTAACAATTTTGTTCCGATCTTATTTTAATGTAAAAATATTAAACATCTTTTGTCGTATATAATTTTAAGTGTTCTTTGATTTGATGACATTGTAAGGGAACATGTATCCGCCGATTGATCCCAATCGAGCTGATTTAATGCACATGGGGAATACGCATGGTCTTGTCTAAGTGAATGAAGTCTTTGAATTATGTTTAAAGGCTGAGAATTGACAGTTCGCAAGAATAATTCTGAATTACCAATTTGCGGTAAACATATCAGCACGAAGAACAAATCTTTTATTGTAATATTCAATGGTTTGCTTTTAGTCCATCAGATCGTTAATCAATTATATTAATTGTTCTTATTGTATTGAAAACTTTCATGAGCTTTGGAGTAGTACATGCACATCATCTTATTGTCATGTTACCCATATTTCTTTATTAGTATAAAAATATAGCTGATTATTAACACAAAAAGTAACAAGTTGGTTTCCTGCCGTTCTGATTGTCTCCAATCTTGCTCCAGGAATTATCGTAAAAAACTTCCACCAAAGTTAATCGTTTCAGGTATTTCGGTAGTGCTTACTTTATACCATTTGAAATGCACCTCAGATAGCATAACAATGCGAACGAATAATTATAACATAAGAATCAATCGTCTGCGGAGAAAGAAAATAATACATTATTGTTAGACTTACGAGATTCGCATTTCCAATGCCAAAAGATACTGATTCCTACGGTAGCAGACAAAGGGTTAAGTCGCTGGTAGACTTTAAGCTTGCTCATATGACCCTATCCACGCTTTTCTAAAACTTTCTTCCTTCAACCCCTTGCTCTCCCTTGAGTACTATTGCTCTTTGAAAAAATATATGTCATTTTCCAGTCCCTTGCTAATTAAATGTCGTTAAAAACATAAAAAAATCATAAATAAAAATATCATAGTCTATTCACGATAAATTGTGCTTGTATTACGAAATCTTAACATATTGGTATATCGACACATGTCTAGAAACACAAAAAGTTATCGCATTTCATTATATTGTATTGTTTTCGGAATGTCGTGTTTCTCTGGATTGAAGAAGTAAGGAATAGTAAAATTGTTCACCTGCCGTTGGATTCGATAAACCATATTACTGTCTGTCAGCTGTTCGGAGCTGAAGTTACTTTTTTTGAAACCGAACATTTCAAAATAATTCAACAAGCGATAAATCTACCATAAAGTCTTGGCAGCCGGCTGCCCAGAGCTATAAACACTATATGACACTTCTGAGAGTTGCATCCAGATTTGTGTTACTCTTCACTCCATCCTATCTAGTCTACACATACACAGCCAATACATGTAGGGATCCTGGAAAATTGCAGACATTCCCCTGCAATTTTTCTTGTCAATATTAATGGTATGGTATGTGACACAATCATTAAAGCGGCCAAGCCAACTTGCAGTGTACAAAATAAAGATGATTCAAAATTATACTATTTCGAAACTTGAATAAGGAAGAAACGTTGACAACCGTACCGACCGTTTCAATTTGATGGGGGTTTGGTAATTCGTTGGGAGTTACTTGGCGAAGAGGATTCATGTCACTCCTGTGATCTCAAGGTCCTGGGATGGGGCAGAGGTTATTAGCCCTGTCCTGGATAATGCGCCAAGGTTATAGCGCCTTTACTCGCTCTCTGAAATAATGATAGCGAAAATTGGGCCGCTTTGACGATTGAATCTGAAGCCAAACAAAGGACTTCTAGGCCTGATGGTAGAAGGGTAGTGCGAAAATATTGTATATATAAAACAATCTCACCAGTGTCCAGAACGCCGCGTTCTTTACGTTGCTGAAATGCTTTCCGATAGTTTAACATACTGATGCAGACTGATGTTCTTCTTAGTGCCGCTTTGAAAAGAATTAAATTATTTTTCCTTGTCATATATTGTTCTATCAAGCTTGAGCTGGAATCATCGTGAAAACTTCCTTTTACATAGTGCAATTGAAAAGGACTTTGTCCCTGTGAGTTTCACTTGATTTTGCGCGGTGGAGAAATTCATATCACAATAAAACCGGATTCAGAACGCCAAGATTTCATTTTATCGAAAATCAATCAAAGAATATTCGAATTATATAAAAAACCACAATGACATGACGAGAAAATTCTGTGTTACTCTTCACTCCATCCTATTAACAAAAACTCCTTCCGGCGGCAAAAATCGAGATGCAGAGGTATACACGGTCTCCATAACAACGTTTGTCACACTAACATTATTATCATTCAAAGTTTAGCACTTTCGAAACGTGCACATTGAGAATAGATAGCTACTCCCAGTCCCCATTGGTTGATTCTCTGTGCAATTTCGCTTATTCTGGCTAATCACGGAGTAGAAACTTCGAATTGTACGGTAATCATGCTCATGTTCATGCTCTGGTTTTGTGAAAAATAATGAAACGCGAAAGGAAATGCTGAAAAAACATGTTTGTTTGGCAGCTGCGTCTGGCTTTGTACTTGCGAATGACTTCTTCGGGGTCCTCATCGTTGCCAGAGTGTGGAATTGAAGTTGGTCATTGCGGCTCACGTGGTTGCTTAACTGTGAGACGATAAGCAGTGACCTATAGTACCCACCAACCGCCACGCCGCCAACAACACACGAAAACATAAGCGACGCCGTAACTAATGCAACTGATCCACGGTATCAATCAACCTAAAAAACAGTGTCAATGTTGTTCTTTACCGTGTATCTAATTCATACAGGATGAGCGACCTCTGCAAAGATAATTCCCTATACCTGTTGTATCCCCATACCTATTTGAACACATTCTACTCTACTGTAAAAGTGGTGAAAAGTGACGTAAGAACCAAAAGAGAAAGTAAACAAAGAAAATCTATCATTGTTAGATATGACGTTTAGAAAAAAAGAAGGAGTGGTAATGTCTTTGACATAACCGGAGTGTCGTGACTACACTGTTGAACAACTTTTAGCACTGAGAAGGGTGTTTTTGATTGGAAAAGAAATTTTCAATGTAGAAAGTAGAAAATATATTTCGTACTTTTTATAACAATACACGAGCAATTTGTTCAGCTCATCGTCATTTCGAGTGCCCAGCTGCAACGACGAAGAATAATCCTGGTCTATTTGTTTCCACGGGCTACGTTTCCTACTAGCTTCAATATTTCGGATGCGAGATATATTCCATTATGACCGCTAACTAGAAGGATGCTCGGGCACCGACACGCTCGGCGAAGTATCCCTTTCTCAACAGACGGTAGATTCGGCCGACAGGAAACTGGAGACCGGCACGAAATGAGCGGGATTTTGGGTTTGCCTTTATCTTTCCTCCATTACCGCATCCAGCCATAGCGAGCGTTTTTATGGTGTAGCCAGCAGGAATGTAACACACGAATGATGCTAGGTTATATTACTCGGTTGAGTTTACATTCGAAGCAAAATGGGATGGTCATCGAACGAAATCAGTTTACTTCCATCGTCAAAGAGGTGGAGCTTCGAACGAAAACTGTTCAACATTTGCGGCTCGGTTCACGCAATCAGCGGGAATCAACCACGAACGGTTTTTTCCGTGTGTGTATGCTAGTTTCAATCAGACGGAAGTAAATATAATAGTTGGTTTGAAATTTTTGGTTGATGGTGTGATAGCGCTGATAAGGGCTAATTTGTTTTTCAAGAAAAATATTCTATGGACGGGAGATTTTTTTTCCAATTGGCCCCTGTTACTAGCACGGAACTGTACAAACTATTTATTACAGGAAGTCCATGAAGCCAATCGAATCCTAACAATGGGCTTCACTCCCGATGTTGCAATGTAGTCTTAAAACAAGGTTAACTATAGCAGAAACCGATTAAAATCACAATTCCTGGTGTTCAAGAATTGCGACTCAGTGCATGAAATTAGCTATAACTAAGCTGATCAACTTTGACGAAAAAATCCGCACACCATTCTTCAACGAAGCCGAATCGTTCACCACGGTCAGGCACACTGTCCGCATGGTGTATGGATTTTTTCGATAGAGTTGGTCAGCTTAGCTATAAACAATCACGAACTGGTTGCGGTCAGATGTTTTAAAATCCGGTGTTCCGTTGTGTACGCTACTTTTGAACCATTTGAAATAAAAATAATTGCCTCTGCTATACTGCCTATGATCGCAAATAGAAAACGGGACAAATATCCGATCATGGGCAATATATTACGTATGGACACCAACTGATTCATCCACCAGCCGTGTTCAGCTTACAAATATTTCCTTTTCGGTTTTGTATATCCCTTTGAGGAGATGCGGTGTCCGCTCAGAACAGCTCAACACAAATGATAATGGAACAAATCTGTAGCGGATCTGTATTTAAAACCTTTCATCGTTTAAGTGTTCAGTGGGTGCACCATATTGACGGCTCTGGCCGAGATGAGCTGCAAATTTTCATAATTTCCTAGTAATTTTTGAAAGATTTTTCAAAACACCGTTTTTCGTTAATAATGCATGTCATACATACTCCTAAATTTAATACAACATTGCTGAACAACAAGATG
This sequence comes from Topomyia yanbarensis, assembly GCF_030247195.1. Taxonomy (NCBI): domain Eukaryota; kingdom Metazoa; phylum Arthropoda; class Insecta; order Diptera; family Culicidae; genus Topomyia; species Topomyia yanbarensis. The sequence continues at coordinate 381,976,722 of NC_080672.1, forward strand.
GCGAAGAAATTGTTTAATTCAATGTAGTACAACAAAAGATTTAAACGTTCCAAACCTTACATGACTTTTCTTCCGAAATTTTGAAAAGGGGCCCCTATATTGAAAGGTAAGTCGTTACTCACGACAAAATTATATAATGCACTAAATACGCGTCAATTTCTTGCACACGCATTCGTGGCAAAGAATCGAAAGTTTTGATTATAATACTGGTATTATAACTAAAAGGCGCTTGCCGACGCACAGTGGAGTAACTATATCAAATCCATGGCAAAATTATTTCACATGTTTTTAAGCTTTTTTTATACGATAACAAGTGATGAAAAATGGTTTTTCATGATTTTAGATAATTTATGACCAAAATATGAAACTATTAAACCTCCTTGCAGTGTGATGCAAAGCCGAAAATAAACGAATTCCACGAGCATTACTATTTTTCAATGAAAACGTGTTTTTAGAGTAATCTATCAGTTTGAAGAAACTTCGCATTGAGATTAAGTCTGTTTCAACTGTTTTCATAAATTAAAACATTTTGTGTCAAGTTCATATGTTTATTTTGCTTTTCTAGTTTTCTTATAGTAGAAAAATATTCAAGTTTTTGTAAATTCGGTAATAGAAATTTATCCAAGTGATTATCGTATTCTATCTGGATTATTCACGTTAACACTTGCAATCCGGAGACAAGGAACTGGATTGAGATTGAGATTGCATAATTTGTTTGATGCTTCGCTTACGTTTCCAAGGCAACTTGTGTACGTTACGTTTCATATAGCAAGTTTAGTGGAAGTTATATTTCACACTCTTTTATATGACTATCGTGGTCATAATAGCTCAATTTGGTTAATGGACGCAATCTAACAAAAAATAATATGGGGGACTCAAATCATTCTTGTCATATAAGCTTGAGCTTGAGCTTGTGCGACCACCCCTGGCCGCTCTTCCGTTATCGATCTGGACTAGCTGAAGTTGCACAGGGAATAAGTAGATAATTATATTTGGGAGTAGCGAAACATCATTCAATGTGCAACTCCTGGTAATCCTAAATTGTCACGTAGATCGCGGGAGGAAAGTGAAGGAATGGTTAGTCCGATACTTGCTTTTGCTAGAGGCCGCACTACAGCGCACTCTACAAGTATCACAGGAGGAGGATATTTGTTAGTAAGTAGAGACGTTGGATACAACTTCTTCTTTACCGACGCCAGAGAGGTGATTTCACTTCTGGACTAGATATCGATCCATCAATTCATGGACCGGGGACCAACCGCTTTACTTTCCTTCCGAAGGAAGACGTCACCACAGATTTTTTCACCTCAGAAAAATCTCAATGACCTTGGCTGGAATTGAACCCAGGCCAACCGGAATGAGTGGCGGTCACGCTTACCACTCAACCACCGGCGCCGTCTCAAATTTTTCTTTTCATATAAGATCCTTTAAATAGCCTCAATACTGATTTTTTAAATTGTATTCTCATAAATTTGAGCAAAAAACACGACATTTTCAAACAGCTGTAAAAACCGAATGGGATTAATTGGGAATGTTTTCTTCGTGGAACAGTGAGAGGACACTCCAAATAATTTTCTCCTTTTAGCAGATTTACCCGACATTTCCCGACAAGGTACTTTTTTTACTGACGAATATGTGTAAAATTGAAAAAAGTGAGCACTTTTATAAAACCTACCCAAAAATGACACAGAAAAGCTAAAATTGGCCTTAATTGATTGTAGTTGCTGGAGTTTGCTATGAAAAGTACGATTTTGCTTTATATATTGACTTTGGGTAATTAGTTTTTGAGCAATCTAAAAAAAATTAGGGATAATGGCTTTCAAGCTAATAAAATGTGTAAAAAAATCACTGATTTCAAATTATTGCATACCAAAATTATCAAACGAAAACGCTTTTCTTTTTAAGCTAAACGTTAGAGTATGTTTCGAAGAACAATTTAGGCTGAAAATATGGACAAATAAACAAAAAACTATATTTTTTTCTATTTTGGCCAGGATTTGAAGTTAGTTACGCCTCTGTGCGACGGGGAAATGGCCGTGGAATGCACCGCTAGAACTCTGTTACTCTGTAATAGATAATTGGAATATCGGTAGAGCTAATACCTACTACATCCCGAGATTAAGTTGTTTGCATGCGGTGATTGGAATACATGCAGAATTTTTTTCGTAATACTGGGACTTAGAAGGTTAACACAGACATAATTCTAAAAACATTTAGCTTATTTAAGACCAATACAAAAATCGATTTCTTTTGTAAATTCTAATGAAATAATTGATTGAACGCTTGAAATGGGCGTCTTAATGTTTGTAGTCAGTACTAACTGTAATCTCTTTTTGTTTCTTATCAGAGTATAATAAAACAGAAATTATCAGCCGTTTTTCCGTAAAATCATCTATATCACGCTGAGTTTATTAACCACCATTAAAGACTTTGTGAGTTATTTCTACAAAATTGGGTATTCTGGAGCGAACATATTCTGGAACCTTGAGGTTCATTTAAGTCAAAGTAGATTCTAAGATTCGTTGCATTTGATCCGTTTTTGCGCTAATTGATAAATTAATGTTTAATAAATTTTTCACTTTTTGCCTTTCTCAATAGAAAGGTATTGCAATTGCTCTGAAAACTTTTAAACGGAGGCCCGGAGGGCCGAGTGACATATACCATTCGATTCAGTTCGTCGAGTTCGGCAAATGTCTGTGTGTGTATGTATGTGTGTATGTATGTATGTGTGTGTATGTGCGTATGTGTGTGTATGTGACCAAAAATGTTACTGAGATGGCTGAACCGATTTTGACAAACTTAGTCTCAAATGAAAGATGCAACGTTCCCATAGGCTGATTTGGAATTTCTAATGGATCCGACTTCCGGTTCCGGAATTACAGGGTGATGAGTACGAACACGCAGAAAATGTCGATTTTAAGAAATTCTGCAATGAATGTATAAAGGTGAAAATTTTTCCAAAATATGACCACAACTGCTTCGATTTGTAGTATTAGGTCACTAACATCCATTCAAAGTCTATTTGGCCACATTGGCCACCATCATCGGTTCCGGAAGCCCCGGCGGAAGTATCTAAATTCAGAATAACAGTCACATCGGTTTCTCGGAGATGGTTAGACCGATTCGGCTAAACTTGGTCTCAAATGAAAGGTATTGCGTCCCCGTAAATGGCTATTTAATTTCATCCCGATCCGACTTCCGATTCCGGAGTTACAGGCTGTGGCGTGCGATCACATAGCAAATTGTGATTCAAACCGATACTCCGATGAAAGCAAAAAAGGTAAAAATTTCGCTAAAATGTCTCTCAAATAACTTAAATTTGCTGTTCTAGGTCACCGATGGCCAACCAAACTTTCGTTGACTACATTGACCACCATAGATGGTTCCGGAAGTGCCCGGGAAAAGCGGCCATCTTTCAAAATTTACGAACTCACATCAGTTTCCCGGAAATGGTTTGGCCGATTTTCACAAACTTAGTCCCAAATGATAGCTATAGTATCCCCATAGATGTCTATAAAATTTCGTACGGATCGTTTATATGGGTCCGGAAATATAGACTAAATCGTCCGGTCACATATGAAATTCCCATATAAGTCGGAACTCTAATTTTTTTTTCGAAGGGGGGACCCCATGAAATTTCAGAAATCGAATTCGTATTTTTGATGCCAAACATCTTTAAAATGCATGAAACGTCGAGATTTTATGTTATCTCGAAATTTTTTTTTATCAAGATCGACTTTTTGGGACTTTGCCGATTTCGCACCTTTTTTTAGTTCAATATTACCATGGCTGTTTTTTCTTTTTCAAAATTTTAGAACTCGAATAATGATTTATTTTCGTGAATATAGTTGTCATGTGATGTATAATAATAAAATGTAATATATGCATTTAAAAGTTTTTAATGAATATAAACAACGCACACATTCTCGTGATTCATGATTGAGAAAGGCACAATTGCACCGCTAGGTGGATTAAAATAGGTTTTTGTAGTGTTCAATCAGTATATAATTTAAAACTACTGATTTTGAACTAGCATAAACGTGACTAAATCGAAAGTATGAACCACAATGCAAAATATTCGTTACTTTAGTTTAATAAATATGATTCGATTAAAATTATAACGGAGAAATATTCTATAAATATTCACTTATAAGCAAATCAAGGGTTCTCAGTCTGGATATCCATTCGGTAATAAGTTACGAATAATCGTAATCAGATTGTACTGTAGTAACTTCACGCTCCTGTTCTTGCTGTCTAAATCGTTGTTCTTCCTTTTCCTGGTTCAGCCATTGTTCTTCCTCTTCCCGTTTCAAGTTTTGCTCTTTTTCGACTTCTTCCTCTTGGTACACAAACAGTGGCCGAAATACGACTTCTCGTTTCTGTTGATTATGCCCAGCAAGGTCCACCAAGCCACTATCGACCGCTGGCAATGAAGTTGAGGAGCGAATAAAACTGCACAGCAGAAACAAAACCAACTATCGATTGAAATGGAAAGTTACTGCAACTAATTAGCGGCCAAATGAAACGTGATACAAACCGAAATTATCACAGATACTGGTATTTTTATCATCTTGACACTGTTGAACACATTGATGATTACTGAACGGAACAATGCTAGAAAAATCTCTTTTATACCACATTGCGACGATAACAGCACAACAAAATAGTCCTGTAATCAAAAATTGTTTATATTTTCAATAATTTCAAAAGGCATGTAGATGGTAAAGGACAGCCTTAATTTCGGTCGTGTCGACCGATTTTTATACATAGATTTAATATATATCTATCCATCTAGTGGTGTGATTGTGGTTGTCTCACATTTTTTTCGTACTCGTGCCATTTACAAGATGGCGCGATGTAAGTGTGACACGTTTTTTACTTTTCTTCAATATTTTCGAAACCAATTGTCACTATGAGCAAGTTTCTCCTTTCGCAACTTATTGTGATTTTTATGGTACCACGTCTAAACTGTTTCAAAATTTCCACACTAAAATAAGCAAACTTTGATAAGGTAAAGGGCTTACTTTGAGCCTATTAGTGAGGTTGCCTCACTATTTCATTAATTACTCGTATAGCTCAAAACCTGCTTTTGGGTAATTTGACCTGAGCTCTCACTTTTTATTGTACATTTACTACAAAGCTTTATATTTCAAAGAGAATTTTTCATTTCACTATTCGAAATTTAGTGAAAATCAAACAAGGAATAACTTACGCTAAAATAGGAATTCATTCCTATTGCAAAAAAAACGATAATAAATGGGTGGTCTGAATTGGAATTGGGTTGGGGTAATTCGGACTTTTCATGTACTTTTGCGCAGAACCGTTAATGCACAATACGGTGAAAGATCAGAAAAAGTCGACTTAGAAAAATTACTAGGTCCGAATTGGTCCAGTTCCTCCTATTTATTGAATTAAACATATACGCACAGACAAACAGATGTAACTTGAGATGAATTTACATAGCCCATAGCAAAAACGGTCGATTTAAATTATGAGAAATTCGCCATCTCACCGAGCATGGCACCAGTGAAGCGATTTTGACACATAGCCAAATGGCGATTTGCGGCAAAGCCAAAATTAGTCGTGCGATACCTATGATTCAGCTCATGAACTGGCAAAGTGATACAGTTTGCTTTTTTTCACCCGTAAGTGAGTCGTAGCTTACAACAAAATCTTCATTATCTTCTCGGAAAAAGCTTACCACTGCCAAAATATGAATGAAACGAGTAATAAATTTAGTTTTATTTGCAATTATTCTGAAATTACAGCCATTTGCAACTATTTCACTCATATATTTCTTCGAAATGTAATCGGGGTATTATTGTGGTTATAAAAAATCGTTCCATAAATAAAGTTCCAACTCGAAACCGAGACCCAATCAGTACCAATGTCAAACTCCTTCATATTTTGAACTACGTAGGAGATTCAGTGAAGGCTATCGGAGAGAAGGATCGGCTGTGCATGATACAAAGCTGACACTTTCCTATTGGCGATTTGCGGCAAAGCCAAAATTAGTCATGCGACACCTATGATTCAGCTCATGAACTGGCAAAGTGATACAGTTTGCTTTTTTCACCCGTAAGTGAGTCGTAGCTTACAACAAAATCTTCATTATCTTCTCGGAAAAAGCTTACCACTGCCAAAATATGAATGAAACGAGTAATAAATTTAGTTTTATTTGCAATTATTCTGAAATTACAGCCATTTGCAACTATTTCACTCATATATTTCTTCGAAATGTAATCGGGGTATTATTGTGGTTATAAAAAATCGTTCCATAAATAAAGTTCCAACTCGAAACCGAGACCCAATCAGTACCAATGTCGAACTCCTTCATATTTTGAACTACGTAGGAGATTCAGTGAAGACTATCGGAGAGAAGGAACGGCTGTGCATGATACAAAGCTGATACTTTCCTATTAGCCGGATATATTCTTTCCTCGCCTGATCTGGAGAGTTTCATGAATTTACACCATCTCATGAAGGTTTAGCTTAACTTAGGATGAACGGGAAATGCTGTTGCGGCGGCTACGGTGCTCAACAAATTACATTTCGAAACAGCGCGCATATAGCTCTACGAATAATATTAGAAACCACTATGTTTTACACTCTTTTCGCAAGATGTTTACTCATCATCTTATAAAATGATGGTTTTCCTTCATTTTCATAAACAATTATCAACAATTTGATCGGTAATTTGGTGTTTAAAAGTCGTTTTTTACCAATGTTTACAGAAAATATATGCACTATGACAGCACAGAATCAAATCAGTAACACTTTCCTTCCTGCGCTATCTGCGAGCGGTTTCAACGTAGAATCGCCAAATGCGCGACTTCGTTTCCGCATGGACCCGAAAACCAACATGAGGGGAAAGAAAGGTGGGAACATTTGTCACTTTTGAGTGTATTAGTTTTATACATGTAAAATTAAACATGGCGTCCGTGACCCTGGAAATAAACATAGAGATCCGAACGAGCATGCTGATTCTTTGGCGCACGATGAAAAGAGAGAAAAGGCCGAGCTTCACTTCGGATCTTCCGATTCGAACACTTAGGGAAACAAAACCTCTGGCCACAGAAAAGCCCACTACGTAATCTATTAGGCTGTGCACACTGACCATGTCGACATAAAATTGACTTTTACTGTGAGCCGTGCTTACCAACATTGCTTAAGGCTCAAGTTACTTTCTTTGAGCATGTGTAAGAATTGAACGCTTGGTAGTATGGGTAGGAAAAATTGTATACAACTTTACCGTCGATTATTCCTTATAAAGCACTTATTAAACTCTAAAAGACGAAAATCAGTTGATTTTTTGGATTATCAGGATACAAATTATGCAAAATAGTTGGTGGAAAAACAATTGACCGGGCGGGATGGTGCTTTTGAAAAAGTGGCTGTGGTTTTTTCACTACGCAGTTGTGCTGCGTGCCCCGGGATAGTGTGGTGATGTGACGAAAAATCACCGTAACTTTTTCAAAAGCACCATTCCACCCGGTCAATTGTTTTTTCACCAACTATTTTGCATGATTTAAATCGTGATAATCTAATAAATCGACTGATTTTCTTCTTTTAGAGTTTAATAAATGCTTTATATGGATAAACCGGTGACAAAGTTCAACGCATTTTTTCTAACGCATACTATCAAGCGTTCAATTCGTGTAGACGCTCACCGAAAGTTCTTTAGACCTTAATAGCTTAATAGGAATGTTGATAAACGCGGCTCACAGTAACCCAGTTAAGCTCAGCCGGAAATGAACTGGAATTCTGGCTGGTTCCAGCTCGTATTCCGGCTCATAGTTAGAATCGGCTGTGACACTGGAGCCGGACCAGAATTCCAGTTCCTTTCCAGTTGAACTTTACTGGGAAACTTCATTTAATGTCGACTTATCAATCGACTTCTTTAGCGTTGGATCAGAATTAATTTCAATAGCAACCTGTGACACACACACTTGCCGAACTCGACGAAGTCAGCCGAATGGTATAACAGTTTAAGCCCGGGCCTCGGTTGAAGAATCGGTTTTCAAAGTGATTGCATAACCTTTCTATAGGAGAAAGGCAAAAAAGTTTATATGAGAAATTCACGTGTGATCGGATTCGTTTACTCACTACTCCGGAACCAATACATCGTTCGAATGGAATACAGTAGCAATCAATGCGAATACTATACCGTTCTTTTAAGACTAAGATTGTGAGAATCATAACAGTTTTTCAACCGACCGAGACGGTTGTGCCTCCAGGTGGAAGGATTTGTTCTCGAGAGAGTGACGGAGTGCGAGACGCTGTATGCGTTATTGTGGGAGAGAGAGAGAGATCAGTTTGTTAAGTGTGAGTCGACAGTTGATACGTCGGAGGCGTGGTCAACGGCATCCTCGACAAGTGGTGTTTTGACAGCAAACCGCGGGTAGACAAATTTGCCTACCGCGGTGGCAGAGATCGACAGTGATCGTGCCTGTACCCACAGAAAAAAATATAGTGTATTGGTGTCGTCGGGCAATTCTAATCGACGAGAGGGAAGCGTCACAGGTAGACCCATTTGCTCTATTTGTCTACCGCAGAAGTGGTACGACGAATAAGGAAAACAAGTGGCACTGAAAAGTGCCGCATCGACAGTGGGATTTTCGCAGCAAGCCACAGGTAGCCACATTTGTCTACCGAGGTGGTGGAAACGGAGAGAGCGCGCTAGTGGTGGTGATACCGACGAGCAGCTTAATCGGAGAGAGTTTTGAAGTGTTGCAGGTAGGACTATTTCTCTACTGAAGAAGCAACGCGACGAAGAAGAACAGCAGGTGTCACATTGTCAAACAACGGGCACCGAGTTTAAAACGTAACACATGAGGTGTGTTCTACAGGTATAACAGGTATATTTTTCATTCCTTCTTGTGATAGTTTTTCTTGCTAGGTAAAATGGATGAAGAGATGGGAGAACGAGTAACAGACCCTCCCCCTAAGCCTTATGCTGAAAATGTAAATCCGACTAGAATTAAAATTTACCCAGAGTCGTCAACGGGACCATGGATTGTATTTATTAGGCGTAAAGTAAAGGCGCTAAATATTATTCAAATTTCTAAAGATTTGACTTCGCGATTCTCGGATGTAAAAGAGATCGTCAAAGTCAATAAAGATAAAATACGCATTGTCGTTGGTAGTTTCAAACAAGCCAATGCAATTGCTTCTTGCGAGCTTTTTACGCGTGAGTATAGAGCGTATATTCCTTCAAAGGAAATTGAAATTGATGGGGTCATCACAGAATCGAGTTTGACTGTTGATGACTTAGTTAAGCATGGGGTTGGTCGTTTCAAAGACACCATACTTAAAGACGTAAAAATACTTGAATGCAAGCAATTGCATTCAGTATCACACGAAGGAGATAAAAAAGTTTATCGACTGTCTGACTCATTTCGAGTGACTTTCGCTGGGTCTGCGCTGCCCAACTATGTCATTATCGATAAGATTCGTCTCCCTGTTCGCCTTTTTATCCCTCGTGTAATGAATTGCCTTAATTGCAAACAGCTTGGGTTCTCATCAAGAGGATACATGTAATGAAAATTCAGAAAAATGTTTAATGTGCGGAGAAAACTCACATGAGGTCCCTGCATGCCCCATTTATAAATTGCGTGAGGATAAAATTAAACGATCCTTGAAGGAGAGGTCTAAGCGCTCCTATGCAGAAATGTTGAAAAATGCTACCCCTAAACCCATCTTCTTAGAAAACACTTACACATCTCTATTTTCGGAACAGTCTGACTCTGACGGAGCGTGCGAAGGTACATCATTTGTTTTACCCGGAAATTCCAGAAAAAGAAAACAGTCTTCTTTTCCCAAGCTGCCAAGCAAGGGCCTTAAAATTTCTCCACCAATAGATAAACTGCGCCCAAAACCGAAAAATTCCGATTCAAAACCGAAATCAATTCCGCCCGGTTTTGAGAACGTACAATCCAAACAGAACACCATTACTGGTAATAATAAAATTTCGACTTCCTCTGAGCCTCAGCCAGGGGTAGGATTATTGAAATTTTCTGAAATTGTTGATTGGATTTTTAAAGCATTCAATATTTCTGAACCACTAAAGAGTATACTTTCAGCTTTCCTCCCAACAATTAGAACATTTTTAGAGCAGCTGATTGCTCAATGGCCCATCCTTGCAGCGATTGTATCTTTCAATGGGTAATTCACCTCCTCCAATGAAAGATTCCATCACTGTTTTACAGTGGAATTGCAGAAGTATCATACCTAAAATTGATTCCTTAAAAATTTTACTGCATAATTTAAAATGCGATGCTTTTGCTCTATGTGAAACATGGCTTACCTCAAACATTAATTTCAACTTAAATGATTTCAACATTATTCGCCTAGACCGAGACACCCCGTATGGAGGAGTGCTTCTAGGAATTAAAAAGTGCTATTCTTTCTATAGAATTAACATCCCCTTGTTTGCGGGCATTGAGGCTGTAGCTGTCCAAACGAACATTAAAGGCAAAGACATGTCTATCGCTTCTATATATATACCTCCCAAAGTTCAAATTGGACAACGTCAAATTTTTGAGGTAGTGGAATCCATGGCTGCTCCGCGTCTGATACTGGGAGACTTCAACTCGCACGGAGTATTGTGGGGTTCCCTCTACAATGATAATCGATCCTCTTTGATTTACAATGTTTGTGACGAATTTAATATGACAGTTTTAAATACTGGCGAAACAACACGCATCCCCAGACCTCCTGCACGTCCAAGTGCATTAGATCTATCTCTGTGCTCGACATCACTTCGGTTAGACTGCACGTGGAAGGTTGTACCTGATCCTCACGGTAGCGATCATTTGCCAATCGTTGTTTCAATTAACAGTGAATTAGGCCTTACGAATTCAATCAATGTTCCTTATGACTTAACACGAAATATTGATTGGAAAACATACGAAACATTAATTTCCACTTCTCTTGCTTCGACAGAAGAGCTACCCCCTACCGAAGAATATGAATTCCTAGCGGGTTTAATTATTGAAGCAGCAGAACAAGCCCAAACGAAATGCAATCCTGGAATGACAATAAATAGACGGCCCCCTAATCCTTGGTGGGACAAAGAGTGCTCTGATGCATATGAAGCTAAACAAGTTGCCTACAAAGAAATTATGAAACAGAAAGGGGGTATACGTGAGAACTTTGAAAATTATTTCATTTTGCAAAACAAATTTGACAGTATACGTCGTGCCAAAAAATCTAGTTATTGGAGACACTTCGTTAATGGCTTGTCAAGAGAAACATCAATGAGTACTCTTTGGAACACAGCCAGAAGAATGAGGAATCGAAACGTGACTAATGAAAGCGAAGATTTTTCGAATCGTTGGATATTTAATTTTGCCAAGAAAATTTGTCCCGATTCTGCTCCTGCGCAGAAAATCACTCGCGATGCTCCCACAAGTAACGATTTCATAGATTCGCCTTTGACAATGATGGAATTCTCAATTGCACTCCTCTCATGCAACAATAATGCTCCGGGACTAGACAGAATTAAATTCAACTTGGTGAAGAATCTGCCTGACCTAGCAAAAAGACGCTTGTTGAATTTATTCAATAAGCTTCTTGAGCAGAACATTGTCCCGCACGACTGGAGACAAGTGAGAGTTATCGCTATTCCAAAACCGGGAAAACCAGCCTCCGATCATAACTCGTATCGACCGATTGCAATGTTATCCTGCATCAGGAAATTGTTGGAAAAAATTATCCTACGACGTCTCGACAATTGGGTTGAGGCGAACGGCTTGCTATCAGATACCCAGTTTGGTTTTCGGAGGGGAAAGGGAACGAATGATTGTCTGGCGCTACTTTCGTCAGAAATCCAACTAGCTTATGCAAAAAAAGAACAAATGGCGTCTGTGTTCTTAGACATAAAAGGAGCATTTGACTCTGTTTCCATTGATGTTCTCTCAGAGAAACTACATCAATGTGGTCTTTCACCAATATTAAATAATTATTTATACAACTTATTGTCAGAAAAGCACATGCATTTTTCATATGGCGATTTGGCAACATTCAGAATAAGTTACATGGGCCTCCCACAAGGTTCTTGTTTAAGCCCCCTTCTCTACAATTTTTACGTGAATGATATTGATAATTGTATTGTCAGCCCATGCACTCTAAGACAACTTGCAGATGATGGCGTGGTTTCTGTTACAGGACCAAAAGCCTTAAATTTACAACAACCACTGCAAGATAGTTTGGATAATTTATCAAGTTGGGCTTTGAAGTTAGGCATCGATTTCTCTACGGAGAAAACAGAGTTGGTTGTTTTTTCAAGGAAGCGTGATCCAGCTCAGCTTCAGCTTCAGTTGGTTGGTAGAACGATAGCCCAAGTCCTGACTTTTAAATACCTTGGAATTTGGTTCGATTCTAAAGGCACATCAGGCCCGTAGCCAGGATTTTGTTTCGGGAGGGGCTTAAAAATTATTGCATAAATGTATTAATTCTGATGACTTGAAACAATCACTGGAAACTGAACGTAATTATGAAAAGTTCTTAGTGAAAACAATTCCAAAAATAAGACAATAGACACTAAAAACTCTAATAATATGTTGCTTGTTACAAGAAAGGCTATAGTGCATCGACGAATTAAATTTGATTATTTTTGATTTACAAGTTAGAAATTTCTCTAGTTACAAAAATGAATAGTCAAGAGCTCAAAGTATTAAGGGCTGCTTGAAAATGCTACGCTGCTTGAAAATGCTACACATTCGATACACCTTTACAATTTGTAGAAGACGCTAAATTGGAATGAGTAGAAAAATATCAAAAAACCCATCTCATGAAACTTTACACGCATTTGCTAATCAGAAGAACGAAACCAACGTCAAGGTTGTCCCCATGAATAGGAATATATCAGTGTGAAATCAAAGTTTACCGTTGCAAAGAATGTCCGAACAAAGTGAATGTCGAAATTTGCTTCAAATCTTCTGATAAGGCAGGCGATTTGTAGATGCAGAAAATAGGTTCAACTCCTATTTTCATGATCAGGTTTCTTTCTACTATTACTAGCTCTTTGACTTCATCCGAAGTTTGCGTTAACTCGACTTTATGAAATTTTCAATTTAAATGATACTGATCATGTCGTAATCAAAACAATCCTGAAAAAACACATGTTTTTTTCATTTGACTCTCATAAGTAATGGGTTAAAGACTATCTTCGACAACATTATCAGGCAACTCAGAATAACTATCTTTTTATCTATTTAAGTTGATTCTTTTTAGGTACTTTTTATATCATTGTACTTATGAATTAAAAATATCGTAGACTGATTTTCCTAGATCCCTAAAACTATAGTAAAAGTCAAAATGTAAAGTGAGTGCAAAAACTACTGATTTCACTACAAAGCAAGAATGCCTTAGCTCTATTGACTTTTGACAATCTTGCAAAACCGTTGTAACTTGAGAAGATTACCTAGATTAAGTAAATATTATATTTGAACATTTTGGTTTTATTTATTTATTTGAAGGTTTTATTTCGGAATTCGTGGGGTTTTGGACAATGTCAAATATATATTTCAATGATTTAATCTACTAATGGAAACTACCCAGAATTTAAACTACTGAGCGAAACTGCTCAGAATCTATTCACAAATCGAAAGAAAATTACTTAGCACTGATTACTCAATGCTTCTAATTTACATAAAATTTGGTAAATATAACATTGATGACACCACCAAAATAACTAGAGACTATAAACATAGATAATAATTTCAGCATCACTTGCTTCCGACACATGGAAGAGAACACATCGCACTTGCACCTAATTTGCCGAGGCTTTCTTTTAGAGTTGTCTGTTTTAAATTACAGCAAATTATCCGTTTCCTGTAAAACTTTTGCAAAACTCTTTGCCAATTCATTAAACAAATATGAACACTAATCTGTTTAGTAATAGGTTTGTTTGTTAATAAAAATAATTAGCTCTTGATTTTTTTCAATCATCAAGATTGGAAGAGATGTATGATTTCTTGAAGAAAGTTGTAATGTTTGTCTGATTACATGTTTGTTTTATCACTATTTGGGAAAAAGTTTCAATTAAAGTTGTTGCACCTAACGCAACGAAGACGAAATGAGAAGATCAGAGCGCAATTCGGAAAGAACTCGTGTTGAGTATATAGTAAAGATAGAAGAGTGATCTTGAGTCGATTTAGATTGGTTGATTTTTTCCTCTCTTTGCTCTCTTATTTAAGATTATCTCTCTCATTTTATTCCATGACGAGCAAAAACGGAACGAAAGACTGTCACATACTTAAGACATGAAATCGAAACTGTTATCCCAACTTATTGACTTATAGATTCAATCAGTTCCAACATTTTAGTCCCTCTTCGTGATTGCCTATTATTTTACCACTTTTTGCCCGGTCCACTTTTAAAAGAATGTTTTTTGCACGTTTGTCGAAGATATCACGGATTTACGGATTAACAGTGTATTAGTACGGAACGAATTACTCGTAACAATGAAATGAAGCGTCAATAAAAATGGTATTGCGTTAAAATGACGCGAAATGAAAATTCTATTCTCGTCTCAATCGTTCTCAGATAAATTGAAATACTTTTTGTGTAGCGCAGAGTAGTGTACAGAGAACAGAGTGTACAGTGTGCACTGACCTAATACAGAAATTCAAAATTGTGTGCAATTCAAAAACTTATCATTTAAAAATAACAAACTGGGTCGTGGGTCTTTTATATATTTCCTTATGTAAACAATAAAAATAATATAACGAGTTTATGTGGTTGTCCTACAGATCTCGCGCAAGCGCTTAGCCATTGCACGTGGAAACCTGTTTACGAGGCGAGGAAATATTTTTTTCCTCACCAACTATGTCTTGGGGGGGAGTAGTTCATTTCTATCTCGCTATTGTACATTTCCGTGTTATCATCGTAGTTGCTGCCTTTATGTTCGCGAATATCTTCCTTGCTTTTCGCCCTCAATAATTGCCCTTCCAAATAGATTCCATTTCTCCCAAATATGACATTAATCTGCGAGTAAGCGGTATCCGATCTTGTAGCGGAACATTCATTTTCTCATAGTCCATATACAGAAGGATCTTAATTATAGCATTGTCACACACAACCTTGTGCTTTAAGTTGTGCGAAATGAATGGTTTCATCTGCACTAATTTGTTGAGCGCTAAATGCCTGCCATGGTAGAACTGGATAGAGCCGGTTTCCGAAAGTCTAATCTCTATTTACACCTTCAGGATGCGAATGATCAATAATTTTATAATCACCGCATTTGACTGGAGCACCAATTCTTGCTTCTGCTAATCACTAATCTCGACAGATTATTACAGCTACAATTAAAGTAACAGTCTCTTGTATTCTTCAGACAAGGCACACAATATAAAAGTTACTTTTTTGTTGTTCGCTTCGCACTGGCTCGAGCAAAAGCATAAAGCACCCTGAATTTCGTGACCATTGCCTTCGGTGGTTAGAAATAGCCTTCTTTAACTTTTTCTCAATAATTTGTTCAAACCAAATAAGCAACAAGTTTTGTTAAAAGTCACCGGTTTTTTAAATTTATTTTTGAAAAATTTCGGGGGGGGCTTTAGCCCCCTAGCCCCCCCTCTGGCTACGTGCCTGAGGCACATGGGGAGGCCACATTAGGTATCTAATAACGAAATGCCAACAAAGGATAAATTTTCTGCGAACAATAACTGGATCATGGTGGGGTTCTCATCCAAGTGACATGATAAGATTGTATCAAACAACAATACTTTCAGTAATGGAATATGGGTGCATCTGTTTCCGTTCAGCTGCGAACACTCACATTATTAAACTGGAACGGATACAGTATCGCTGTTTACGAATTGCCTTAGGTTGCATGCAGTCGACCCATACGATGAGTCTTGAAGTACTAGCGGGAGTTCTTCCTTTAAAAGACCGATTCTGGGATCTTTCTTCTCGTTTACTTATTCGATGTGAGGTTATGAACCCACTGGTAATTGAAAATTTTGAAAGACTTGTCGAGCTTCAACCCCAAACCAGATTCATGACAGTGTATTTCAATCACATGTCACAAGAAATAACGCCTGCTAGGTATGTTCCCACATACGTCAATATACTAGATATTCCTGAATCCACTTTATTCTTCGACACGTCCATGCAAGCAGAGATTCGTGGAATTCCGGATCATCTACGCTCGCGGGAGATCCCTAAAATATTCACAAGTAAATATCAACACATAGACTGCCTTAAAATGTTTTACACTGATGGGTCACGAATCAGTGAGGCCACTGGTTTCGGTATTTTCAACAATAATTTTTCAATTTCTCTCAAACTTGCAGAACCCGCCTCTGTTTATATAGCGGAACTAGCAGCAGTTCACTATAGTTTGCAAATAATTAATACTTTACCCCCGAACCATTACTTTATCCTCACTGATAGTCTCAGCACAATTGCAGCTCTACGCTCAAAGAGGATTGATAATCACGATCCATTCTTTTTGGGGAAGATACGAGAATCTCTGAGTAACCTGACAAGAAAATGTTATAAATTTACCCTAGTGTGGCTCCCCGCCCATTGCTCTATTGCGGGCAATGAGAAAGCTGATAATTTAGCCAAGATTGGTGCACTAGATGGTGAAATATATGAAAGACCCATCGCTTACAATGAATTTTATAGCGCTTCTCGACAGAGGACACTTGTTAGTTGGCAAACATCTTGGGACAATGGAGATATGGGACGATGGCTACACTCAATTACCCCTAAAGTATCAACGAAGGCATGGTTCAAAGGATTGGATGTAAGTCGGGACTTCATCCGTGTGATGTCTAGGCTCATGTCCAATCATTATACTTTAGATGCGCATCTCCGTCGTATTGGGCTCGCTGAGGGTAATCATTGTGCTTGTGGAGAAGGTTACCATGACATTGAGCATGTTGTTTGGTCCTGCACTGAATATCGTGAAGCCAGATCACAATTAGTAGATTCTTTACAAGTCCGAGGAAGACCAATCCATGTTCCTGTTAGAGACATCCTGGCGTATCGCGATCCTCTATACATGGAACTTATCTATCATTTTCTAAAAACAGCGTCTGTCAAAATTTAATTAAATTCATCTCCTCATACTCTCATCCAAGGCTAATCATTCACCAATTAAAGGAACCTAGAATATTTAGTTTTTAAATTTAGACAATAACAGAAAAAAAGTAAATAAATACACCCGAAAATACTAGATCAGTATGAAATACAACAATGTAAGGAAAAAAGCAAACAATAAAGTGATTTCAGTGTTAGTTTTAGACAAAGTACTAGTATAGTTAAAATTAGTCTTAAGGATTTTTGTAACGTGCTATGTAAAAAAAGAAACTGGCGTAAAAAGCTATTGCAAATGCCGTGTCAAATAAACGTATGAAAAAAAAAAAAAAAAAGATTGTGAGAATCGAGTCAGCAATATTTGAGAAACAGGTATGAATCTAATTTCAAAACTTCGCCATTTCCTCGAATCTTCCGGAATCCTCAACGGCTCTCAATGTAGTCATGGAGACTTTGATTTGCAATTAGTGATCTGGACAAACAATTTCAAGCAATTTAAAACTCCATTTAATTAGTTTGGTATAATTTAGATATAATGATTAAACCGGTTTATATGGTTATTTCGCATGTGACCGCATCCTTCAACCCGTAACACAGGAACCAGAACTCTGATTTCAATGGAAGTTAATAGCTGTTAATAGGGATGTAGCTTTCATTCGAGACTAAGTTTGAGAAAATCGAGTCAGACATTTCTAAGAGGCAGATGTGAATTCAATTCAAGAACTTTGCCACTTTCCCGTAGCTTCCGATTCCCCCGGAGGTGTCCAAAATGGTCAATGTTGGTTTGATTTGGCATCAGTGGGCTGAAGCTATAAATCTAAGCAATTTAGAATACATTTTATGAAGTTTTACATCTTTTATATAACATGTAGATTCCGGTTTATATGGGAATTTCAAGCGTGACCGCAATCTTCGGTCTCTAACTCCGGAACCGGAATAGAATGAAATTCAATAGCAGCCTGTGGTAATGCTATACCTTTCATTTGAGACTAAGTTGGATAAAGTCGGTTCGGCCATCTTTGAGTAACCGATGTGCATTTGGTTTTTGATCACATACAAACATACATACATACACACACACGCATACACGCTCCGGGACCAGACGGTATCCCCAACGTGTCTCTGAAAATAGCAATCCTATCGAACCCGGATATGTTTAGGACCGCGTTGCAAAAGTGCATCGACGATGGTGAATTCCCCAACATCTGAAAGCGACAAAAGCTAGTACTATTGCCGAAGCCAGGCAAGCCCCCTGGAGATCCCACAAAACCTCACCACACCTCACCACAAATCCGAGATGGTTCTGATAAGCAACCGAAAAGCAGTGCAGTGGGCAAGAATTTCGGTCGGAGAGTGTATCATCAACTCAAAGCGGGAAGTTAGACAACTGGGAGTGATGTTAGATGACTGGCTTCAATAGCCACATCGACCACGCATGCGGGAGGACCGTAAAAGTGATCTCGGCACTATCTCGGATCATGCCCCACAACTCGGCAATCAGCAGCAGTAAAAAGTGACTACTGGCGAGTGTCTCCACATTGGTGCTCAGATACGCAGGACCTGCATGGGTGACGGCACTGCAGACGAAGAGGAACACATCTCGGTTGAACAGCACGTTCAGGTTGATGGCCATGCGGGTGTCTAGCGCGTACCGAACTATCTCGTCAGAGGCAGCCTACGTGATAGCTGGAACGATTTCCATAAACCTTCTACTCGAAGAAGATAGCGAGTGTTATAGGAATCGAGGCACGAGAGGAGTCCGTAAACGCAGTTCTTGTCTGGTCATGGTTGTTTCAAAAAGTAGCTGAACAGGTTCGGCCACGCGAGTTCGTTGTTCTGCATCGCGTGCGGAGATGCAGAGAAAACGCCTGAGCACGTGGTCCTCCAATGTCCGCGATTCAAGCATGAGCGAAACAAAATGAGAAACACTGTCGGTGAGGACGTTAACATGGCCAATATTGTCGAAAGAATGTGTGCGGACAAAGAAAAATGGGACGCGGTGAACAGAACAGTGGTTCAGATCATGTCAGCGTTGCAACGAAGCTGGCGAGAGGAGCAACGACCAGCAACGTAGCAGTTCAAAGCCTCGGGTCGTCGAGGCACCGATGAACCAGAAGTTAAACTCCAACTGGAATCGCCGGACCGACCATGGCAATTGACAAGTCAGTCTGAGGAAGAGAGATAAAGTAGAACACCGGGCTCGATCCACCGCCGGGGAATAGACTGAGCGTACGCATCGTCGACGGTAGGTCATCGGGGCACCTGAGAACCGGAAGTCATCCTCCCCCTGGAATCGCAGGACTGACCTCGGCACCTAACCGACTAGCATCGAGATAACGGTTTCGAGAGAAATTTTAACGTCGGGAAATCTCTCCGTCGGAGTAGAGCAGGTCCGCCGCAGGGGACTAGCTCGAGTAGATCGGGAAATAGCACCGGCGAATGGTCATCGGGGCGCCTCCACCCAGAATCGCAGGACCTCCACCCAGAATCACAGGACCGACCTCGGCATCTGCCCGGGTAGCATCGGTTTCGGAAGATCTTCCACTGCCGGAGAACTTTTCGTCGGAGTAGGAAAGATCCACCGTCGGGGACTATTCCGAGTAATCCGTAGCGAATCGTCGGGGCACCAGTGAACCGGACGCAATCCTCCACCCGGACCTCGGCATTCTGCCGGACAGCATCGAAGGAAGGATAACGCGTCCGTCAACGGTTGCGGGAGACATACTTTCGTCAGGGAAATCTTTGCCGAGGTAGGCTAGCTTCACAGTCGGGGACTACACCAAGTAGCACCGAATACGACAAACCATCAGTATAGGGTCGTCGGGGCACCAGTGAACCGAAAGCCACCCTCCAACCAGAATCCTTAGATCGACCACGGCATCCCACTGGTCAACGTAGAGAGGAGGGCATGCAGAATATTATGCCGTGCAGGCGGTTATGAGACCAGCGAAATCTAGTACGACCAGCTAGACCTGGAATCATGAGAAGTGCATTAGCGCGCCTCCCCCCGAAATAGTAATTTCAAATGGAATCCGGGGGATCAGGGAAATGTCGGACGCCTTGGTGGAGTTAAGAGGAGTAGGGTTCAGAGTTATCTTCTCTGTTTTTAGAGTTCCTCACTCTGGCACACGATGGACGAAATCGGTAGTATGTTCTTACTACTGACCGTGTACTGGGTCGGCGTAAAAGCTATACCAAGTAATAAAAAATACGCATATACACAGATATTTGCCGAACTCGACGAACTGAGTTGAATGGCATAAGAAACATACCCCTCCGGACCTCGCTTAAAAAGAAATTAAGGTGAGGGGAGAGGGTACGAAACCCTTCATGCTTGTTCATAAGGAGAGAGGAAGAGGTTCATGTGGAAAGATTTAAGTATATAGATAATTGTTTTCCTTTAGAAGAAATAATACGGATTACAGCCGAAGAATTGGACCGGTAACGCCGTTAAAGACGTTGAGTGAAACGATAGATGAACCGCACGTTCATGTTGTTCAGAATAATCCCCATTTGGAAAGGTCGCCATGATCCGATGCATTGATTAATGTTACACCACATTTGGCAATGCAGACCGGACGATAGTCACCCGAGACGAGAGCGATCGAGAATAAGTTGTTTTGTGCTCCGCAGCAATTGCTTACAATTTTCACTAACTGATGCATGGATGTTTAATTGACCCGACTATATACTTTAGATCTTCGTCTTCCAAAACTGCATCGGTGATCACACCGTCAATTACAACGCGGGCACGTTTACACAATAATCTTGCATAAAGAGCTTGTAGCAAGCAAACTTGTTTACCGGCTCTAGATCATTCAGTCACCCTCAGTTAATCTGGCCGAACCTTAGTTATATTGGATACTGCCAAATATTGCACTTTTAAATCTCGCTGCCTTGTCCATAACTTCAAATAGTTTGACATAGAAGAAAGCCCCGAAAAAAACGGCCACACTATTTGGGTATTCCTTGTACCGGATGGCATTGTGTTTATCGACATTAGTTTTGCCGTCGAGTTGATCACTTGGGTAGGGTGTATTGAATTTGAGAAATTGTTGCTCGTAGGATTGTAGGTCGTCTGTAGCAACAGCTGTCAGTAAACACGCTTTCGTCGGCTCGTCGGTCCAAGAATCTCTGCGAAACTATTGTAAAGCTCTTTAGTAAACCCCTACCAGCTATTGTCTGGCGGCTTT
This sequence comes from Topomyia yanbarensis, assembly GCF_030247195.1. Lineage (NCBI taxonomy): Eukaryota > Metazoa > Arthropoda > Insecta > Diptera > Culicidae > Topomyia > Topomyia yanbarensis. Next base: position 381,997,964 of record NC_080672.1, read on the forward strand.
CGTTTTTCACACAGGCCGAGTCTGCAGGTTTATTTCTACGGGTAAAATCACCTCGAGCACAAAGCGAGAAATAATAACCCAAGTTTGAATAACCATGGTTTCAAATAAAATCACTTGAAATATATACTGTACAGAAATGTAAAACACAAATGAGTTTCTCTGTGACGCCACAGCTATTCTTTTGATGTGATAAAACAAAAAATGTGTAAATAAGATTAGACGGAAGTTCAATCGCGTGAACAAGGTGATAACAATAAATCGTGACTAGCCAACTCACACATTAGGGATTTCTTTTCAATGTTTCTTTAATTGGGACGATAAAAACAATATCTAATTTCCAATAAATAGCTCTATGTATTTTCAACACAAAAATATGCCGCGAAAGGCTCCTAATTGTGTGTGTGTGTGTTTACCGTATGCAGTTAAATGTTGTCGAGCTTTTCCGACTCTATGCGCTAGTTCGCTGCCCAGATTGCGGAGTACGTACTTTTCTCTGCAAGTTTTTTTTTTCGTTTTGTTTTTGTGAGTAAAGACAGCGGGGTATCTTCTCAGAATACCATTAGATTAAGGTGGCAAACAAACAAATGAATTCTGTTCAGACATTATGCGAACGCTTCTACAATCTAATGCTATTACATAGTGAAAAATATCATTAAAGATTGGTTCTGCATTTAACAGTTGTCCTGAAATATTTTATTAATGTTTCGTAACATCTGAATATTATGTTCATTCCCTTTCCGACGGCAGCTATTGCTAAAAACGGCTAAATCTTCATCGCTCACGGTTTGGGTATTTGTGATGCGCGGAAGTTAGGGTGTGGTCACTTGTTTGCGAGCATTTTGTGATGCTTTTGTTTTATTGTTGTTTTTTTTTATTTCTCGCTATGGCAGTCATCAATTTCAGAATTTAGGTTAATTATCTTACCAGGTATAACATCACAAAAGCAGTTTGAGTCACACACACCGACGCTAGGTTGTTTTTTTTTTCGTTCAGTTTGTACAAAACAAGTTTATATTATCGATTCACGATTTTGCTTTTTAGTAGTTGATCTAGTTGAATATTAGTTTTGGTGTTTTTGCAAGATCAATTTTCCAATTCACATTTTCGTTCGTATAAAGCTGAAAAGTCTGACTTGTTATACTGCCGTTCTACGCATAATTGTCCCATGTTGCTTTTTGGTCATTTTCACTTTTTTTAATCAAACAGTCCTTTTTGATGTATATTTTCAGAAAACACATCCAATTCATAAAGTTTGTTCGAAGACTTCGTGAAAAAATACCAAGTCTGTTTGTCCCATTGTTAATATTCTACGCATAATTGTCCCACTAACAAAAATCCCAAAAAAGTGCGCAATAAAAAAATAACTACGTAGCGTTTAGTTAAGAAGTTCATTACGCTAGATGTCGGACACTGAAAAAATTGATGGAAAAATACAGGATCATTAAAAAAGAGATGGCAGTGGCAATATTAATCACAGTAGTGAGAACAATCCTGTAAAGCTCTTCATTACTATCGTCGCTTGCATAACATGGCGAACGCATCTAGGATAATGAGCCTATTTTCGGAATGTTTCTATTATCACGCTACCCATTTGAAGCCGTTGGTTAGTGCAGCGTTTGCTATCTTTGTTCAACAAATTGGATCAAATGGTAGGGCGACAATTGGAGCACTCGATTGGAACTTTAGTTGCGATCAAACACTAGCATTTCATCGTTTTTAGGCCATTTGTGTTATTAGATTGGTTCTTAAGAACGAAGCAAGGTTGTGAATGCCAAATTAATGCACTCCATCGAGTGTAGGCAGAGTAATTAATAATCTTGTGAGGTACCCTTCTAAATAGAGTAAAAATAGGTACTTTACCCTATTTCCAATTTTGATGAAGCAACAAATCTCCCGAGTAACAGAAAAACTCACGACATACACTTTTGTAAAAAAAATGAGTTATGGGCATCATTTACATAGATCGTTATGGGACTGATATGCGTAGAACTTTCCGGTCTCCGCTCGATTTCTCGGCATAACAGTCCCACTTAACATTTTTCTTAAAAACTAACGTTAATTGAATCTCTATAATAAAAAACTGGGCTGATTATATTGAAAACGATTGCCATGAACGTAATTTTGGACAATAAAGCTTTATTTGTTACACCGTATCCCTCCAGATGGCTAATACAATTTTCATCTTCAATCGCGTTTTTCTCAATTGCCAGTTTTGCAACATGGGACAATTGGGCGTAGAACGGCAGTATAGTGCACTTGAACGAAACTATGTTTCTCTTTTGAGGTGCTGATGTATACAATTCCGATAAGGGCATATTTCAATTTGGCTATATATTTTTTTGGAAGGAGGGCTTCAAACATTATTGGAAAAGATTTCAAGGAGATAATCATACTCACGGTAACACTGCCGCTATACGCATAATTGTCGCATGTGATTAGAAATTCTTATAGCACATGGGATAGTTAAGCGTATAGCGTCAGAATAGGAAAACGACAATGGAAAACCAACATTTTAGTCAAACATATTGCAGATGTGATGTAAGCTTTTCTTGTAAGAGCTCCAACGAGTTAGCTAGTATTGATATAAAGCGCAGAATCGAATTACTAATATTATTATGCACCCTCGATGTACCGTATTCATAACAGCCCTGCAGCACCTCAAAACGGATATGAATGTGTGAATCGGACTTTATAAATAATTCCTATTATAAATAATCGAAAGCAGATTAAATTTTACCAATTTACGCTGTCTCTACCAAGGCTGTTTTATGTCTGTCTTATTACGCATGATTTCATGTGTGCTTTCAGCATTGGCTTTGACTATTTTTCCTCTATGGTGTATTGACATAAGTCTTAGAAAAGCATTCAACACATTTGCCTTTCGCAAAATGTGTTTTGGTTGCACTTCCTTATTTTTTAACCTCAAGTTTACCATATCATTACTAACAAATCTATACCAAAGGAAAAAAATCAGCGCCAAAAACTTTCATTCATAAATGCAATTTGTATTCCCTTCTACTTATTAGATTTATTCCATCTTTAGTTTTTCCAATCCTCTTACATATGTATCAAATACGCTTAGGATTAAAATATAGTTTTTTTTAATTATTTGTTTTGTTTGTTGTTTCAATTGTTTGCCATTACAGTATTATAGCGTCTGAAGCGAAAGCAAGATTTTTTTGTTTTAGTTACATGTTACATAAATATGTGCTCTTCGCGTTCGCCTCGTCCAAATAATTTAATCTTCTCTCGTTAAGTTTCTCCTTATGGTGTACTAATAGTCAATTCGATAAACAATATAAGAAAAGAAAGATGACTCGACGTTTTTTATTGATCCTTGTCAGTTGAATCTGCTCCTAGCACTGTTAAAGATGAATAGTTTTTTTCTGATTAAAGGTAATTATTTCTTCGAAAAGAAAAATTAAAAAAATAGTACGTTGTGTAGTGAATTGTTAGTCCTCGGGTGCCAAGAGCACAATACCGATCCGATGCGTTCTGTTTCGATTTTTAAAATAGACGGGCTCGTCTCTTAATTTCGTTGCGTCTCCACTGGGGCATACGATAAAATTCTGGTCTGGTGCACTGAAGGATTACATCGAACTCTACGTCCGAAAGGTGACGCTGAAAAGACGAAACAAAATATTAACCACGGTGTAGCTTCGTGGACAGGTAAGCTAACTCACCTCCAAGTTGCAGCGATCCACATCCGACGGCAGACGGTAATTGGTGATCAACAGCAGATGATAGGGATAGATTTTTGCCGGCTCGTGCACCAGCATCGAGTGTGCCATATTGGGCAAGCTGCGCCGGATCGGCTGCTGCGGATAATGGTAGGACAGGGCACCGGAATAGGTACTGGAGGCAGGAATGTCCGCTCCGAGAGCACGCCGGTCACCTTCCGTTATTGAATCGACTGAAACTGAAGGATTGTTGGTTTAGTTGCTGCAAGGTGGTGGAGCATTTTGGGTTGTGTTGGTATCCTTCTAAAGAAGAGATCAACATGACTAGAAAATGGGGAATCAATATGACTAGATAACAGAATGTTTATATAACTATTATGCCTTTCAGGCATACCAATGCATATGATTTTAAGAGGCTTTTTGGCACTATTTTTTATCTACCGATCTAAATCATAAATAATCTCCAAAAAGGAAATTCAAATAACACAATATTATTATAGTGTAATGATTTATTCGCAAGTCGAAGGTATTTTTATTGTATTATTTTTGCCTTTCTCATATAAGGCCCGAAGGACCGAGTTTCACATACCATTCGATTCAGTTCGTCGAGTTAAAGAGTGCGGTCACACAGCAAATTCCCATATAAACTGGTAACACCATAGTGTCAGAATGATGTAATACATATTAAAATGAGTGCAACATTACTCACATTTGCAAGTCTAGTTCACTTATGACCAATCAAAGTAGCTTTTACCACATTGGCCACTTATGACGGTTCATCATGCACCCGGGAAACTCGCCAAGTTCCTCAGCTAATATCACCCCTATTTTGTTTGTACACTAAGACTCTCTTTGGTAGTACTCTTTTTCACGGAACAAGATTCCGTTTCTTCATTCGCTCTATGTCTGCAGCAAACTCAGCAGCTTGTACTTGCTTCAGAATATACGGTTCTGCTTCCTTAACTTCCAGTTGAGTCAGTGGACTGGTGACAATGGGCTTTCCTGCAAGTTTCCTGAGGAGATCTGCTGGATACCTTTTAACGAACGCTACGAGACGCAGAAGCTTTTTCCACTTCGAGAACTCTTCCCACCGAAACAGGGGACGCTGCAGCAGAATGATGGAGCACATGTATACGCTTCTCTTCAGTGGTCTTGTGTTTGAGCTTGTGTGTCTCCATGACATCGTTTGCCAAAGTGGCTCCAATTATCACTGCTTGAAGTTCTAGTCTTGGAATCGACACAAACCGCAATGGAACTTCGCTCCGAAAAACGCACATTCGACTTTACCATTCTCTTCAAACCGCAGATACGCAACCGCAGATAATCCGTTTTCCGAGACATCCACGAACACATGAAGTTGCATCACATTTGTTTATTTGTTGTACCATCACCAATAGACCCCTTGGCCCCAATGGTGGTTGCTTAAACTAATTAGGGGAAAGAGGGTAACAGTGGAACTATAAAAACGTATTGTTTTCATAGTTCCATTGTTACCCGATTCTGTCGACGCCGTTCTGGTAGTAAGGGTTCCAAACAGCAGAACAATATTCCAGTGTTGAGCGAACCAACTCGCAATAGAGAGATTTTAAACAGTATACGTCCTTCTGCTCTCCTACGCCGGTCTTTATTCGATAACACCTCGGCATCCTGACCTTTTCCACATGTGGGAGAACTCGCAACCAGGTTTTCCACTTATCGTCCTGTTCGGATTTAAACTGGTCATCCCAGTTAACACCACTTCGCCAGATCTCCTGATGTAGTATTTTAAGGAACATGAGGAAGTGTGCCATCAATCCTAGAGGGCCGTAGATCATCTTAAGGGTACTCAACACCTGCCTCTTGGTTCTTGGTATTATACGTGTTTGGACTAAATCAGCTCTAATTCGAGGCGATACTTTGAAAGTACGCGTATCGGTTGCAGTACACCACCACATACCGAGAACTTTTCTCGTTCCCATATCATCAGATAGGTTTAAGATTGAACATCTTTTGCAGACTTCGTCGCTTTTTCTGACTCCTCACTGGACAGCATGTCGTCGACATAATGTTACTTGACAATTGCCTCAGCCATCCTCGGAAACTGTTGCTGGAATCGTTGGGCAACTCGGCGAACAATTAGCCCCGAATGTCATTACCTTCATTGCGTAGACGTCTGGGCTGCGATCTAGCTCGCCATCAAGCCACAGGAACCTCTGGCATGACTGGTTGGTGGATGTGGATGTGTTCCTCCTTAAAAGTTCGCTTGGGTTGGTTTTTTTTTGTTGGAGACGAACCACTGCGACCAGTATTTAGATATATTGTGGTGGGTTACAAGTCGGTCCTGCTAGCTGTCGACTTTGTTGGCTTTGGGTATGATGGCTGGTTCAAGCAAGGGGTGCTGGACTGGTATCTGGGAGAATGTTAATTGTTTCACTACACCTGTCACTTGAATTCTTGGTAACGACGAATCGCTCACTCGGATTGGTGTGGTTTCTCTATGAGTTCAATGCCTAGGGGTTCAAATGGATATTCAGTTTCAGCTTGAACTGCCAAAGTGATGCAGTTTGTTTTTTACACACGCAAGTGAGTCGTAGTTTCTCATGAAAACTTAATTATATTCACGGAAAAAAAATTCCAGTGACCAAATATGAATGAAATAAGTTAGAAATTTAGTTTTATTTGCAATTATTCAAAGTTTCAATCATTCAAAACCATTTGGATTATACATTTCTTCGAAATGTAATCGTGGTGTTACGGTGATTATAAAAATACTTTTCATAAATAAAATTTCAGCTGGAAACCCGAGACCCAATCAATACCAATGTTAAGCACCCTGATATTTCGGACTACTTAGTAGATTCTGTTAAAAAAGTTACTGTGCTTTACTGTTTTAATCCACCAACTCGTCTTATTCCCACTGACACTGAAAATTCCCAATGAACTTATTCCTTCCTCTTGTGATCCGGAGAGTTTTGCTGAATTTACACCATGTCATACAGGTTTTGCTCGACTTAGTAGGAACGGGAAATGATGCTGTGTTGTTCCACGAATTACAGTTTGGAATCGCCCACATGTAGCTCTATGGATAATAAAAAAATTACAATGTTTTACGCCATTTTCGCAAGATGTTTATTCACTATCTTATAAGATATAAGTTTTCCTTCGCTTTGATAAGCTGATATGTTGTTTAAAAGTTATTTTCTTATAAAAGTTTACACAGTGTCCACTAAGACAAAACAAAATTAAATCAGCAACACTTCACTTTACTTTACTTAAGTTGTGAACGTTTTCAACGTGGAATCGCCAATTGGGTCGTTTCCGAGAATAGCGTCGAAAGTCTCTCAAGTATCGTGACCTGCCCTAATTCCGCGCGCGTTGTGCCTAATGCCGAGTTTTTTTTTCTGAATATTGTGAACATGGCAATGGGCAAAGCCATGAGTTATTAAATTCGTACTACTATTTTAAATATTAGAATGCATTATACACAATATCAAGGTATAACTGTTTTGAAAGTTGCATATGCATCACGCCATAAAACAAATTGAACAAAAACGCCTGCTCGAACTGTGCAACGGAGGCAACCACTTAGCAATACATATAGCTAAAACTGCATGTTAAATTTAAACTGTTTGTATCTTATGAATAGGTGCATTGGTGAATATAATTGTACTCAAATCATTCTCATGGCTATGAATTAAGATTGTTATCAAATATGCGACAAATTTGTTTATTTCGGCGAGTTTTTATTGATATATCAGAAGTCGCGGGATCGGACATCACTTTGTCATTCGTGCATAGTACCGCGACGGGATTTTATCTTCAGCATAGCTGTATAAAAGTAAACGGATGAAACGCCAAAATGTCCAAACTGCAAACGTGCCCACAACGCGAAAGACAAGGCAGAACATCATCCAAGAAAGGAGGAAACAAATAAAATACTCATAGGCGGAACTAAATTTCCCGAAATTGGCAAATCAGTTCAGCATCCTGGAAGAAGAAGAAGAAGCCTACCCCTCTTTAGGAGACCACCCAACAATCGAACACAGCGGAAACTACACTCGCTCCCGACGTGCTTCAACGACCAGCACACAGATATCTCAGAATTCAGGAGTGGTAGAGCAAACGCTTCGCATTTTGCGCGTCCGCCTAGCGACCATTGCAAGTGTGCCAGTAACACATATAAAGCTACTGAGTTAGAACGGTTCATCCACAAGCTAAGACAGGACTTCAGAGATCAGCTGAGGAGCTGGCTAAACTGGCTGATCGAACTTCAAAGGAAAATTGTAAACAGGATAAAAGCAGCGAACTCTGAACTAGACATGGATGAACTCCTCATCGAGATAGGGGCGGGGACATACAAAACATTATAGAGGAAAACTCAACGCAGAAACCAATTCACGACAACATCAGAATCAGCCAAAGTAACCACAGTGGAGTGTGAAGAAATCGCCATCCTGCAGCACAACATCCAATGCATCAGGCCAATGGACACGAGGGAAGAGATCAGCCAGTTCAGGTTCGAACAAAACATAAAATAGCTTTGCTGCAGGAGATTTGGCTCAAGAAAAACGAACCATTCAGCTTAAAACACTATTCACTAGAGTCAGAAAGAAGAAAATCAGGATATGGAGGAGCAAGGATGCAAAATGCCTACCTTTTCTGCGGCTGTAATTTTTCTGCCTACATTCTCATTTCTCTTTTGACGCTGCTGTCGTTCGCTATTGCAGGACGCCCAGCGCTGTACGGCAGTCTGTAAGCAAAGCAGTAACATGACAAAGAAATACTGCCCCCAGTACAGCCACCAGACGCGAGCGGTACAGCTTCTCTTTCCTTATTTTACACTTTTTAATATTTTTAATCTATTCAATATTTTCAATCACAAGCGACGGCAATAAATGCGGTTCGTTTACGCCACGACCGGTATCATCACTTTCGTGTGCGGGTCTCTCCCTTTGACTACGCAGAGAAAAGTGTACAAAGCGAAAGAACAAACTTTTCTACGCCACACTCTCACCGAGCAGTCGGAGTACAGCAGCAAAACAAAAATGTATTCTACTGCTCTACGGGAAAATGTACTCGGTTTGGCTACCGTTCTGGCAAGAGCTGTAGTGATGCGTCGCTGTAGCGGGCTGTACGGCTTGTGCAAATGTAAATATACCGAAAAAAAATGTAGTTTACCAGTACCTTTGGCATCCCTGTGGAGGAGTGGGAATTCTGATACACGAATCAATAGACAACATGGTGGATTTGGGAGACTACTACCAGTAGAAGCCGTCGGAATCAGAATAACAAGAGGATTCGACCCAATCACGTTCATCTCAGTTTATGTACCGACAAACGGGACCAGGTTTGCTGAACTTCGCGACTGTAGCCGCCGGTGGCCACTGGTTTTGTATGACGGGAGCAGGGTGGATTTTTCTTACAGATTTGCCTTATCGGACTCGGTCAAACGTAAGCTATTTCGTTTTCTTTCGCACAAATATCGCACAGAAAAGGCACTAAGTTTCACTACTTTTATTTGTTTTGCGATACACCTTCAGGCACATACATACATGTTCACATACGGTCGAATTTTCCGCTTAATTTTAATCACTAATTTTCTGATAGGAATAGACTTCTGACTGAATTTTCTCAGCCGCCGAACCCGGTCAGGTGGTTCTCAACTATCGACTAACTTTTCTCAAGACTGCACGACGCACCCGGTTTCCGCGTGCTAACTCTGACTTATATCGACTGACCTCTTCCAATCTGACGCAAAAGACTTTTATCATCTCAATCAATCTCACAGCTATTTGAGACATTAGACAGCTTGCCAGGTGAAATATTCGTGGGAGGCGACTGGAACGCACACCACAAAAGCTGGGATCAGGTATCCACACAGTGTCCAAAGGGAATACATACACCTAAGCAGATTGATAGACATCAAAATTCGTACTCCTGAACGATGGGAGTTTAACATGCCTAACGACCCAGGGGGAAAACAGCTCAACAGTGGATATCTCCATAGTCACCCAAGAGTTTGCTGGAAAAACAGATCCGACCGACTTGGAATACGAGTTCGGCAGCATACACCTTTCGATCGTCGCAAAAATAGGAAGTGACATCCCAATAGTACCCGGAACCAAAACAAAAATAAACACAAAAAAGCGACGAAGTGGCTAATTTGATGTATACTTGATGAGTGCATCGAACAGGCCAAATATGTGGTAAAAAACAAAAAAGAAAATTACCTGAAGAAGTGGTGGACAGATGAAATCAACGAAGCCGTCCAAGCGAAAAGAAAAACTCTGAAGGAATACAATAGGAAAAATCCCTGTCAAAATATCTCACACTACAAAAAGCACGAGCCGTGGTCAAGAAGCTGATTCGCAAAGCAAAGAAAGAATACTGCCAAAAGATATCGGAAGCGATAGACGAGTCCACCCCGAGCCGCCAGTTGTGGAACATAATCAAAAGAATAGACACAGCGCTAACACAACCAACAAACAATAAGCTTGAACTAAGCCTAGAGGAAGGGAGGACATTCATGCACCATTATTACCAGGACAAAATGAAGTGGGTCCCAAAAATCGAATCAGAAACAAGTCCGGACATGAACGGCTACGAAATGGTACTCACGGACGCGGAGCTAATGTCGCAACTCCGGAAAAAGAGCAACCACTCTGCTCCAGGCGACAACGACATGTCCTTCGAAATCTTGAAGGGACTTAACTTAGATTTACAATTAAAAATATGCAAAGTGATGAGCAGAGTATTCGTCACGGAGGATATCCCAGAAAAGTGGAGGATCTCTGACGTCAGACCAATCCAAAAGCCGCGCAAAGACCCAAACGACTCAGCTTCGAAAAGGCCAATGTCCCTGATAAACGTAAACCTTAAACTCATAAACGCGGGAATAAAGGAACGATTGGCAGAAATCGCCGAAATCCAAGAGATCATACCACCACTTTCTTTTGGTTTCAGGAAGAACTGCTCTGCAATAACATGCGTCAACTATTTAGTGAACAAGGTCAAAGAGGCCCAAGAGGAGGGATTTTGGCCATTTTCCTCGATATGTCCCAAGCCTTTGACTCAGTTGAGCTTCAAACCTTGCTACTCCAGCTGAAAGCCCTGAAAATACCGAACAAGATCTTATCATGGCTACACATATACCTGCAACGCAGAGTAATGAAAATTCATACCTCTATACCACAACTCTCCTCAACATTATGGAAGAAGACTGCGAACTAATCCAATTCATAGATAACTTCGCCCTATTGGTTATAGGTGAAACCACGGAAAATATAGAGGAAAAGGCAAACAGATTCCTCAGGAAACTTAACGAAGGACTCTCCAAATTAAACTTGAAAACGAACGTAAGTAAAAGTGCTGGGATAGTTTTCTCCAAAAGGAATACCGGTGAACTACGAATACGCCTGGGTCATGATATAGTCCAACTCAACAACACCCACAAATATCTGGGATTCATCCTAGACAGACTCCTGACCTACAGAAAACACATTGTTTATGCACGAGAAAAGCTAGCCCACAAACGCTCATCAAAATAGAAAACGCAGTCGTAAGCAACCGAATCGAGTACGGAGCGCAAATATACGGAAGTGCCGCGAAATCCAACATCCACAAGCTTCAAACGATCCAAAACGCTGCCCTCAGATCGGCCATGCGCTACCTCAAAACCACACCCATCCACGTCATCCACGCGGAAATAGGTCAACAGCCTGTCG